>NC_090886.1:41825402-41842902 GCF_036669925.1 Montipora capricornis
AAATCGGTGTTGGCCAAGGCTTTTACGGACAATCCACGAGTCTCTTGACTGCTTGGAAGTAATTTGACTTCAGTGGTGGAGCATCACCTTTTCTCAGCAGCGGTACCTCATAACGATCACCATCAAATTTCATTCCCTTGGCAAACTGTCTAACACACTCTTCTTCCTCTAAGGACATTATGCGCATCCTATTTATCTACAGTTTCGATAAATTCACGCTCCCCAAACTGCTTCAGACTGTCCGTGACCGCATCAACGCACACAGGAGAGCATTGACTTACTGGTCTTACAGGGAAGGCTCTCAATAGGCCCTGATTCAATCCATCCTAGCGAAGATTCTACTGCTGTGCGAGCATTAGTGGTTTCCCCTTTCTTGCAATTTCCACTCAAAGATGAGAAGTGAAAGTCTACTCCTATCAAAACATCAACGTTGATCGATCCACGAGGGGATGAATCATCAAGCCTCAAGCTCTTCAGGTGAGGGTATTTCTCTATGCTGATGTTCACTGGTTCCAGTGGTGTGCAGATTTTATCGATGGTGAGGGCTTCCATTCTAACTGGCTTTGAGACGGCTCCATGAATCGAGGTGAGGGAGAAACTGACTCTTTTCGTTCTTTTGGTCTGACTGGATTCTCCTCCTAACATGGGGGTAAAAAAAATTAAAAAACGTAAGATTTCGGCTTCCAGACTAAAGCCTTTAAAAACTAAGATGTAAATGCGCGAGATGGAAATAAATACAAATTGGAAGTGTGGAAAAATTGTAACAACGGTAAAAGGGGAAAAATGCGCTAATCTAAAAGAATAAAGTATTGTTTTGGTAAAGGCTTGGAGTTATTGTCTGCTCATTAGTGTTAGCAGTGTGCCAAGATTCCAAAGTTTTTCTAATTCGGAGTTTCCTTTCAGTTGAAGCAGAAACCCATAAGGGTTGAAACGTGTAACGGCCCCTTGTGTGCTGGGAACAAGCTTCTGATTATTCAATTTGCTAAGTATCATATTTGGAACAACAAGAGCAAGGGGTTTCCAAATATGGTACTTAGCACTGAAACATTCAACCAATCAGTTCGCACTGAATATTTGGAAGCTGTGAACACGCGTTACACGTTTTAACCCTTATGGGTTTCTGGTTGAAGTCAATAGAGAGAATTCTTTTAGATCAGCGCATTTTTCCCCTATTATCGTTTTTGCAATTTTTTCACACTTCCATATTCGTATGTATTTCCATCTCGCGCATTTACATCTTAGTTCTTAAAGGCTTTAGTCTGGAAGCCGAAAGCTTTCTTTTTTTTATAATTTTTTAAACAGAGAACGGTTTTTTGCATAAATATGTTTTCAAAACCTGGTTATTCTTATCTATTTTTAATGTTTATGTTTTGTTTGCGAAACACCTTTAATACATTGGCATTTCCCTACGCTTCCGGCGTCCGGACAGCTCAGTGCTTTCCTGGGTGTAATTGTTACTGATACCAAAACACCGTGCAACAAAATTGAACTTGGTCCCGGTCGGTAAGGTGTTTTTCAACTGTTTCGTGCACGTAACTGTTTCGTTTCGTGCTTTCCGAGGAAAGCCTCTCCAGAAAGCAAAATCAGCCAATTTGGGCGACTTTTCAATTCGTTTCCGTAAACCTTTGTCTGATATGAGGATTGAAATATATATTAGCACTATCGTCCTTGGTCTGAGTGGAATTTTGGGTCGATTTGAGCTTTCTGGTAGAATTTACAGCAACTTATCTCTTTGACTGTTGCATCGGCGTTTCCAACCTTGGGTTTATTACAGAGATACAGAGGGAAAACACCGAGGCCCGGTTGTTCAAGAGCCGATTAATTTAACGCTAATCCCAGATTATAAATTAACCAAGGAGTTTCTTTTTCTACTCCCAAATGCTGATATTCGGCAAATACTGATCTTCGGCAAAACTTTGCATTCGAAGAAGTCAATTTTGAAATACGAAAATTAGTAAAAGAAACTTTCACCAAAAAAAAAAATGAATCAAACAAAAGTTTACGCTGATCCTGGATTAAGTTAATCGGCTTTCGAACAACCGGGCCGGACGCTGAAAATGACCAAATACAGTTATCGCCCACAGTCAGAAGTTTCATCTTACAGCAAGCCAATGAACATTTCATCAGTTTCTTTTATGGCGTGTGCGACTAAGGGCCTGTTCACATGGAGGTGGGGGAGGCTGAGTAGGTGAGGTAACCCACCTCACCGGGGTAACCAATCTCTCCATACAATTTCTATTTTTTTTATTGTGTTCACATGAGAGGTGGGGCTAGGTGATGTATCTTTAGCTTGAAAATCCCGCCAAAGCATTTGGAAACCTCACCCCAGCGCCCTGGGGCTACAAATAATTATATTGCATATGAAGGCTCGCTTTTTTCGACTACGGATAGGCGGGGTTCCTCACCTACTTGGGGTCCCCCACCTCCATGTGAACAGGCCCTAAAGTTTTTGTTTTTCGAACAATTTCAACCGTCCATTTTGAGTCAATAATTTATTTCCAGCGGTTTCCTTTAAACTCAAGCATGCGCAATAAGACCGAAACCCCACGTTTTCTGAGAAAATAGAGCGCTCACCCGCTGACCAAAACACCCGTGGACTCGGGGTACGAGATTTACCCGCACCCTATTACCGACAAATACAGTAAAAACCCGAGTAAAAACCCGTTTACAAGAACACCCATTTTCGGGGTTCAGGCTGATTGGGTTCTTATATATCGGGTATTTTAGGTGAAATCAGCCTGAAAGTATTTTTTACTTCTAAAAAAATGTAAGGGATTTACTAACTATGATGAAATACATAACTTTGAGAGAAAATTAAACTTGAGACACACAACGTTAGAAAATAAATTGCACAACCGAGCTTTCGACTGGCATCCGCTAGTCTTCCTAAGCCTAAACTGAAAAGAGAAGAATTTTTATATATAAGAACAATTTTCAATTTTCAGGCTGAATGTGTTCTTATATATATGCTCCTTTTTTACCAAATTTCAGCCTGGGTGTTCTTAATCCACATGTTCTTGTATGCGGGTTTTTACTGTAGGGGTTTATAACTGAAGCTGTACGTTATATTAGATTCTAGTTAGTTAGTCATATCTTGTAATACTTTCTTCATCTTGTAAATATCCCTTATGATTCATCCTTTTTTTATTGTTGTTATTTATTTCTCGACAAGTTAGCATATCTAATTGCTAGAGGTCTAATCAACCTCAGTCAACCCGAGGGTAAATCAAGTATTTATGTATTTAAGTGGCGACCAGCGTGAATTCCGGTTACAAACAAAATACAGAGTGTGTCTTCAGTGCTAAGTATAACTTTAAAAAAAACAAGAACTAAAAAGTTACACATGGAAGGGGTCGGTAGGACCAGGAGAATATAAAGTAAGAGAGCGAATCCCTGCACCCCCATAACAATTATTTGAAATATATTTTTAGATTGCGCTCATGTTCCTAAGGTTCTTTTTATCTTTTTTCTCCATGTATGTATGTGTATTTATATTAACGTAATTCAGTGATTTTTACCTGCCGCAGCTCAGAAGGTGAGCTGTTCCAAAGCACCGAACCGCTATAGCTAAAACTGTTTTCCTAAAAAAATGGCATTGGAACAGCAGGTTTGTTCACGGAGTCCCTCAGTGAATAATTAGTAACGTCAGATCAATTGATAAATACATCTATTAAATAATCGGGTTTAAGACCATATAAGGATTTAGAGAGCATAGTGGTTTTTTGCTGCGTACCCAACTTTCTCAACTCAAGGATACAGTAAGAAACAGCAGAGAAACGATCTTTATTAAAAAGATGATTTTTATTCTGATCAGCAATAACAAATTTGGTTTTGGCCTGTGGTCAAAGCGATCTTCTACTGGCAAATAGGGTGCTTCGTTTTCGAGCTTTGAGTGCTTCGTTTTCGAGTTGGGATTCGGCTTCGTTTTCGACTTAGGGTGCTTAGATCGATTTCGACCTTTCGGGTGCTTCGTGCTATGTTCCTCGTTTTCGAGTGCTTGGTTTTCCATACTTTCCCTGTACATGTTTACCGGCAATAAGGCTCATATCTAAAATTTGTCGGGTATTCTTAAAGCCGGAGGCTTTTTTCCTTTTATCTTAACCGGGCGTAATTTCATTTTCCGTTTATTTTTGATAATGCAGGAAGCAAAACAACGTGATATCACAGAGCTGATAATAGAACGATTTCCGCTATAATCGGGTCTGAGACCATTTAAGGATTTAAAGACCATTGTGGTTTTTTGCTGCGTACCCAACTTTCTCAACTCAAGGATATAGTAAGAAACAAAAGATAAACGATCTTTAGTAAAAAGTTGATTTTTAGTCTGATCAACAGTAACAAATTTGGTCTTTGTCTATGGTCAAAGCTGCTTCGTTTTCCACTTGGGACTTGGGATGCTTCCTTTTTCAAGTTTTTAGTACTTCGTTTTCGAGTTGGGATTCGGCTTCGTTTTCGACTTAGGGTGCTTAGTTCGACTCCGACCTTTTGGGTGCTTCGTGCTATGTTCTTCGTTTTCGAGTGCTTGATTTTCCGCACTTCGATACCCCTGTACATGTTTACCGGCAGTAAGGCTCATACCTAAGTTGTCGGGTATTCTTAAAGCCGGAGACTTTTTTCTTTCATCTTTACCGGGCGTAATTTCATTTTCCGTTTATTTTTGATAATACAGGAGTCAAAACAACGTGATATCACAGAGCTGATAATAGAACGATTTCCGCTATATATTGAAAACTGCAACTGAACAAATCAGTTTCCGCGCCTTTGCCAAGAAAACACGATTCTTCTAAATTGCTGTTTTCTCGTCCTGCTGTAATCTCTGTATTGTTTAAATGCAGTATTTTAAATTATTTGCAAAAGGTAAGTTAAATGCTCCATAGATTATAGAATTGTTCAAGAACAATCAATTCTATCTGCACATCGCTACTTTGAAACAAAGTACTCTGAAAAGATGCAGCTCTTCTGTTTGCTAAGCTTATCAAAAAAAGTCGTGTCATTATATCTTAGAACTCCATTTAAAGATAAAAAATGCGTGCGTTTTGCTTTTGGCACCATTACAGCTTGTTACGCTTTTTTAAAAGTTTAATTCATGCCAAATCATTTAGATTAGTTCCACACTGTGACAAAGGAACGGAAACTAAGTTTATGTTTCTAGTACGTTGAGGCAACGAAAGTAATTTTTGATGCACGGATCATTCCAAGAAAAAAGAGTATTTCCATTTCGTTATTCTTTGTTTCTCTTTTTTTTTCCTTTTCTTTTACCAGACTGCACATTTCGTTCTTTGATCGCGCTCTAATTACTATGCTGTGTCTTTCTGAGTGACTCAGGAACAAAAGGTCAGTAATTTTCAAGTTCGTCCTAATGATTATTGAAACTAGCGCTGTGTGCTTGAATACATCGGCTCACCAATGGCTGCAATTAAAATTCAGGACGGATAAACAATGTCCTAGGCCTGCAGGCTTTACAAAACAACCGCAACGCCTGTTTGAATTGAACAAAAGTTTCAGGGGCGCTACAGTTAAAGTGCCACTATGATCAAAAAATCATTTCCTTTTTTCTTCAAATTTTCAGTGTGTTTGCTGAACACCTCACTGGCAAAATTTTGAGCATGGATATTTATCCAAAGGCTGTTTACTTTGAGTGTAAATTTTGGATTTCACAGTCCGCCATTTCTCACGTTCCAAACTGACCGATGGGACATCCGGGGGTTAGATCTAGGGAAAGTGTTGTCATTTACTCACCAGCTTAAAATCCAGTTCACTTTAGATGCAAAACACCAGTTTAAAAGCCTGAAAGCCCATAACTCCAGTTATGCATATTAATTTAAGCCTCGTACACATGCATTGCATTCTTAAACTAATGGTTCTTTAATGTTATTTTCTCCTCGATCCAGCTCTCTCAAATATTTCAAAGCCAGTTAGTAATGCCGGACCATTAAATAGGAAAATTCTACTTAAAATAAACTTGTGTCTTTTTGAAATCAAGGCTTAAAAGTTGGGTCACTTATAGTGTTTAGTTAACATAGTTTTGAAATCCAAAGAAAAAGGAGAATTGATTTTTTGGTCATAGTAGCACTTGAAAATTAGCTTAAGTCCTGCTTCGTGAAAAACCTCTTTAGTTTTTATAATAATATTACGTCTTAGACTTAATTTACTTTTAAGTTTTCGTATCTGGCAATTTTGCCTTACCAGTCAAGCGTTATGGCCCAAAGGCAGGAAGTTCCTAACTTGTCATCCTGTTTGATTCCAGAGTTTTTCCCGATTTTGTTAGGTCTTAGGGCGGCCAATAAGCCATTTTTTAATTGAGGTTTAGATAAAGAAACCCGATATTTGCAGATCTATAAAAATGTTTATTCTCGTCACAACCGTTATTCTAGAGTTACGCGAAATGTGTGCCTTTCCGGCATATTTAGTCTAAAACGATACCACGATATACAAACGACTCAAAATGAAATTATCTCAGACTTTCTTGCTTTTTCAACTTCTTCGAAAACTCCATCGATACATGAATATTTAATTGCCGCTATTCTTTTCTCTTGACAGTTCACAGCTATCCCACCTTAGCGATACCACTCATGCATTTGGTAGCAAAATCTTTCTTTCCGCTCTTTTCAACTACCTGAAGTCATCTGTTGCGATGTATTACTATCCACTTAGGGACGACTTTTTTTTGGGGTGGGGGGTGGGGCATTTTTAATCCGAAGAAACAAACTAGACGATATGCGTTATTCACAACCAAAGCATCCACAAATACCTGACAATAACATGAATAGGTTAAGTCCACATCATGATTGCGTTAACAATGTATTATTTCAACAAAGCATTGTCCAGATATTCAGTTTGTAGAAGCGATTTTAGGTGATTTTTTTAGGGGAGGGGGGAGGGGGTTTGCAGTCTCTAATAGACCTCAATGTTCCCGCCCCTTCCCCGTCAAAGAAGCTTCGAACATAAAGTATCATGTTCTTACCCAAACGCAATGCAATTCTACATGTGATGGACTTATGTTTTACAGTTTGTAATTTTAAAGCTCGAATAGCTGATAAATAAATTCTCTAACTTGCTCAATGAACCGCTGATCCTTGGCGTGCATTTATAAATTATTGTGAGCACCCAGTCAATTGTGATCAAATAGGACATTTTATGACGAGTCCCCTCCCTTAAGTTCTTCTTTGCTTAAGTTGTGATTGTGCTGGGTTTTTAGTGATGAGTGACGTTTAGACCTCTCTGATTAAATGAAACGCGTTTTCTCATACAGCAATTGGTAAGTCAAATGCAAAACAAGGTGGCATGAATGTGTAAAGATTCAAGAAGCAATTTTTCAGAAGCAATATTTAAAGCTTTTGTTCTTTCCAAAGCGTTAGTTTACTATTGTCCCAGCATTCTAGCTCACTCGGTTTTCATTGGCAACGCGATGCTGACCGGAATTTTGCAACTGCCGAACTCGATATGAGTTATTTCAATTTTTTTGTTTGATGATTAAGCAAGTAAAGCAGAACTGTATTACTCAGTGGTTGCATGACTTAATAAAAAAAGGAGGGTGTGATTCGGAGTTATTGGTAAACTGCAGTCATCCATGATTCAAATATGTCGATATTGGCCTGTTGTAATTGCATCCCGGAAAAGGGAATTTTCCCTCTTTCACTATTCAGTGCTCTGTGGTGCCATTAATACGCCCGTTTCTACAATCAATCTTACTCAACCATTGAAGCTGTTCAAACCAAAGCCCATTACGTTATTGATAGAAACTAAAGCAGAAGTAAGTTTTATTTATCTTGCTTAAATTAATCTCTGTTACCCTCAAATAACCTAATTGCAAATTCGTCCATGTTAGATCTTACAGGAAGTTAAAACTTCCAGTCAAGTCTTTAAAAAGCTTGTTGCTTATAGAAACATCTTTCCACCTTCTAAAATGAGACTTCAGAAAAAAAAACAATGTGAATGGTGTCGAAGGCCACACTTGGACTGTAACCCGGCTTCCGGTACCCATGCATGTTTTAACCCTTTCACTTGGATACGGTAATACTGCAGGTCATCCCTTACACGATCTTGATAGCGAAGGTTGGCTCAACCTCGACAATGAGACCACCTCGCACGGTCTAAACATATAGGTGAAATTAGTACAAGGATATCTACAGCTATAGGCGCCCTTAAACGTATAAGACCATTAATTTCAGAACAAGGCACTGCCCTCCAAATCTATCAAGAGTTCATCTTACCCCACTTTGATTATTGTAGCTCCGTGTGGGGCAATTGCAACTGAACTTTAAGTGATGAGCTGCAAAATCTTCAAAATAGAGCTGCCAGGGCAATTACTAGGTCCAATTATGACACAAATTGCCATTTTCCTTTTGAATCTGGTTAATTGGGATCATCTAATATTACACGCCGGCAATAGACTAAAGCCATATTGATGTTTAAAATGACCAAAGGTCTCTCCCCAGCGTGCCTCTAGAATTTATTTTATACCCGCAGTACACAGTATAACGTAAGAGATCCTAAGGCTAAACTCGAGTTGCCTATAACACGCACAAATTATTGGAAGCGTGCTTTTTGTTATAGTAGGGCACTGTTATGGATACGTTTGCTAGTCGGCTTACGGAAATTAGATTCCCTAGGATATTTCAAATGGGAAATTGACCAACTTTATACCAGCTGTCGGTCGGGCTCCCACATGACAATCTTGTAAAACTGTCTAGTTGTAGTGAAACTTCACACTGTAATATATACTGAAGATTTTGCCGTGTACAAATAAAGTATGTAATATGTATATGTATAGGAAATCGTATGAAAGCGAATGCATTTCGTGACTTATGGACACGAGTGAAAGTTGAAAGTTCTCAGGCGAGTGCAATTTGAGGACTTTCCAATCACGAGTGACCATCAGACACACAATGCAGGAGCAAGTTCATACAAGCTTTTATCTTTTTGTTGCCATAGCAACTCCCGTATCGCACTCTGAAACTTCTTTTGCACTTTAACCTATTTATGCATTCGTCATTAACAAAAAAGAAACCCAATATTCTGTTGAGTAAATAATGAGGATGAGCTGATGTATAAAGTGTGGGACCCAGATGCCATCTCTTAGGGGATCACCACTCTGGGTCGCCGAGCTTCCGGCAATCGGCATACAAAAGTCAAAAAATTATGTAAAATAACAAGAGATTTTATGACCATTCGAAAACTCGGTAATAGAATTTCGTTTACAGTTATGTGCTTAGTTATCTGGCCTTTAAATGAAAGTGAGGTTGGGGTTGACCTTGTCATGATACAGACCTCCCTGCTTTTCTTATGTTAATGATGTTCTCTTGCTAATAGGTTGGAATTTACACAAGAAAAGCAGTGAGGTTTCTATCAAAAACCAACTCCAGCCTCACTTTCAAGGATAGGCCTGGAAACTATACTAAGCACACAACTGTAAAATGGTCTATTACGCCACTTTTTTTAATTTTAAAACAAACAGCTTTTGCTCCCCACTGAAATTTTGCATGGCTAAGGGCCGAAAGAAGTTGTCAGATTCGGCTTAAAATTATTGTGGGGAGAATAAGCGAGGAAAAATTGGCAAGAATGAAAATCTTAAAATTCCCATGGAAAAATTCTACAGTGGTTTGAAAACTTAAGAAAATAGGGCTGAGTGGTAAGATACGTAATGAACAGCAATGGACAATTTTCAGTACCGTCGATTTCAGAGAGAATGACTTGGTAATAAAGAATACATGATATTCCATAATCCTTTATTACTGTAAAAAGCAGATTAAACATCAAGCGTCCGACTTTACTTTTCTTTCCTTCCAGCTTCATCCTTGATTTGACATTGGATCATCTCATCGAAAAAGTTTTAATTGTCTTTTAGTGATTGAAGAATGGTAGATGGGAAGTTAGAGGCTGTCGAGGAGCGAATGCTAGAGCTTGCCATTGCGATAAGTGTAAAAGACAGGGATCGTGAAGGAAGGGCTCATTTTCATCTCGGCGGTGCTTACCTCAACCTACCTGATTATCAACAGGCCATAAAACATTATGCACAAGCATTACGTATTTTCATAGAAATAGGCTGCAGGGCTGAGGAGGGAGCAGTCTATGGGAACCTGGGCATTGCCTATTTTAGACTGTGTAATTTCAAACAAGCCATAGAGTACTACGAAAAAGGTCTTAGTATGGCTAAAGAAGTAGGGGATAGGGCTGGGGAGGGATCAGCCTATGGAAATCTGGGAATTGCCTATGGCAATCTAGGTAATTTTAAACAAGCCATTGGGTACCACGAAAAATGTCTTAGTATTGCAAAAGAAGTAGGGAATAGGGCTGTGGAGGGATCAACCTATGGAAATCTGGGAATTGTCTATCGCATTCTAGGTAATTTTAAACAAGCCATTGATTACTGCGAAAAACATCTTAGTATTGCAAAAGAAGTAGGGGATAGGGCTGGGGAAGGATCAGCCTATGGAAATCTGGGAAATGCCTATGGCAATCTAGGTAATTTTAAACAAGCCATTGAGTACTACGAAAAACATCTTAGTATTGCTAAAGAAGTAGGGGATAGGGACGGGGAGGGATTAGTCTACGGAAATCTCGGAAATGCCTATTGCAAACTAGGTATATTTAAACAAGCCATTGAGTACTACGAAAAACTTCTTAGTATTGCTAAAGAAGTAGGGGACAGGGCTGGAGAAGGAGCAGCCTATGGAAATCTGGGAAATGCCTATCTTTGTCTAGGTAATTTTAAACAAGGCATTGAGTACTACGAAAAAGGTCTTAGTATTGCTAAAGAAGTAGGGAATAGGGCTGGGGAGGGATCAGCCTATGGAAATCTGGGAAATGCGTATTTTAGTCTAGGTAATTTTAAACAAGCCATTGAGTACCACGAAAAACATCTTAGTATTGTAAAAGAAGTAGGGGATAGGGCTGGGGAGGGATCAGCCTATGGAAATCTGGGAAATGCTTATTGCAATCTAGGTAATTTTAAACAAGGCATTGAGTACTATGAAAAAGGTCTTAGTATTGCTAAAGAAGTAGGGAATAGGGCTGGGGAGGGATCAGCCTATGGAAATCTGGGAAATGCCTATCGTAATTTAGGTAATTTTAAACAAGCCATTGAGTACTGCGAAAAACATCTTAGTATTGCTAAAGAAGTAGGGGATAGGGCTGGGAAAGGATCAGCCTATGGAAATCTGGGAAATGCCTATCGCAATCTAGGTAATTTTAAACAAGCCATACAGTACCACGGAAAACATATTAGTATTGCTAAAGAAGTAGGGGATAGGGCAGGGGAAGGATCAGGCTATGGAAATCTGGGAAATGCGTATCTTAGTCTAGGTAATTTCAAACAAGCCATTGAGTACTACGAAAAACATCTTAGTATTGCTAAAGAAGTAGGGAATAGGGCTGGGGAAGGATCAGCCTATGGAAATCTGGGAAATGCCTATCGCAATCTAGGTAATTTTAAACAAGCCATTGAGTATTGCGAAAAAGATCTTAGTATCAAAAAAGAAGTAGGGGATAAGGCTGGGGAGGGATCAGCCTATGGAAATCTGGGAAATGCCTATCACAATCTAGGTAATTTTAAACAAGCCATTGAGTACTACGAAAAACATCTTAGTATTGCTAAAGAAGTAGGGGATAGGGCTGGGGAGGGATCAGCCTATGGAAATCTGGGAAATGCCTATCGCAATCTAGGTAATTTTAAAGAATCTATTGAGTACTGCGAAAAACACCTTAGTATTGCAAAAGAGGTAGGGAATACGGATAAGGACAGATCAGCCTATGGAAATCTGGGAAATGCCTATCTTAGTGTAGGTAATTTTAAACAAGCCATTGAGTACTTCGAAAAACATCTTATTATTGCTAAAGAAGTAGGGGACAGGGCTGGGGAAGGAACAACCTATGGAAATCTGGGAAATGCCTATTTTCGTCTAGGTAACTTTAAACAAGCCATTGAGTACTACGAAAAACATCTTAGTATTGCTAAAGAAGTAGGGGATAGGGCTGGGGAAGGATCAGGCTATGGAAATCTGGGAATTGCCTATCGCAATCTAGGTAATTTTAAACAAGCCATTGAGTACTGCGAAAAACATCTTAGTATTGCAAAAGAAGTAGGGGATAGGGCTGGGGAGGGATCAGCCTATGGAAATCTGGGAAATGCCTATCGCAATCTAGGTAATTTTAAACAAGCCATTGAGTACTACGAAAAACATCTTAGTATTGCTAAAGAAGTAGGGGATAGGGCTGGGGAGGGATCAGCCTATGGTAATCTGGGAGCTGCCTACCGCAATCTAGGTAATTTTAAAGAATCCATTGAGTACTGCGAAAAACATCTTAGTATTGCAAAAGAAGTAGGGAATAGGGCTGGGGAGGGATCAGCCTATGGAGGTCTGGGAGATGCCTATCGCAATCTAGGTAATTTTAAACAAGCCATTGATTACTGCGAAAAACATCTTAGTATTGCAAAAGAAGTAGGGGATAGGGCTGGGGAAGGATCAGCCTATGGAAATCTGGGAAATGCCTATCGCAATCTAGGTAATTTTAAACAAGCCATTGAGTACTACGAAAAACATCTTAGTATTGCAAAAGAAGTAGGTAATAGGGCTGCGGAGGGATCAACCTATGGAAATCTGGGAAATGCCTATTGCAATCTTGGTAATTTCAAACAAGCCATTGGGTACTACGAAAAAAACATCCGTATTGCTAAAGAAGTAGGCAACAGGGATGGGGAGGGCTTAACCTATGCAAATCTGGGACCTGCCTATCTTAGTCTAGGTAATTTTAAACAAGCCGTTGACTACTACGAAAAACATCTTAGTATTGCTAAAGAAGTAGAGGATAGGGCTGGGGAGGGATTAGCCTATGGAAATCTGGGAAATGCCTATCTTTGTCTAGGTTATTTTAAGGAAGCCACGGAGTACCATGAACACAGTCGTAGTATTTTCAAGGAAATTGGAGACTGTCTACGACAGGGACACGCGTGGTATTCGCAAGGTCGTGATTATGAATTGTTGGGTTTCTTGAATAAGTCACTCAGTTGTTATCGTTTAAGTATAAAACATTTTGATGAAACAAGGCGTAGTCTGAAGTCAGAAGATGAATGGAAAATACGTTTTCGTGATTGTTATCACATGTCATACACTGCTCTGTGGAGGACACTTTTGAAGAATGGAGAGATTGAAGAAGCTTTGTATGCTGCTGAGAACGGTCGAGCACAGGCTTTGATAGATATTTTGAAAGATCAATACGGCATTGACTCTCAGTCATTTTCTGCACTTGCTCCGAATCAAACTCTTGCAGCCTCATTACCTTCACCAGCCGTTTTTGTGGCACTTGACGAGAACAAGATCACGTTTTGGGTGCTAAGAAAAGACCGCAAGATCAGCTTTCGGCGAAACGAAATCGCTAATGGAAGTGCTGATTTGTTGATGGAAACTATTTTGAAAGGGATCGGCGTAAGGGATGGTGTCAGATGCGAGAATCGTTCTTTGGATTCACTACGCAGTGATCTGTCTTGCAGCGAAAAAGCTATCAGTGAGAAATCAGTTCTACCATCTTCATACTCTGTTAACTCTTTACAACCGTTGTATGATGTCTTACTCGGGCCAATTGCAGACGTGCTCCAAGGAAATGAGTTAATCGTTGTTCCCGATGGACCATTTTGCTTGGCTCCATATTCTGCATTGAGTGAATCTATCAGGATCCGCACCGTTCCCTCGTTGACCGCTTTTAATGTGATCGTTGGTGCACATGAAGACTTCCACAGTAAGACTGGAGCACTGCTTGTAGGTGATCCGTGGTTGAAGGAAGTTACTAACAATAAAGGGGAGCCCATTTTGAAACAGCTACCGTACGCAAAACAAGAAGTAGAGATGATTGGACAACTTCTGGGGACAACACCGCTGACTGGAAAAAGTGCCACGAAATCTGAGGTGCTGAAATGTATGAAGTCAGTTGCGTTAGTTCACATTGCAGCACATGGATGCCAAAAAACGGGAGAAATTGCTTTAGCCCCAAATACCGAACGGAAATCGCCAATCCCCACAGAGGAAGACTTCATTTTGAAAATGTCGGATGTTCAGAAAATTTCTCTTCGAGCAAGACTAGTTGTTCTGAGCTGTTGTCACAGTGGCCGGGGAGAAGTGAAGTCTGAGGGAGTGGTGGGAATTGCAAGGGCTTTCCTGTGTGCTGGAGCTCGGTCTGTTTTGGTGTCACTCTGGGCAATTGATGACGAGGTAACGTTGCTGTTCATGAGCAGCTTCTACCAGCACCTGGTATATGGAAAACGCACAAGTGCAGCTCTTCAATTGGCAATGAAATCTCTGCGAGAGTCAAAGAAGTATTGCGCTATAAAGCACTGGGCGCCATTTGTGCTGGTTGGTGATGATGTCACGCTGGAATTTCCAAAAAAATGGTAAGTGAAGTTCGAGTTTAACTCAGAAAACAAGAATACTTTCAAATTGGAAAACTGACGATAGGAATCAAATAGGACTAAGATGGCATGATAACGAGATGCTAGCTTCGTAGTGTAAACAATTCAAAGTGTCCTCTAACACGCTTTTGTCAAAAATGTAATTCCCACATGCCTATCACGCATGCACAGAAGCATAAACGATACACTTTGCATTGGTGGACAAACTGTTTTCGTTCAGCCTTTTCTGGCTTTTTGTTAACTGGTGAAAATGGCTCATTTAATCACCTTGTGATGTCTCTTTTGGTGTTTCTGTTCTCCCATAGATCTCTGAACGTCTTCTTTTGTAGGGAATTCGAAGACAGCATCATCCTGCACTTAGCCATTCGCATCGGCGCATTGTGTATGCTCGAAAGTACCAGCTATATTTAGAGCTGTTTTTACTTTTTTTCAATTTTCCAGAATCGATGTCGAAGATGCTAAAAGACTACCTGGCAGGGCCTGACGCTTCAGTGATTGCCGAACTTGTAAAAGAAAGTAAAGCGGGTTAAAAGTCATGGTTATGTCAGTAGAACAAGCTCCAAAGGTTTAGTAGAGGTTTACTGCGTTAAATAAACCAACAGACTAAGATTATTGTAAGTGAAATTATGACAGAAAGCTTAGATTTATAGTAAAATGCTAGTTTCACCCGTTATTTTGATACTTCGTTTCTCATATAACTTTATAAGTCAGTGTTGCTCCAATGGCGATCAAAATCATAGTGCTATAGTTGAGTTGCTAAAAATCATGTCTTAGTTGTTCGAAACTGTTTTTGTTGTCACTTTCAGTGATGACCCTTAACATGACGCTTTTACCGTGATAAGGAAAAGAGACACGTTTGCAACATTCAAAGATCACAAAATAGAAGGGAAACGACGGGTGAAATTGTTGTCCTGTTCTTCTGCATAAGAAATGAATGAAATCATTAGCAATAAAGAAGACGTTTTTCTTTTCTTAATAAATTTCCAAGTTCTTTATAGGGTTTACCCCCCTCGAGTTATCGGTGATGTTTTTAAACAAAGTGAAAGAATGTGTTTGCATTCGAAAGTAGTTTAATTTCTGGAATAATAGTTGGGGAACTAAAAAATCCGCTGCAAAGTTAGAAAAAATTCTCTGGAGTAGATTCATAGCCACCTTCACAACTGGAAAATCTTAAGGTGGCTCTGAATCCGCTCCTGAGAATTTTTTATACCCCTGCAGAGTTTTATCTTAGCCTGCTAACCACTTTACAGCAATAAAAAATGGACGTCACCAAGTTCGTTTTTTTTGAGCTTTTGAAGACAAAATATAGGGCTTTTTTTTAAGATGGCTTTTTCGTTGTCATTGTAATCTTTTAAGTCACATTAATGAGTGCACCTTGTTAAGAAATGATTGGTGTTTCATTTGGTAACATAACATTTGATGTTATGTGAAACAATTGGTGTAGATTCAATTCTTCCAAATAGTACAGTTGGTTGAACGTGTTGGTTTGAGCCTCAAGGGAACGAAAGGCTAGAGGCAGCCTATACTATGGCCTTTAATTTAGACCATTTCCGTCGCAAGGGTCAAACTGATGGTATTTCGATACCTGGGTCATGTAACGCAATCGAATGCTTAATTACGTTTAAAAACTGAAACCCTAATTTAATATAAGGCTCTGTTGCATTTTGCGATTTTTCATGCAACTGCTCTCGAAACGCCATAGCGAGACACGTTGCAAGTTGCACACTTTACAACTGCCAAAAACAAGGTGAGATAAATTGCAGAACCCTTCGGGCAAGTAGAATCCATTGCTACTTTGCGCATTGGTTTACCGAATTAACACATACTCCAATGCGTGCCGTGAAATCTGCCTTACAACTTGTGTCGCAACGGATTGCGTCATCAGTCAGTGTAATGTTCCTTTAACCTCATGAGATCATCCAAAGCGAGACAAATTGCAAGAAACGTTGCCCAGTGTAGAAACCGCCAAGCCAGTAGCTTTGCAATGAGAGATCTCTTGTCAAAACAAAATTGACAGACAAGTTGCTCGAAAAATTGCCGAGTGTAACAGCGCCTTAATGGCTCAAGTAAGTAAGGAAACCATGTAACGTTGGATATGACAACTCCCTCTCCATTTGCTTATCATATAACTTTATTAGAAATCATAAATATGCTCACTTTTATAAAATGTATAAAAATGTGTCTTCCAAACGCACATACAAAATAAGTTTGCGAAGGTCTGTAGATTTTAATGTTTATTTTGAGGAAAATGTTACCAAAAAGCTTCGAAAACGAGGCATTAAGCACCCTGGAAAGGAAACAGTGTTAAAGTCGGGGATTGGATGTAATAGCAGAGTATATCTACAGTTTGTAGGTATAGGCACCAATTTTAAAATGGTTTCCTTTTCGATAGCTTCGGTGTAGATGCTATCCAAAAAAGACGACGTAGCTCTGGTTTGGAAAGCTTTGCATGTTTTTGTCAATTGCTACTGCTTCCATGAAAACAGTGATTTCATTTCGTCCTGGTGTAAACATAAAAACAAACAGTAGTAAGTTGAGCCACAAACAAAGTCTGGAAAAGTTAACTAGTCAAAATGAAGTATGCTACAACAATAAAGGATTTGCTTGGGATGCCAATATGACCGTCATTTCATTTTTTTCTTTCCTTTTTTCTTGTTTGCAGGTGGGGGTGGGGAGGGGGATAACCCCTTCAAAAGTACTTCTTGTAGATTGCAAGGGTAAGTTTTTTCTACAACTAAGCTTTTAAGTGGCCTCGGAATTAGAGCCGGAATTTACAAAAGTGTACCCCTATTTCACATTTCAAGCATTAATGTGCACATTAGTCTGACATAGTATTGACTGAATACTTTTTATGATGACAGCAAATTCCAAGAAAAGGATCATTAATTTTTTACTTGTCATGCTTTAAGAAAAACGTATTTAATGTCGTGATAATTGCATACCTCTGCCAAACGAGCTCCTCGCGGTCGTACTTTTCGTTTGAAGCGTACATGGCCGACACTGCGGCAAAATGAGTGCGCGTGCTCTACTTCGAACACCGATTTTAATGGTACCTCGCGCGTGGAAGTGATTCACGCGTGGGTCAAGCCTGCGCACTCA
>NC_090886.1:41847902-41887902 GCF_036669925.1 Montipora capricornis
ATTCTCAAATTTCATAAAGCTCATCTAGAAATCAATCAAGGTAACAGAACAAAGTTCGCAATACTAGTATCGATGGCCTTTACAGTTCATTGCCATTTTATATAAGTCCTGTTTCCTTTTTAACAAATTGATGTTCAGTTACACAGTTCAAATTATCCCCATCTGCATAAATTATGCATTTTTGAAACAACTTGGTGAACAAAATGTACAATTAATGTGCATTTCTTTCAATATGGCCCCTTTTCCATAAGTGCTTACAGAGCAAGTAAAAAAGGTACCACAAAGCCTATTCTTGAATAAAATAATATACCAGTAATATCATTTGAAAGCAACTAGTTCGTAGAGAAGAGGTTGGCAGTTCAGTCCTTAATTAAACCAGCACTCAGGAATGTTTCCTAATTGTGTGGAATCTTACCTTCAAGCATTAAGCGCCAAACTGCATTTTGGTTTCCATCAATCAAATTTCCTAACATAGCCGGGAAGATTGACTCTGCCTCCAGAAAGTGAATTGGAGTTTTTGTTTAGTTCACAGTTCGAACGCTATTATAATACGTTTTCAGAAATTCTTCAGTAAAAAGATTTGTACAGATCCACCATCGATTTTGGCCTTATTTAAGTTAAAATGTACATGTACCGTGGGAACCAAAGAGGCTGATTGGTGGGTTATGTCACGCATCAATATGATTGATTTTTTCATTTGTGTCTGGCGTCGGAAGTTTGACTGATGGAAGCCAAAACGCCATTGGCGCTTGAAGACGAATTCCGCAGAATTATGAAAATCGCAGTAACTACAATGTAAACACCAGCGACCAAAGTTTTAAGCCTAGATTTAAAAAAGATACCTTTTTATTTTTCAAAATTTTTCCTATTTAATGGTATGCCATTATTAACTTTAAGATCTTGACAGTGCTGGATCAAGGATAAAATGACATCAAAGGCTCAATAGTTTAAGGATGCAATGCACATGTATGCCGCAGAATTAATATGCAGCACAGGAGTTTTAGGCTTTCAAACTTTTAAACTCACATTTTGCATGTATAATAAGTTGCATTCAGACACTGAAATTTCAAGCTAGTGAGCCTTTAACATCACTTTTCCCTGGAACCAGTCCTCTAAGGTCCAATTGGTCAGTTTTGCATGTGAGTGCTGGTGGACCGCGAAATCCAAAACTTACAATCAAAGTTAATGGCCTTTGAATAAAAGTCAAAGTTCAAAATTTTGCCAGTCAGGTGTTTACAAACAGACTTTCAAAATCTGAAGAAAAGAAGGTAGTGATTTTTTTTTTATCACAGAGGCACTTTAAGACTGCAGTGATGAATTATTGTTCCCTCAGTCTGTCTAATGCCAAATGATTTTAATGCCAAATGTAGACTCCCTCAGAGACAAAAGGGTTAACAACATGTAGGTCCACTCAAAAACCATCCCCCTTTAAAACCCTTTCTCTACTAAGAGCAGCAATGTCTTACAGACTTAATTGTGTATAATGACAGATGATTTTACTCGTCAATGAGGAATCGATCCTTCAAGGGTATGAGTGACTCAAAGCATTATTTGTATTACCCCGTTTAAGATGGAATACCCAAGTTCATATTAATTACCCTAAGATGTGACATTTTAACCCAATCACACCTCAAACGCCCTCGGACCCCCTCCCATTGATGAGTAAATTGTCTGGCGTTGGAGTAACGTCTATTAAGGACGGTGCCTACTAATAATTCAAAGGTACGCGTTTTACCGAATATGCGGGAAAAGCAGATCTTAACAAGTGTTATTGAAATTCAAAAAGAAAATTGGGGGTAACCACGCATTTTTCGAAGATAATCAACAAAATTTGTAAAAAGCTTTAAAATACAAAGCAATGTATGGCGTTCTTTTCCAAATTGAAGCTCAATTATCTCTGAAAAATGCGTGGTTACCCCTAATTTTCTTTTTAGATAGTAACCTAGCTCAGTTGCTAAGTTCTACTTTCTCCGCATAGTTTTAAACCGCACAAAAATATCCCTGTATTAATAAGCACCCGCAATAGGAAATCTGAGTATCTCGAGATGCGCAGAATGAATGGGCAATAACAATAGTGGACATCACTCTCAGAGGTCAATGGGTTAACACTAGAGATCACCAGATATGAACAGGCATGCATGTTGTTATTATGTCTGCTGCAATACAATCTGGTACAAAGTCGCTGGGTCAGTGTCCTACACTGGCCCTCACGCAGACCCTTTCCTTAGAGGTAATTGCTGAAAATTAATGACCAATGTTGTCTCAAGTCAACAAATTTAGTCAGTTACTGTAAACTTGCGTGAAGATGGCTTACTCTTGATGCCATCAGACATTTCAAGCAGAGCCTCAGCAGCACCCTTCTCTGCTAAACTTTTGTTACATTGTGGAGATAATGAGCACAAACAAAACACTGATGAAAAAGAATGCAAAAAGTGGTTATCTCTTTCCAGCTTTCCCTTGCATGAATGCAAATCCAAACCCAGTTCTCCATTGCCAAAGAAACCAACTACAGGAATGTCAGGGAATTCCTTTTGAAAAATGCCAGTCTCCACATTCCTTGCATTGTAAAATTTCTTCCCACGACCCACACATGATACCATGAAACAAGCTGTGTTTGAATACTTATCACAAGGAATGCCACATCTCTTTAACTTTTTCAAGCTTTGTTGCAAACTTTCTGAAGTATCACCATGATGAACCATTGATATTGCTTCAACATTTCCTGATATTGCAAGTCCTACAACCCCAGTATTTTTGACTTCTTTGTCCACCATCAAAAATGAATCTACAAGTCCACCAAGTACAACCACATCTGATTTACTTTCTTCATTTTTGCAAGCCTAAAACATAATAGGGTAAATCAATATTATTAAAGTGCAACTAAACTCTAGTATTTTTCATCTAAAATATTAATCTCCCGGGCCCGGTTATTCGAAAGCCAATTAACTTAATCCAGGATTAGCGTTAATTTATGTTTTATGATTTCAACTTATTGGTGAGAGTTTCTTTTCCTTATTTTTGTTTTTCACAATGACTTCGTCTAATGGGAAGTTTTGCCAAATATCAGCATTGAACAACATTTGGGAGTAGAGAAATAAACTCCTTGGTTAATTTTTAATCTGGGATTAGCGTTAATCGACTTTTGAGCAACTGGGCCGCGGCCACCATTCTTACCTCAAAATTTCACTTTTTATCTGCCAGGCAGGAGTGCAAACCAATGCATAAAGCACAGTACATAAAGGGTAGTGAGCCTGTGATAGTACCTGCGTCCTAAGAGGGTCTTAGAATGTTTCTGTACTTGAATTCGCTAAACTCATTGACTTTTTTAGTGCTTTTTAGTGCGTCAATCAATGCAGCATATACGTGACTGTAAACGTGTCCGCCATAGTAACGTCTCTCTGGAGGGACCGATAACGCTATTACGGCGGTGATTCGGCTGTCATCTTTCTCTTGCTGGCATAGTACTTTATCGCCTTCTTGAATGCCATTTCTGCAACTACTTCTTTTACACTCTGCATACACGTTCCCTTTCTCCGTCCTCTCGCCGTCACGGTCTCTAATTATAAATTCGTCTTCACTGTGAAACTCCTGAAGCTGTGGCCGGATTTAAGATTAGCGGGGCAGAAGATCGGTGACCACATTTTTAAAGCAGGGTTTGGGGTCCTCAGTGAGTTCTCGAGCGCAGAGGAGACCCTGGGTACGAGGTTGCATTTTTTTGCGCCAACTCCAAGTACAAATATAGGCGCCTGGGAACCAATCTAGCATTTATCCACACGATACACCCGCCAGTTAAATCTTGTGTAGATGGTAGATGATTTTGAAGGGGCTCAAGCGACCAGATGTTGCCTGAGTGCACACGGAAGATCAGTATGAATCATAAGTTCATGTTTTAAAGCCTGCGAAACTAGCTGACAGTACTTCAATTGTCACCACACGTGGCCTCTCCTCGTTGCCACAATATTAGTGTGACCTTCATGTGCTAAATCCAATACACGACGCCAGGGTTCCTTTGGCACTGAAGGTGACGTTGGCTGTAACAGGCGTGACCATGAATTTGCGATGTTCCTTTGTCCTGGACCGTATTTGACTGTAAACTTGCAGGGCTGCATCCAAAGAAGCTACCTTTCGATCCTGGCACAGGTCTTGGATTTACAAGAAAAGAAATATTCTAGACGATTATGGTCTGTTAGTAGGTCATACGCAGCACCAACGAGATAGGCATGACGTTTTTCACATGACCACAATCATGACCACACAATGGCTAAAGCTTCTTTTTCAGTCCGTGAGTAACGGTTTTCTGTATTAGTCATAGCTGATAACTCACAGCTTGTTTTAATTGCACTCAGGTGAATTAAGGCCTGGGCCCAGATCTATGTTATGAAAACAAGTGAGGGGGTGGTCTAACCATTGATCCATTTTATATAACACGAAATAACTTAAGGACATCGTTAGCAGCAATCAGATGTAAAACCTTAACTGCTATATAGGATAATATATTATCACGCGACATGTCAAAGTTATTTTTAGCACAGAAATCTTTTCAGCTAAACGGCAACACTTTTTATCATAAAAATTCTTTGACTTGGGCCATTTTAGTTTCAATAGGAATAATACGCAAACAGCGGTTACAAACATTTGCTTGAAATATATATCTAAAGCCAGCCTTACATGAAAACGTTGGCAGTGAGAAACTTTATCTCTATTATTAGCATATTCTTGTAGTTTTATGTCAATTTATTCCGTTAGTTCCCAGTCCGTACAGTTGTATTTTTGAATTTAAATTTATCTGTAACTGAATAATAATCACTTCTGATGATGTATGTTGTAACATACGAAACGTTAAGTTTATAAAAGTTATGCATTTCAAGCAAATGTTTGCAACCGCTGTTTGCATATTATAAATTTTTATCATTTTCTGGTGGCTGGATTTACCTTTATGGTGTTAACACTATTGTGTACATCATTTCTGTGCTTGGACATTTCAAGATAATTTTAAATAAATGTCTGAAAAAAGAAATCCTTTTCCATAGGGGACTGGGCACTAGTACAAAATGCAGTATATTTCCAAAACTAAAGACGTATTTAAGGCCAAGCATAGTTCGTTCTCTTTTACCATTTTGACTAATCTAATAGTAGCGAAGTGAAATAACTTTTAGAATAAACTGTTGCCGTTTTTTATTTTGAGTTTTGTGGCCGTAACAAGTCAAGTGATCTCGTTTGCATACGTCATTCACATCAATATAGAAACTTTGGCTGAGGTGGTTATTAATAAACCTTCAGACGTTAGACCACCCCCTAACTTTTTTGTGCAATAATTTGGGGCCAGGTTGGTGCCCATGCCTTAATTTACTTGCCCGCAAAGCTTCGCTTCTTGGCCAAATATTCATTTTTCGGACAATCTCTCAGCCGCGGACATTATCAGCCGACATACCGGCGCCCCAAAGGGGTTTATTTGCTAAATATCTTGAGCCTGCAAACCGGCACTATGCAACAGCATAGCCTTCTTCCATTCGACATTCTTTACACCATTCCCAGTCGCAAGCAATTCAAAAGCCAGTAGCCATCTTTCCCAGCGTGTCGACAAATTCCAGCCATCTCCGAACAATCAAATCGCGCCAATCCATTCACATAACTCAAAATCTTCAAGGAAATACACACAAATGACCGTCCTCGTCACCAACATGTAGGATCTCCACAAATTCCGAAGGAAGGACTCCATGTGCTAACCATTAGGGAGCTTAAGCACGCGCGTTTTTGAGACGCGGACGGCAACCGGAAGTGAGCTGCTTTCCCTTTTATCTTGTCTTGACACTACTACATTTACATTCCTAAGTATCTTTTCTCCATTAGAGATAATTACTATAAAAATCTAGGAGGCACCACTGTCCTGGCACGAGAAATGTTCTCTTCCGGTTGCCGTCCGCGTCTCAAAAACGCGCGTGCTTAATTAAGCTCCCTATTGTCGTTCGCAAAAACGCGATCCTCCTGGCCAGCGGCAGCTCTGGGTACCAATCAACAAGAACTTGTGCTCACCCTTTTTTTCTACACATGCGCGTGTCTTTTACACAGCTTATAAGGAGAGTGGGGAGGGTACGTTAGAACACGGATACTACTGACTTGGCTAAATTTCGTGACAAAGCCCATTTATAGTTAACTCTATATTCAATAAGTAAATCAATAAATAAATAAATAAAGAAAGAAAGAAATAGGGATCTCAATCGATCAAAGGCTATCCTGAAGATAACAAATAGGTTACATAGGAAGTGGCCAGCTATTTTATAAAGTCTAACCTGAAATAGTAAGTGTCATTGTCGATAGCTGAAGTCTCGCATTTAAATCGGTAGTAGAACCTACGGCCAGCCAATTTCTTTTCCAGATTCTCTACAACTGATCTATGACGAAGAAAACGCATTTTTTAGGGCGTATGATGTCTCTTACAGAATTTGTATAAGTTGACAAACGTCTGTGCTAAGGACTGAACCAATTAGAAAAAAAACTGAAGAGGAACCAACAAAAGCCCTTCAGAAGGAATCCGCCGGAAAACAGATGACGATTTCCCGAAAGTGCTCAACCATTAGAATAGTTCACAGCAGCTGCGGACGTAATCGTTTTTTTAATTACTCCTTTTTTGACGAGCGATTTGTACAGGCCAAAGGATTACCAATCAAGAACTCTTGAAACTAAAGACAGCTATTTTAGAAAGTGCAACCTCAAATAGGCAAGAACTGAAGTGAACTGAAGTGTCGCATTTCAATCAGAAATAGAACCTAAGGCAAGCTAATTTCTTTTTCGGATGCTCCACACCTGACCTATGACCAAGAAACGAAATTTTTCAGGACGTATGATGTCTTTTACACAATTTGTAGAAGTTCAAAGGAAACGTTTGCGCTGAGGACTGTATTAAGAATTCAAGAGCGATTTGAAGGTCATCCGAAATGCTTATAACGAGGGATGTCTGAAGATTAAGGTAGCTCGCTAGAGTATTTGCGAATACCCTCACTACAGGGTACGAGTTACACAAGGAAACCAAATTATTTTCTCTCAAAGTTTTCCCCCTACAGACTTACTAATATGGGTACCGATATAAGAAGGCTTATTTATTGGGTGTCAATTTTCGGATTATGGGCGTTACCATGGCAACATCACATCTTATGATAGGCAGACATATTCTTATTTTTGGCCTAAAATCTTTAATATTTATACTTTCCTAAGGTGAATATTTTTTATTCTTTGCCACATTATGGAAATAAAATTGGCAGACATTTTGAAGTAGTGAAAAGTCAAGGACGTTCCGACGGTTTTGCCAATATTCCGTAATTTGCCATTTTTCTATATATATTCGTTTAGCTCCCACCGATTTCAACAAATATAGGGTATTTTATAGGAACTGTACATGGTAAGGACTGAGCCAATTCTTAAAAAAACTTTACCGAAGGGAACGCCAGAAAATTAGAAGTTAATTTTACAGATTTGGTCACGCAGACGTCACAAAAATCAGAAAAACAGGCTTTATAATTACGCGCCATACTAGTGCCCAGCTTGCGCGCGGCCCTAAAACTCGAAAGAGCCTCCTTAAAACGTTTTAAAAGAATACCTGACATCGCTTCGGTCACATAGCGCATGCGCATCTAGTGCCACTCCCCAACCGTGTGTTTTAATGAAAAAAATATCGAAAAACTCAAAGAAAAAGAAATAGAGCAGTGATTTTTGCATCAGAACGGAACCATGTAGTTTGTAGCATGGGATTGCTGTTTGCACAAAAAAAGGAGGAAATATGTAAGAAAATTTATCAAAATGAGGCTTTATGAAATCATAACTTCGCTGAAAAACAAATGCTACAGATTTTCCTTGAAAGTGTTTACGCACCGTTGCAATAATTTTAAGAGTACAACACGGTAGGCTCTCTGAGTCTGTTTTGTTTTGTAACACGGAAGACCATGAGTAACAAACATATTGGACATTTTTATCTCTTATATCTTTTATCTCAGCCTGATATAATTACTTTCTAGACATGAAACATATGGGTCGCCGATATTGTTTTCGAGATATAAGCGTTTAAAGCCAAAATATAGGGTGTTTTAACACAGATTTTTTTGTTGCTATGGCAACCTCTCACGTCACATCAGTGAGTACATCTCGTCAAGCAATTACAAGTGTTTCCTATGGTACCATGGCAATGACGTTGCGGGAAACAGCTATAGAGTTAATCGTTCTAATAAGACATCTCCTCTACAATGTTGAACTTGTTTGAGTCAACTTGTAAGACGGAAGCCTGGAATAGAGTTAGGTGTCCTCAAAGTCTTAATGTACAAAGCTTTCAAGATATCACTGTTGGCAATACTACTTCTGTTCCGATCAACTGTCGAGATCTTTGATCCGGGACAGTCCGTACCGTGTTTAGCCTTCTACAGCAGTCACATCGACCAAAAACTGCTTTAAACGCTCGCCTGTATTTAGGAATTCTCCAAGCATAAATGAACGGATTGAAAACACAGTTTACACTGATATAATAAGGCATGGAGGTTAGGTAAAATAAGACAAGAACCAACAGAATGCCTGACAACAATTTCCGCTCGCTGTTTCTGCGAATACAGGTACTCGGGTTCGTTCGAGTAACAGATAAATTTCCTACTGTATTTCGATTATGAAAACGGAGAGCAGTGTATGTTTTCCAGTAAACCACAGGAAGAATGATTAAAGGTAGTGTTACATGAACATGACAATAAAGGGGATCGAACCCACGATAGGAAAGTGCCAGCGAGAGACAAGCGAACAATATGGAATAAATCCAAGTGAAGACCAAAAACACTTTGACTCTCAAATTGCAAAGGCTTATTGTCAAAGGCTTATGACGGAGCGGCGAAGATATTGCAAGGACAAAATGCGCGTTACCAATAATCGCAAATATCGCAAGAATAACAAAATTCCACAAAAAAGAAGGAAACAAAAATCAAAGGGGTCCTTGGCAAGATGAAAACTGATATCGCAAAAGCCGCAAGGATTTCCCTTTTTTCCTTCTCTTTGTGAAATTTGTTATTCTAAGCTTACTTGCGATCATTGGTAACGCGCATTTGGTCCTCGCAGACAAAATCCTTGCGACTTTTGCAATATTTCTTTAATCGCTAGCTGGGAAATTTTTGCTAAACGATTACAATCTTGAGATATATATTTGTTATTTTGCAATGTCTGTGATTTTGCAATTATTGAAGGTAACTCTTTGCAAAAAAATCTTTGCTAACGCTTTCAACCTGGACATAAGTACGCTGTCACGGTCTCTGAATTCTTCTTGACTGTGAAACTCCTGAAGCCGTAGTAGTTTCGTTCTGATCTTTCTTCTAAATAGTAACTGCATAGAAACTTAGCAGGAATATTTCCTGTAGTTGAATGTGGTGTGCTGCGTGCTATACAACATCAAGAATTTATCCATCTCCTGACGAAGCAATTCTTAGGTGTTTCGGGATACTGCGATTTTGTGTTTTGTCTGTAGCCATTAAGGAATTGTTCGTCTATTGCTGACAAAATGCGGTCCATTATCGGTCCTTAAATAACGAGGAGGGCCATGAGTGACAAACATTAGTCTTGGACATTAGTAATCGCACAATCTTCTCACTTGTGGTTGACCAAGAATCTTCTGTATTTGACGACTACAACAGATATGTAATCCCCAGAAGGTAGTGGGTCCAACAGGTCAGCGACTAGATGTTGCCAGAGTGCAGACGGAAGATCTGTTCGACTCATAGGCTCAGGTTTTAAACTAAGGCTGCTAAACAAGCTGACAGCCTTCACAAGTTTTACAAATTTCAAGAAAAGACACAAATGACCGTCATCGTCACCAAAATGTAGGATTTCCAGAGATTCCAAACAAATAAGTAAAATTACCATTAGCCATTCGTGTAATTGCCAGTTTTAAGACTGTTTATTCCTCAGGACGCCGTTTGGTATTGTTACATAGAGTTAGGTCTCGAAGTCGCATACGAACTAAGCTCTTTAAGTATTAATATACAAAGCTTTCAAGGTAGAGCGAGTTTCAATTGAGTGTCGTAAAACCAAAACCAAATTAATTAATTTGGCCAATCAAAAGGGATGGAGACAATCCAGTAAACCAATCAAAACTCGGAGTAATTACATGTAGCCTACACAAAGCGCGGTAAAATGTGCACGCGTGAGTCATGATTGGTTTTGGTTTCACTTCTGATTGGTTGAAAAAATAACGCGAGAACTTGAGCCAATCACTGAGTGAAGTAATGCAAAACCAAAGCAATTCGCTAATTACTTTCGACACCAGGAGCCCATCACCCGGAGCGTGCAACTTAACTATACTTGTGCAACGGCATTTTCACAAGTAAGGTTATTTTTAGATTGAATTTCCCGCTAATGAGACTCCCACAGGAGCCCGATGACCAATTACAAGAGATTAAGCTGACGTCATAGGGTCACCGAACCGTAACTGACATTGTTTTTTGACCTAATTCGCGGGAAGGGCTAGTCTAAAAATAAACCTACTTGTGAAAACGCCGTTTCACAGACGCTGTATGGAAGTTGCACGATCCAGGATGGGCTCCTGTCGACACTCAATTGAAAACCGCTCTATCACCGTTGGCAACACGACATGTGTTCCAGTTAATTGTAGAGTTCTTTGTTCCATCTTCATACCCCGAACCGTCTGCACAGTGTTCATCCTCCTACAGCAGCCACATCGACCAAAGACTTCCTTAAATGCTCGCCTGTATTTAGGAATTCTCCAAGAATAAATGAATGGATTAAAAACACAGTTTACTAAAATGATTCTACTTGACAAACTAAGAAAAATTTCGAAGCCCCTCGTCTCTGCGAGGGACGGTCTCAGAGCAGATATGTTTAGAGCGATATAAAAAGGCATGAAGGTTACGTAGAATAAGACAACAACCAACAGAATAGCTGACAACAATTTCCGCTCGCTGTTTCTGTCAATACAAATCCTCGTGTCCCTTCGAGCAACAGTCAAATTTCCTACTTTATTCTGGTTATGAAAACGGAGAGCAGTGAATGTCTTCCAGTTAACCACAGGTAGAATAATTAAAGGTAGTGTTACATGAACATGGCAATAAAGGAGAAAAAACACACGATAGGAAAGTGCCATCGAAAGACAAGCGAACGATATGGAGTAAATCCAACTCAAGGCTAAAAATGCTTTGATTCTGAAATTGTTATAGCGAGCTCTGTGACGGAGAGGCGACGATATTGCATGAAAACGTTCCAGAGACATAGCAGATATTGTACAGGTGGACACGATACATGTGATAACCCCGAAGGTACTTATCATAATTCTAGCTCCATTAAGGTCTTGTTTTGCTCTTCCTCTTAACAAACTGAGATTGTAATAGATTCCTCCGCAGCCAGGCACAACTGCGGCTAACAAATCGCACACTCCTAAATTTACCACCAATAGCGACACTGGTGAATCTCGTACCCGATACCGAACAGGATTTCGGAAGACTGCAATCAGGAAAACCAGGTTAGAAATAACTGCTGATATTGCAACCACAGAGATCAAAATAACCTGTGGTAGATAATAAAAATGACTGCTAAACGGGAGGTAAGATGTTAAATTCGCCTCACTTGAATTGAACATTGTACTGAAGCAAAACAAGTTTGGGTCACTCTTGTGAACTTTGCAAACGGCTTAGCTAGAAGAGCATTTGATTTGTTGTGATTATTCGTCCGTATATGTTATAGTCAATTTGAGCGTGGGAGATAAGATGTAATCTTATTTTTAATTAACCCTTTGCTGACGAGCGATTTGTAGAAGTCAAAGGCGATTACCAATCAAGTATTCTCAAAAGGAAACCAATCAGAAAAAAAAACGTGGAAGAGCCAACAAAAGAGTTTCAGAAGGTATCCGGAAAACAGATGACGATTTCCCAGCTGTGTTTAAAAATTAGGATAGTTCACAGCAGCTGCGGAGGTTTTTCATATTATTAATCAAGGCAGCGACTAAGAGAAAATTACAACCTTCATTTTCTCTTGCTAGCGACGTAATCCAGAATTCGCAGACCTAAGATTGAGACAGGTTGATGGCTGTTGCTCACAAGCGACTCACTAACGGGCTCGTGCAAAGCCACACTACGTATACTTGAGCCGCTTTTCGACTTTCTAGTAAATGCCATAAACACTGAAGTCGAAAGAACTACAATGGCCAATAGAAAAAGACCTTACAAATCAAACGAAACCAATAAGAATTTAGAGTTAAAAAATAGGCGGCAAGCCAGCTGTGCCTGACTCACAACCCACATAAAGCACAGTACATAAAGGGTAGTAAGCCTGTGATAGTACCTGCTGCTTAAGAGGGTCTTAGAATATTTCTGTACTTGAATTCGCTAAACTCATTTAATTTTTTTTCCGCTTTTTAGTGTGTCAATCAATGCAGCATATACGTGACTGTAAACGTGTCCGCCATAGTAACGTCTCTCTGGAGGGACCGATAACGCTATTACGGCGGTGATTCGGCTGTCATCTTTCTCTTGCTTGCATAGTACTTTATCGCCTTCTTGAATGCCATTTCTGCAACTATTTCTTTTGCACTCTGCATACACTTTCCCTTTCTCCGTCCTCTCGCCGTCACGGTCTCTAATTATAAATTCGTCTTCACTGTGAAACTCCTGAAGCTGTGGCCGGATTTAAGATAAGGGGGGCAGAAGTCGACGTGTAGGAAATCGGTGACCACATTTTTAAAGCAGGGTTTGGGGTCCTCAGTGAGTTCTCGAGCGCAGAGGAGACCCTGGGTACGAGGTTGCATTTTTTTGCGCCAACTCCAAGTACAAATATAGGCGCCTGGGAACCAATCTAGCATTTATCCACACGATACACCCGCCAGTTAAATCTTGTTTAGATGGTAGATGATTTTGAAGGGGCTCAAGCGACCAGATGTTGCCAGAGTGCACACGGAAGATCAGTACGAATCATAAGCTCATGTTTTAAAGGCTGCGAAACTAGCTGACAGCCCTTCAATTGTCACCACACGTTGCCTCTCTTCGTTGCCACAATACTAGTGTGACCTTCATGTGCTAAATCCAATACACGAAGCCGAAGTTCCTTTGGCACTTTCCTTTGGGTTCCACGAAGCACAAGTTTTCCAGTTGCACTCAATTTACCTCGCAATACAATACAATGGCATGCCATCGGCCATTTAAGAGGCAATTTCGCATACTTTACAGTTCTGGAGAATATTACGATGCTCTCTCGACTTCACGGGTTGTCATGGCAACAAGTGGATAACCCACCTTACTTACTCGTCCGTCTTGTCTTTCTGTCCTGAAGGTGACGTTGGCTGTAACAGGCGTGACCATGAATTTGCGATGTTCCTTTGTCCTGGACCGTATTTGACTGTAAACTTGTAGGGCTGCATCCAAAGAAGCTACCTTTCGATCCTGGCACAGGTCTTGGATTTACAAGAGAAGAAATTTTCTAGACGATTATGGTCTGTTAGAAGGTCATACTCAGCACCAACGAGATAGGCATGACGTTTTTCACATGACCACAATCATGACCACACAATGGCTAAAGTTTCTTTTTCAGTCCGTGAGTAACGGTTTTCTGTATTTGTCATAGGTGATAACTCAGAGCTTGTTTTAATTGCACTCAGGTGAATTAAGGCCTGGTCCCAGATCTATGTTATGAAAACAAGTGAGGGGGTGGTCTAACCATTGATCCATTTTATATAACACGAAATAACTTAAGGACATCGTTAGCAGCAATCAGATGTAAAACCTTAACTGCTATATAGGATAATATATTATCACGCGACATGTCAAAGTTACTTTTAGCACAGAAATCTTCTCAGCTAAATGGCAACACTTTTTTATCATTTTCTGGTGGCTGGATTTACCTTTATGATGTTAACACTATTAGGTACATCATTTCTGTGCTTGGAAATTTCACGATAATCTTAAGACGATTTATTCCTCAGTCTGAAATTGTTGCATAGACTTTGGTCTCCGAGTCGCATACGAACGAAGCTTTCAAGATGTCACCGTTGGCAACATGACTTCTGTTCCTGTTAATTGTCGAGATCTTTGTTCCATAATCATAGTCTGGACAGTCTGCACAGTGTTCAGCCTTCTACAGCAGCCACCTGGACCAAAAACATCCTTAAATGCTCGCTTGTATTTAGGAATTCTCCAAGCATAAATGAACGGATTAAAAATACAGTTTACTAAAACGATTATACCTGACCAACCAGAAAATATTTGATAGCTCCACGTCTCTGCGAGGGACGGTCCAAGAGCAGATATGTTTAGAGAGATAAAAACAGGCATAAATGTTACGTAAAATAAGACAAGAACCAACAGAATGGCTGACAGCAATTTCCGCTCTCTGTTTCTGTCAATACAAGTCCTTGGGTCTCTTCGAGCAACCGACAAATTTCCTACTGTATTTCGATTATGAAAACGGAGAGCAGTGTATGTTTTCCAATTAACCACAGGAAGAATAATTAAAGGTAGTGTTACATGAACATGGCAATAAAGGAGAAAAAACACACGACGGGAAACTGCCAGCGAAAGACAAGCGAACAATAAGGAGTAAATCCAGGTGAAGGCTAAAAACACTTTGATTCTTATATTGTTAAAGCGAGCTCTGTGACGGAGCGGGGAATATATTGCGTGAAAACGTTCCACAGACATTGCAGACATCGTACAGATGGACACGATACATGTGACAACCACGAAGGTACTTATCACAATTCTAGCTCCATAAAGGTCTTCTCTTGCTCTTCCGTTTAACAAACTGATATAGTAATAAATCCCTCCGCAGCCAGGGACAACTGCGGTTAACAAATCGCACACTCCTAAATTTACCACCAATAGCGACACTGGTGAATCTTGTACCCGACACCGAACAGGATTTCGGAAGACTGCAATCAGGAAAACCAGGTTAGAAGTCACCGCTGATATTGCAACCACAGAGATCAAAATAACGTGAGCTAGATAATAACTTGAATGCTCCCCAAATTTGGGGTAAGATGTTGAATTCGCGTCATTTGAATTCAACATTGTACCAAAGCAAAACAAGTTTGGGTCACTCTTGTAAACTCTGCAAGCGGCTCAAAAAGGAACTGATTTGTGGCGAATTTTCTTCTGTGGCCGTATGTTATAGTCAATTTGAACGGTGGAGATGAGACGTAATATTGTGTTAAATTACTGAATTAACCCTTTGTTGACGAGCGATTTGTACAAGGCAAAGGATTATTAATCAAAAACTCTTAAAACTAACGACAGCTACTTTAGAAAGTCTAATCTGAAATAGTGAGTGTCATTGCTGATAGCTGAAGTCTTGCATTTTAATCGGTAGTAGAACCTACGGCCAGCCAATTTCTTTTCCAGATTCTCTACAACTGATCTATGACCAAGAAAACGCATTTTTTAGGGCGTATGATGTCTCTTACAGAATTTGTATAAGTTGACAAACGTCTGTGCTAAGGACTGAACCAATTAGAAAAAAAAACTGAAGAAGAACCAACAAAAGTCCTTCAGACGGTATCCGGAAAACAGATGACGATTTCCCGCAAGTGCTCAACCATTAGAATAGTTCACAGCAGCTGCGGACGTAATTTTTTTTATAATTACTCCTTTTTCGACGAGCGATTTGTACAGGCCAAAGGATTACCAATCAAGAACTCTTGAAACTAAAGACAGCTATTTTAGAAAGTGCAACCTCAAATATGCAAGAACTGAAGTGAACTGAAGTGTCGCATTTCAATCAGAAATAGAACCTAAGGCAAGCTAATTTCTTTTTCGGATGCTCCACACCTGACCTATGACCAAGAAACGAAATTTTTCAGGGCGTATGATGTCTTTTACACAATTTGTAGAAGTTCAAAGGAAACGTTTGCGCTGAGGACTGTATTAAGAATTCAAGAGCGATTTGAAGGTCATCCGAAATGCTTATAACGAGGGATGTCTGAAGATTAAGGTAGCTCGCTAGAGTATTTGCGAATACCCTCACTACAGGGTACGAGTTACACAAGGAAACCAAATTATTTTCTCTCAAAGTTTTCCCCCTACAGACTTTGGGTGTCAATTTTCGGATTATGGGCGTTACCATGGCAACATCACATCTTATGATAGGCAGACATATTCTTATTTTTGGCCTAAAATCTTTAATATTTATACTTTCCTAAGGTAAATATTTTTTATTCTTTGCCACATTATGGAAATAAAATTGGCAGACATTTTGAAGTAGTGAAAAGTCAAGGACGTTCCGACGGTTTTGCCAATATTCCGTAATTTGCCATTTTTCTATATATATTCGTTTAGCTCCGACCGATTTGAACAAATATAGGGTATTTTATAGGAACTGTACATGGTAAGGACTGAGCCAATTCTTAAAAAAACTTTACCGAAGGGAACGCCAGAAAATTAGAAGTTAATTTTACAGATTTGGTCAGGCAGACGTCACAAAAATGAGAAAAACAGGCTTTACGCGCCATACTAGTGCCCAGCTTGCGCGCGGTCCTAAAACTCGAGAGAGCCTCCTTAAAACGTTTTAAATGAATACCTGACATCGCTTCGGTCACATAGCGCATGCGCATCTAGTGGCAGTCCCCAACCGTGTGTTTTAATGAAAAAAATATCGAAAAACTCTAAGAAAAAGAAATAGAGCCGTGATTTTTGCATCAGAACGGAACCATGTAATTTGTAGCATGGGATTGCTGTTTGCACAAAAAAAGGAGGAAATATGTAAGAAAATTTATCAAAATGAGGCTTTATGACATCATAACTTCGCTGAAAAACAAATGCTACAGATTTTCCTTCAGAGTGTTTACGCACCGTTGCACTAGTTTTCAGAGTACAACAGGGTAGGCTTTCTGAGTCTTTTTTGGTCACGTGACTCACGAAATGTTGTTGTGATTTCAACCAGAGGAAGAAGTGTTCAATAGTACACACTTGGCACACTCAGCCTGATATAATGACTTTCTAGACATGAAACATGTGGGTCGCCGATAAATTGTTTTTGAGATATAAGCGTTTAAAGCCAAAATATAGGGTGTTTTAACACAGATTTTTTTGTTGCTATGGCAACCTGTCACGTCACATCAGTGAGTACATCTCGTCAAGCAATTACAAGTGTTTCGTATGGTACCATGACAATGCCGTTACGGGAAACAGAGTTATAGAGTTAATCGTTCTAATATAATAAGACATCTCCTCTACAATGTTGAACTTGTTTGAGTCAACTTGTAAGACGGAAGCCTGGAATAGAGTTAGGTGTCCTCAAAGTCTTAATGTACAAAGCTTTCAAGATATCAGTGTTGGCAATACTACTTCTGTTCCGATCAACTGTCGAGATCTTTGATCCGGGACAGTCCGTACCGTGTTTAGCCTTCTGCAGCAGTCACATCGACCAAAAACTGCTTTAAACGCTCGCCTGTATTTAGGAATTCTCCAAGCATAAATGAACGGATTGAAAACACAGTTTACTAAAACGATCGTCCTTGACAACGCAAAACAAACGCGAAAATTTCGCGTCCCTGAGAGAGAAAGTCTAATAGCAGACATGTTTACACTGATATAATAAGGCATGGAGGTTAGTTGAAGAACCAACAGAATGCCTGACAACAATTTCCGCTCGCTGTTTCTGCGAATACAGGTACTCGGGTTCGTTCGAGTAACAGATAAATTTCCTACTGTATTTCGATTATGAAAACGGAGAGCAGTGTATGCTTTCCAGTAAACCACAGGAAGAATAATTAAAGGTAGTGTTACATGAACATGACAATAAAGGAGAACGAACACACGATAGGAAACTGCCAGCGAAAGACAAGCGAACAATATGGAATAAATCCAAGTGAATCCAAAAACAATTTGACTCTCAAATTGTTAAAGCAGGCTTTATGACGGAGCGGCGAAGATATTGCAAGGACAAAATGCTCGTTACCAATAATCGCAAATATCGCAAGAATAACAAAATTCCACAAAAAAGAAGGAAACAAAAATCAAAGGGGTCCTTGGCAAGATGAAAACTGATATCGCAAAAGCCGCAAGGATTTCCCTTTTTTTCCTTCTCTTTGTGAAATTTGTTATTCGAAGCTTACTTGCGATTATTGGTAATGCGCATTTGGTCCTCGCAGAGAAAATCCTTGCGACTTTTGCAATATTTCTTTAATTGCTAGCTGGGAAATGTTTGCTAAACGATTACAATCTTGAGAAATTCGTTATTTTGCAATGTCTGTGATTTTGCAATTATTGAAGGTAACTCTTTGGAAAAAACTTTTGCTAACGCTTTCAACCTGGACATAAGTGCGCTGTCACGGTCTCTGAATTCTTGTTGACTGTGAAACTCCTGAAGCCGTAGTAGTTTCGTTCTGATCTTTCTTCTAAATAGTAACTCAATAGTGACTTAGCAGGAATATTTTCTGTAGTTGAATGTGGTGTGCTGCGTGCGATACAACATCAAGAATTTATCCATCTCCTGACGGAGCAATTCTTAGGTGTTTCGGTATAGTGCGATTTTGTGTTTTGCCTGTAGCCATTAAGTTGATGTTCGTCTATGTTTGATTCCATTTTCCCCGGGGAAAATTTGATGTGATTGCTGACAAACTGCGGTCCATTATCGGTCCTTAAATAACGAGGAGGGCCACGAGTGACAAACATTAGTCTTGGACATTAGTGATCGTACGATCTTCTCACTTGTGGTTGACTAAGAATCTGCTGTATTTGACGACTACAACAGATATGTAATCCCCAGAAGGTAGTGGGTCCAACAGGTCAGCGACTAGATGTTGCCAGAGTGCAGACGGAAGATCTGTTCGACTCATAGGCTCAGGTTTTAAACTAAGGCTGCTAAACAAGCTGACAGCCTTCACAAGTTTTACAAATTTCAAGCAAAGACACAAATGACCGTCATCGTCACCAAAATGTAGGATTCCCAGAGATTCCAAACAAATAAGTAAAATTACCATTAGCCATTCGTGTAATTGCCAGTTTTAAGACCGTTTATTCCTCAGGACGCCGTTTGGTATTGTTACATGGAGTTAGGTCTCGAAGTCGCATACGAACAAAGGTCTTTAAGTATTAATATACAAAGCTTTCAAGGTAGAGCGAGTTTCAATTGAGTGTCGTAAAACCAAAAGTAATTAATTTGGCAAATCAAAAGAGATGGAGACAATGCAGTAAACCAATCACAACTCGAAGTAATTGCACGTAGCCGACACAAAGCGCGGGAAAATGTGCACGCTTGAGCCATGATTGGTTTTGGTTTCACTTCTGATTGGTTGAAAAAATAACACGAGAACTTTGAGCCAATCACTGAGTGAAGTAATGCAAAACCAAAGCAATTCGCTAACTACTGTCGACACTCAATTGAAAACCGCTCTATCACCGTTGGCAACACGACATGTGTTCCTGTTAATTGTAGAGTTCTTTGTTCCATCTTCATACCCCGAACCGTCTGCACAGTGTTCATCCTCCTACAGCAGCCACATCGACCAAAGACTTCCTTAAATGCTCGCCTGTATTTAGGAATTCTCCAAGAATAAATGAATGGATTAAAAACACAGTTTACTAAAATGATTCTACTTGACAAACTAAGAAAAATTTCGAAGCCCCTCGTCTCTGCGAGGGACGGTCTAAGAGCAGATATGTTTAGAGCGATATAAAAAGGCATGACGGTTACGTAGAATAAGACAACAACCAACAGAATAGCTGACAACAATTTCCGCTCGCTGTTTCTGTCAATACAAGTCCTCGTGCCCCTTCGAGCAACAGTCAAATTTCCAACTTTATTCTGGTTATGAAAACGGAGAGCAGTGAATGTCTTCCAGTTAACCACAGGTAGAATAATTAAAGGTAGTGTTACATGAACATGGCAATAAAGGAGAACAAACACACGATAGGAAAGTGCCATCGAAAGACAAGCGAACGATATGGAGTAAATCCAACTCAAGGCTAAAAATGCTTTGATTCTCAAATTGTTATAGCGAGCTCTGTGACGGAGAGGCGAAGATATTGCGTGAAAACGTTCCAGAGACATAGCAGATATTGTACAGGTGGAAACGATACATGAGATAACCCCGAAGGTATTTATCATAATTATAGCTCCATTAAGGTCTTGTCTTGCTGTTCCTCTTAACAAACTGAGATTGTAATAGATTCCTCCGCAGCCAGGCACAACTGCGGTTAACAAATCGCACACTCCTAAATTTACCACCAATAGCGACACTGGTGAATCTCGTACCCGATACCGAACAGGATTTCGGAAGACTGCAATCAGGAAAACCAGGTTAGAAATAACTGCTGATATTGCAACCACAGAGATCAAAATAACCTGTGGTAGATAATAAAAATGACTGCTAAACGCGAGGTAAGATGTTAAATTCGCCTCACTTGAATTGAACATTGTACTGAAGCAAAACAAGTTTGGGTCACTCTTGTGAACTTTGCAAACGGCTCAGCTAAAAGACCAACTGATTTGTTGTGAATATTCGTCCGTATATGTTATAGTCAATTTGAGCGTGGGAGATAAGATGTAATCTTATTGTTCATTAACCCTTTGTTGACGAGCGATTTGTAGAAGTCAAAGGCGATTACCAATCAAGCATTCTCAAAAGGAAACCAATCAGAAAAAAAAAAACGGAAGAAGAGCCAACAAAAGACTTTCAGAAGGTATCCGGAAAACAGATGACGATTTCCCAGTGTTTAAAAATTAGGATAGTTCACAGCAGCTGCGGAGGTTTTTCATATTATTAATCAAGGCAGCGACCAAGAGAAAATTACATCCTTCATTTTCTCTTGCTAGCGACGTAATCCAGAATTCGCACTGAGACCTAAGATTGAGATCGCCTTAAACAATGACGGATTTACAAGCCTTTGAAAAGCGTTCACGCTGTCGAGAGACTCAGAAAATGAGGGACTGTAAATACAAGTTGATGGCTGTTACTCACAAGCGACTCACTAACGGGCTCGTGCAAAGCCATACTACGTATACATTAGCCCCTTTTTGACTTTCTAGTAAATGCCATAAACACTGAAGTCGAATAAATTACAATGGCCAATAGCAAAAGGCCTTACAAATCAAACAAAACCAATAAGAATTTAGAGTTGAAAAATAGGCGGCAAGCCAGCTGTGCCTGACTCACAACCCACATAAAGCACAGTACATAAAGGGTAGTAAGCCTGTGATAATACCTGCTGCATAAGAGGGTCTAAGAATATTTCTGTACTTGAATTCGCTAAACTCATTGACTTTTTTAGTGCTTTTTAGTGCGTCAATCAATGCAGCATTTACGTGACTGTAAACGTCTCTATAGTAACGTCTCTCTGGAGGGACCGATAACGCTATTACGGCGGTGATTCGGTTGTCATCTTTCTCTTGCTTGCATAGTACTTTATCGCCTTCTTGAATGCCATTTCTGCAACTATTTCTTTTGCACTCTGCATACACTTTTCCCTTTCTCCGTCCTCTCGCTGTCACGGTTTCTAAATTCGTCTTCACTGTGAAGCTGTGGCCGGCAGCGTAGGAACAGATTTAAGATTAGGGAAGCACAAGTTTTCCAGTTGCACTCAATTTACCTTGCAATACAATACAATGGCATGCCATCTGCCATTTAAGAGGCAATTTCGCATACTTTACAGTTCTGGAAAATATTACGATGCTCTCTCGACTTCACGGGTTGTCATGGCAACAAGTGGATAACCCACCTTACATACTCGTCCATCTTGTCTTTCTGTCCTGAAGGTGACGTTGGCTGTAACAGGCGTGACCATGAATTTGCGATGTTCCTTTGCCCTGGACCGTATTTGACTGTAAACTTGTAGGGCTGCATCCAAAGAAGCTACCTTTCGATCCTGGCACAGGTCTTGGATTTACAAGAGAAGAAATTTTCTAGACGATTATGGTCTGTTAGAAGGTCATACTCAGCACCAACGAGATAGGCATGACGTTTTTCACATGACCACAATCATGACCACACAATGGCTAAAGCTTCTTTTTCAGTCCGTGAGTAGCGGTTTTCTGTATTTGTCATAGGTGATAACTCACAGCTTGTTTTAATTGCACTCAGGTGAATTAAGGCCTGGGCCCAGATCTATGTTATGAAAACAAGTGAGGGGGTGGTCTAACCATTGATCCATTTTATATAACACGAAATAACTTAAGGACATCGTTAGCAGCAATCAGATGTAAAACCTTAACTGCTATATAGGATAATATATTATCACGCGACATGTCAAAGTTATTTTTAGCACAGAAATCTTCTCAGCTAAACGGCAACACTTTATCATTTTCTGGTGGCTGGATTTACCTTTATGATGTTAACACTATTGGGTACATCATTTCTGTGCTTGGAAATTTCACGATAATTTTAAATAAATGTCCGAAAAAAGAAATCCTTTTCCATAGGGGACTGGGCACTAGTACAAAATGCAGTATATTTCCAAAACTAAAGACGTATTTAAGGCCAAGCACAGTTTGTTCTCTTTTACCATTTTGACTAATCTAATAGTAGCTCAGTGAAATAACTTTTAGCATAAACTGTTGCCGTTTTTTATTTTGAGTTTTGTGGCCGTAACAAGTCACGTGACCTCGTTTGCATACGTCATTCACATCAATATAGAAACTTTTGTGACGTTATTTGTCTGCAAAAGGCTGAGGTGGTTATTAATAAACCTTCAGACGTTAGACCACCCCCTAACTTTTTTGTGCAATAATTTGGGGCCAGGTTGGTGCCCATGCCTTTATTTACTTGCCGGTTGAGATTGTCCTCAAAATTTCATATTTGCCCTCGAAGCTTCGCTTCTCGGCCAAATTCATATTTATCTCTCAGCCGCGGACATTATCAGCCGACATACCGGCGGCCCAAAGGGGTTTATTTGCTAAATATCTTGAGCCTGCAAACCGGCACTATGCAACCGCATAGCCTTGTTCTATTCGACATTCTTTACACCATTCCCAGTAGCCATCTTTCCCAGCGTGCTGAAATTCCAGCCGTTTCCGAACAATCACATGGCGCCAATCCATTCACATCACTCAAAATCTTCAAGCAAATACACACAAATGACCGTCCTCGTCACCAAAATGTAGGATCTCCACAAATTCCGAAGGAACAAGCGGATTTAACCACACTCCATGTGCTAACCATTGTCGTTCGCAAAGACGCGATCCTCTTGGCCAGCGGCGGCACTGGGTACCAATCAACAAGAACTTGTGCTCACCCTTTTTTTCTACACTTGCGCATGTCTTTTACACAGCTTATAAGGAGAGTGAGGAGGGTAGGTTACAACACGGATACTACTGACTTGGCGGCTAAATTTCGTGACAAACCCATTTATAATTAAGTGTATATTCAATAAACAAATGAATAAATAAATAAATAAATAAATAAATAAAAATAGGGATCCCAATCGATCAAAGGCTATCCTGAAGATAACAAATAGGTTACATAGGAAGTAAAATTAACGTAACTATTCCTGTAATTGCCAGTTTTAACACGGTTTATTCCTCTGAAATTGTTGCATACACTTTGGTCTCCGAGTCGCATACGAACGAAGCTTTCAAGATGTCACCGTTGGCAACATGACTTCTGTTCCTGTTAATTGTCGAGATCTTTGTTCCATAATCATAGTCTGGACAGTCTGCACAGTGTTCAGCCTTCTACAGCAGCCACCTGGACCAAAAACATCCTTAAATGCTCGCTTGTATTTAGGAATTCTCCAAGCATAAATGAACGGATTAAAAATACAGTTTACTAACACGATTATACCTGACCAACCAGAAAATATTTGATAGCTCCACGTCTCTGCGAGGGACGGTCCAAGAGCAGATATGTTTAGAGAGATAAAAACAGGCATAAATGTTACGTAAAATAAGACAAGAACCAACAGAATGGCTGACAGCAATTTCCGCTCTCTGTTTCTGTCAATACAAGTCCTTGGGTCTCTTCGAGCAACCGACAAATTTCCTACTGTATTTCGATTATGATAACGGAGAGCAGTGTATGTTTTCCAATTAACCACAGGAAGAATAATTAAAGGTAGTGTTACATGAACATGGCAATAAAGGAGAAAAAACACACGACGGGAAACTGCCAGCGAAAGACAAGCGAACAATAAGGAGTAAATCCAGGTGAAGGCTAAAAACACTTTGATTCTTATATTGTTAAAGCGAGCTCTGTGACGGAGCGGGGAACATATTGCGTGAAAACGTTCCACAGACATTGCAGACATCGTACAGATGGACACGATACATGTGACAACCACGAAGGTACTTATCACAATTCTAGCTCCATAAAGGTCTTCTCTTGCTCTTCCGTTTAACAAACTGATATAGTAATAAATCCCTCCGCAGCCAGGGACAACTGCGGTTAACAAATCGCACACTCCTAAATTTACCACCAATAGCGACACTGGTGAATCTTGTACCCGACACCGAACAGGATTTCGGAAGACTGCAATCAGGAAAACCAGGTTAGAAGTCACCGCTGATATTGCAACCACAGAGATCAAAATAACGTGAGCTAGATAATAACTTAAATGCTCTCCAAATTTGGGGTAAGATGTTGAATTCGCCTCATTTGAATTCAACATTGTACCAAAGCAAAACAAGTTTGGGTCACTCTTGTAAACTCTGCAAGCGGCTCAAAAAGGAACTGATTTGTGGCGAATTTTCTTCTGTGGCCGTATGTTGTAGTCGATTTGAACGGGGGAGATCAGACGTAATCTTGTGTTAAATTACTGAATTAACCCTTTGTTGACGAGCGATTTGTACAAGGCAAAGGATTATTAATCAAAAACTCTTAAAACTAACGACAGCTACTTTAGAAAGTCTAATCTGAAATAGTGAGTGTCATTGCTGATAGCTGAAGTCTTGCATTTTAATCGGTAGTAGAACCTACGGCCAGCCAATTTCTTTTCCAGATTCTCTACAACTGATCTATGACCAAGAAAACGCATTTTTTAGGGCGTATGATGTCTCTTACAGAATTTGTATAAGTTGACAAACGTCTGTGCTAAGGACTGAACCAATTAGAAAAAAAAAAACTGAAGAAGAACTAACAAAAGCCCTTCAGACGTTATCCGGAAAACAGATGACGATTTCCCGAAAGTGCTCAACCATTAGAATAGTTCACAGCAGCTGCTGACGTAATCGTTTTTATAATTACTCCTTTTTTGACGAGCGATTTTTACTGGCCAAAGGATTACCAATCAAGAACTCTTGAAACTAAAGACAGCTATTTTAGAAAGTGCAACCTCAAATATGCAAGAACTGAAGTGAACTGAAGTGTCGCATTTCAATCAGAAATAGAACCTAAGGCAAGCTAATTTCTTTTTCGGATGCTCCACACCTGACCTATGACCAAGAAACGAAATTTTTCAGGGCGTATGATGTCTTTTACACAATTTGTAGAAGTTCAAAGGAAACGTTTGCGCTAAGGACTGTATTCCGAATTCAAGAGCAATTTGAAGGACATCCGAAATGCTTATAACGAGGGACGTTTGAAGTTTAAGGTAGCTCGCTAGAGTATTTGCGAATACCCTCACCACAGGGTACGAGTTACACAAGGAAACCAAATTATTTTCTCTCAAAGTTTTCCCCCTACAGACTTACTAATATGGGTACCGATATAAGAAGGCTTATTTATTGGGTGTCAATTTTCGGATTATGGGCGTTACCATGGCAACATCACATCTTATGATAGGCAGACATATTCTTATTTTTGGCCTAAAATCTTTAATATTTATACTTTCCTAAGGTAAATATTTTTTATTCTTTGCCACATTATGGAAATAAAATTGGCAGACATTTTGAAGTAGTAAAAAGTCAAGGACTTTCCGACGGTTTTGCCAATATTCCGTAATTTGCCATTTTTACTGGATTGCCAGTATGGCAATCCCAGTCGGAAATTGGGTGGGATTTGTTCGTTTTTTATTTTTTCTTTTTTTTTTCCGTGTCGGTAAAAGTCTTGCCTGTTACTCCCCTGCTAAGTGGTGTCTTTGTGCATAGAGCCTTCTGCGCGTATTTTCTTAGGATCGAGAGGGTAGTGGGAAATGCGTAGATTTCTCTGGTGGACACAGTCAAACGATTCACTTAACCGGCAATGGCGTCGAAAGTCATGCAACGCGAATGGCGTTTTAGTAATATACCCTTATGAAGCTCAATAATGGCAAGTCATTTGGATACTGAGCAAGACAGGCGGTGCAATCTTAAAAGCGACGAGTAATGGACTTCGACAACAATCTGTCGCCCGTCGAGCCGAAATCAAAGTGAGCTGTATTTCTAATATTTTACCAAGTGTGCTGTAATGTAGAACACTGAAACCAAATGGAAAATTCTCTGGTAACTTATGGGTTCAACAAAGACAGAGAACGAATCGAACACCTTAAGTGGATCTGTGATCAACTCTGCACAGTCTTCAGGTAAAAAAAAAATAATTGGAAATGTGACAGCCAAGAATTATTTGAAAGAAAGCTTTTCGTCTATTTTGTGCTTCATTATTCAAGGAAAAGGTTCTTCATGGAAACGGTTTGATCCTGAAATTTTAGTTTGTTGTAATATTGCGCATATTTGACACGATTGAGTTTTTTCTCTTCACGCACGTAATGAAATAGGAAGGGGTTTTTGCCTCTAATAGCAAATATGTTGTTTGTTTCAAAACATTGTTCGCTGGAAAAGGAACATGAATTCATCATGTTTTATAATATGCGAGCTTAACGGTATAGTTTTTATGGCAATAGTAAAGCATTTTCGTGTCAAAATGAGGTTAGCGTCTTTCTGTTGTGCTAACTTAATTAAATATAAATATACATTCTGCCTCGTGAGTTTGTTATTCTCGTTAACCAGCAATGGCGTCGAAAGTCATTGCAACGCGAATGGCGTTTTAGTGCATCTTTCAACAAAAGATGCTCTCATGGAGCTCAAGACGGGAACGTCAATTGGATGAACAAGACAGGCGATGCTGATCTGGAATCTTAAAAGCGACGAGTAATGGACTTCGACAACAATCTTTCGCCCGTCGAGCCGAAATCAAAGTGAGCTGTAGTTCCAATATTTTATCACGAGTGTAGTGTTTTGTACAACACTGAAACCAAATTCAGGCTTTACGCGCCATACTAGTGCCCAGCTTGCGCGCGGCCCTAAAACTCGAGTGAGCCTCCTTAAAACGTTTTAAATGAATACCTGACATCGCTTCGGTCACATAGCGCATGCGCATCTAGTGGAAGTCCCCAACCGTGTGTTTTAATGAAAAAAATATCGAAAAACTCTAAAAAAAAGAAATAGAGTCGTGATTTTTGCATCAGAACGGAACCATGTAATTTGTAGCATGGGATTGCTGTTTGCACAAAAAAAGGAGGAAATATGTAAGAAAATTTATCAAAATGAGGCTTTATGACATCATAACTTCGCTGAAAAACAAATGCTACAGATTTTTCTTCCGAGTGTTTATGCACCGTTGCAATAGCTTTCAGAGTATAACAGGATAGGCTCTCTGAGTCTGTTTTGTTTGGTAACACGGAAGACCACGAGTAACAAACATATTGGACATTGGTGATCGAGTGGCACGATCGTCGCAGCTGTGGTTGATTTGGTAAACTCCATCACAAAAAATCTGCTGTAATAGTCGACTACAACAAATATTTAATCCCCAGAAGGTAGCGGGCCCAACAGGTCAGCGACCAGATGTTGCCAAAGTGGCGACGTAAGATCTGTACGACTCATAGGCTCATCTGTATACTCGTAGTTTTAAAAGTCTTGCAAACTTTGTCTGGCTCCTTCAATTTCAATTTCCGGCCACCACACCTTGCTCCTTAGAAGTTGCTTCGTTCCCACAATGCCAGGGTGACCGTCATGTGCTACATCCAGTATGCGACCCTTTTGGTTCCACGAAGCACAAGTTCTCCAATTGCATTCAATTCACCTCGCACGGGTATGTACTCTTTGAATACAATGGCGTGCCATCTCCCATTTAAGAGGCATTTTCGCATATTTTACTCTCTCGACTTCACGGGTTGTCATGGCAACAGGTGGATAACCCACATCACATACTCGTCTGTCTTGTCTTTCTGTCCTGAAGGTGACTTTGGCTGTAACAGGCGTGACGGGGAATCTGCGATGTTCCTAGGTCCTGGAATGTATTTGACTGTAAGCTTTTACGGTTGCATCCTAAGAAGCCACTCCTAGATCGTGCCAAAGGTCTTTGATTAAGGAGAAAAGGAACATTCTAGAGATTCGTGGTCAGTTAGTAGCTCAAACTAAGCACCAACGAAATAGGCATGACATCTTTCACATGACCACACTATGGCTAAAGCTTCCTTTTCAGTCTGAGAGTAAAGGTTTTCTGTATTAGTCAAGCTCCGGGTTGCGTAGCTGATACCTCGCAGCTCCTCGGAGCTGTTGGACTAACACAGCTCCCAAACCAACTGGGCTTGCATCAGTACATTCTTTTCCAAATTTCCAAGTGTCTTGGCACTAGCCAATCGTTTCTTTAACTCATCAAATGATTGTTGCTGTTCCTGACCCCACACAAATGGCTCTCCGTGTTTTGCAAACTGGCCTAGAGGTGCTGATACTGTCGCCATGTGAGGAATAAAACGTGCGTTCGTGAGTTCACGGGCATCAACGACAGCTTTTAATTTAACATCAGCCGGACTATTTCCACGCGCTGACAACACATTATCAATGAATTCCAGGTGTGTCATCTCCGTTAAATTGACATTTGCCGCGACTGAGCGTCAATCCCATGCTGTTCAAAACTGTCACTTCATTCTCAAATCTTTTATCATGTTCCTCCTCAGTGTCAGCATGGACTGTGACATCATCAAAGATATTGCGAACACCTTCTTTGTCCTGTGGGTCGTGACGGAGCACCTTCTGAAAGATTATCTAAGCCATCTCGATCACGCGAAATACCAAAAACATACACACTATCACTTTTCTCATCATCCTTAACTTCTACTTGCCTTACAATGTGATCCACGTCCCATTTTCTTCTCCCATCTTGGATCTTCGGTTTAAGTTTTACGCAATCTTTCTTTCTGCACCGTTTTCCTCTAGAAAGCTGGCCATATGATGATTAGCTCGTAAGCAGGAAATATAGGGGCTCTGTTACTAGTTTCTGGGAGAAACTAGTAACCAAGCCCCTATATTTCGACCACGCGCCATCTTAAACGGAAGAGTCTATGATGATCCACCTTTCCCCAAAAAAGTATCGAACCACTCTTGGTTTTCCAGCTCTTGAGTTTTCTTGTCCACTGGTCTTTGCGAAAACACTATTCACTTCGAAGAGTGAAGTGATCCTTATCAATTTAAACAATTGTCTCTTACAGTCACCTGAAAAATGCAGGTGGTGCCAAAGGGTTTGAACCTATGACCTCTGTGATACCGGTACAATGCTCTACCAACTGAGCTATGAAGCCACACGGTTGAGAGCAGATCTATTTATTTATACAAGAAAGGATTACGTTTTTTTTTTGCAAATGTTGGCCGTGTAGCACCTGCATTTGAACAGACTTAACTGATTCTCCGGGTACTACGGTTTCCCCTCTCCTCAAAAACCAACATTTGACTCGTTGTGTTTATTGTTAATTTCACTTTACAGTGTCCCCAATTAGTGCTTCCGCGCTAAATATATTAGATACTTAAATAAAGTTCCTTTCCTTTCCTTTCCTTTCCTTTCCTTGGCCAGCTGGGTCATGTCACGAAATCAAATCCTTTCGTGCGGAACGTTTGCTTTCGGTTTGAAATGCTTATTCAACGTATCCTCAGTTCGCTTTTTGGTAATTATCCTTACCCTGGCCTTCATCACAGAGTGAAGAAAATAACTTGAAATGTCTTGAACCTGTAAACTGGCGACACTTCGTCTGTTCGACATTAGAGGACATTAGGTATTACGTTTACGGCAAACGGCAAACGTCGGACTGAAATTTGCATTTTGCCAAAAATGGAGGAAATTCGTTTGATATGAGCTCATTTCTTGCGTTTTAGCAGCAGGTATCAAGTGACTTTGCAGCAGCCCAGCGTTTCGCCATTGCGCGGATTGGTAGGACATTTGGCATGCGTAATGAGGCACGAAAACCGAGCAATCAAGCGTGAATCCCGAATAGAGTTCTCGCAATAAGAGAAGAAATGGTGAAACTGGCTGTCTAAATTCGACAATTTTCAATAGCTAGAGATGAATTTTTTTGCAATGATAGACTGGCTTTTTTGCAGTTGAAGGTTAAATCTACAATTCTATCAAAAAATTAAGATAGCGGTTGAAAGTACTATCCTTTTTACTGCAAAAACTGTGCTTTTTTGGTGTTTCTTGTATGCGAAATGACCCTTACCTCCCCCCGCGGGGGACTTCCATATAAAAAGGGGAGGGATGCTAGTCGTTTCGCTTAGGGGTATAAATTTTGGATCTTGGTTTCACTTAGGGTGTTCTGGGCAAAGCGCAATCATACTAGTATGGCCGTGAAGGTCTCCTTTAGGGTTGCGCACGAAGAAATATAAAAGTGTATTTTTACACTTTTATATTTCTCCACGTAGGTGGAATTATTAGATGATAATGTCTTTGCCATCATTAAAAGGCACTGTATTTTTTATATATCCGTGTTTTAATGTGGTCTCTTTTAGGGGTAAAAAAAAATCCCTGGGCCACGCCCGGATTGGTCTCCTTTAGGGGTTTAATTTAAAATCTCCGACGAACATCCCTTCCCTTTTTACATGGGAGTTCCCCCCCCCCTCTTGGGCTGTGGGAATGGAGACGGACAGAAGAGAATCTGAGGAAAGAAGAGCTTGGTAGAAGCTGGCATGGATCGTGCTTCCTTTTCTCTTAATACTAAAACAAGTGTATTCTCGCTACGTCAGTAACCTTGCCACTGTACTATGAGCATAGGCGTTCCGTTGCAAATTTTCTTTGCAACTATCCGCTCAGCTTGATAGATGCCGAGAACGTTAGGTTTTCTATCGCAGAATATTCGGGTACGAGAAATCACGGCAGTTCCTAGGCTCTTATATTAGGCCTCCGGTGGACGACTACGTTTCTCCATCTTCACAAAGAATCGAATCTTGTGGCCGAAGGAAAGGAACTGGAGTATTTGTAGAGTTTATTGGCAGGCCAAAGGGATGCCGACGGATCAAAAAGCACCATATCACCCATTAGATAATTTGACCAAGAGTTGTTTGTTATAACTTATTTGTCCAAACAAACAAATCTAACAATTGCCCATTCTGTAAAGCAAAATGAGAAAAGTTAACTGTTTCATAAAATGTCCATTGCTAAATATGCGCATGTGCAACTTCAGGAAACAAAACAAGAGACAATAGCGCTCTGCGTTCATTGTTTAGTCTGTCACCAAGTCAAGATAATGAGCTTCGTTGTGCGTTCTCAGCAATCTATGATCCAGGCACTTTCTAAGCGTTGACGCATGTTGACGCACGATATGAACTAGAAGTAAATGTCCCGGGAACAAGACGCATTATGTTTGCCGTTTCGCGGAAACGTGATGATTAATCTCTCTATTCTTTACCCCTTTTCCAGCGGCGAACAGTTCAAAAGCCAGTACCCATCTTTCCCAGCGTGGCAAAATTCCAACCGTCCATCTGAACAATCAAATGGCGTCAATCCATTCACATCACTCAAAACTACACTCGACATCTTCAAGCAAATACACACAAATGACCGTCCTCGTCCTCAAAATATAGGATCCCCACAGATTCCGAAGGAAATAATTGGATTTAACCACACTCGTAATCTAACTCCTTTTTTTCTACACATGCGCATGTCTTTTACACAACTTATAAGGAGGGTGGAGAGGGAAGGTTAGAACACGGATACTAGTACTGACTTGGCTGAATTTCGTGACAAAGCCCATTTATAATTAACTGTATATTCAATAAATAAATAAATAAATCCCAATCGATCAAAATCTATCCTGAAAATATCAAATAGGTTATACAGGAAGTAAAATTAGCATGACTATTTTAAGAAAAACAAGGAATCCTTTCAGTTTATAAAACATGTTTCGACAGAAACTTCTGCCATCCTCAGTTATTCAGAATACAAGGCGATGGATGCTGATTTTAAAATAAGTAGAAAATGCTAATGTGAAACTGATAGTAACAACGGAATGAAGTATAGCGTGAAAATGTGAGAATTAAAAAGATAGTTTAAGATTGTTGATTGTTGTTGGCAGAAGTTTCTGTCGAAACAGGATCTATAAACTCAAAGGTTTCGTCGTTTTCCTAAAATTCTTTACTTGTCTGCTACTATCAAGACCATTTGGAGGCATAACTATTCGTGTAATTCCCATTTTTACGACGGTTTATTCCTCTGGAAGCCTTTTGGTGTCGTTGCACAAAGTTAGGTCTTCGAGTATGAACGAAAGTCTTGTTATTGTACAAAGCTTTCAAGATATAACCATAGGCAACTCGACTTCTTTTCCTGTTAATTGTCAAGGTGTTTCTTTCATCATCATATCCCGGACAGTCTCCACAGTGTTAAGCCTTCTACAGCAGCCACCTGGACAGAAAACTTCCTTAAATGCTCGCCTGTATTTAGGAATTCTCCAAGCATAAATGAACGGATTAAAAACACAGTTTACTAAAACGATTGTACCTGACAAACCAAAAAAAATTTGATAGCTCCTCGTCTCTGCTAGGGACGGTCTGACAGTAGACATGTTTAGAGCGATATAAAAAGGCATGAAGGTTACGTAGAATAAGACGAGAACCAACAGAATGGCTGACAACAATTTCCTCTCACTGTTTCTGCGAATACAAGTCCTTGGGTCTCTTCGAGCAACAGTCAAATTTCCATCCTTATTCTGGTTATGAAAACGCAGAGCAGTGTATGTTTTCCAGTAAACCACAGGTAGAATAATTAAAGGTAGTGTTACATGAACATGGCAATAAAGGAGAACAAACACACGATAGGAAACTGCCAGCGAAAGACAAGCGAACGATATGGAGTAAATCCAACTGAACGCCAAAAACACTTTGATTCTCAAATTGGTAAAGCGAGCTTTATGACGGAGTGGCGAAGATATTGCGTGAAAACGTTCCACAGACATTGCAGATATTGTACAGGTGGACACGATACTTGCGACAACCACGAAGGCACTTATCATAATTTTAGCTCCATAAAGGTCTTCTTTTGTTCTTCCGCTTAACAAACTGATATTGTAATAAATCCCTCCACACCCAAGCAAAAGTCCGGCTAACAAATCGCTCACTACCAAATTTACCACCAATAGCGACACTGGTGAATTTTGTACCAGATATCGAACAGGATTTCGAAAGACTGCAATCAGGAAAACCAGATTAGGAATTACTGCTGATAGTGCAACAACAATGATCAAAATAAGATGTGTTAGATAATAAAAATGCTTGCTAAACTTGGGGTAACATGTTGAATTCGCCTCGCTTAAATTGAACATTGTACTGAACAAACACAAGTTTGAGTCTCTCTTGTGAATTCTGCAAGCGGATCAAAGAGCAACTGATTTGTGGCGAATATTCTTCCGTATGTTATACTTGGGAGATAAAAAGTAGTTTTGTGTTTATTAGCTTTGTTGAAGAGCAGTTTGAGCAAGCCAAAGGACTATCAATCAAGAACTGTTAAAACTATCGACAGCTCTTTCAGAAAGTCTAACTTGAAATGACAAGTACTATTGCCGATAATCATTGAAGTCTCGCATTTAGATCGGAACTAACGCATAGCCGATTTCTCTTTCGAATTCTTCACACCTGACCTATGACCAAGAAATTTACAGGACGTTTGATGTCTTTTACACAATTTGTATAAGTTCAAAGGAAGCCTTTAGGCTACGAACATTTGTGATAAGGAAACCAATTAGAAAGGAAGAGACAACAAATTAAAGCCTAGTTTCAGAAGGTATCCGGAAAACAGATGACGATTTCCCACGATTAGGATACTTCACAGCAGCTGTGAAGGTTTTTCAGATTATTAACCAAGGCAGCGACCAACAGAAAATTAAAGAGAGACATCTTTCATTTTCTCTTGCTTGCGACTTAATCCAGAAATCGTTTCTCTTGCTTTCGACTAAATCCAGAAATCGCAAAGACCTGTGATTTGGAAACTTTATTTAAGTGTCTAGTCGTTCTAGCGCTGGAGCACTACTTGGGGACACTGTAAACTGAAATTAACAATGAAAGCAAATCAAGTCAAATGTTGGTTTCTGAGGAGAGGGGGAAACCGGAGTACCCGGAGAAAACCTCTCGGTGCAGAGTAGATAACCAACAAACTCAACCCATATATAACGCCGAGTCTAGGAATCGAACCCGGGCCACATTGGTGGGAGGCGAGTGCTCTCACCACTGCGCCACCCCTGCACCCCAACTATGAATACCGGTTGATGGCTGTTGCTTCAGTTCACAAGCGACTCACTAACGTACTCTTGCAAAGCCACACTACTCGAGGCTCTTTTCAGTTCAGTACTTAGTAAATGTCATAAAGACGGAAGCCGAAAGAACTACGATGGCCGAACGCAAAAGACCCGCTCACAAATCACGCGAAACAAATCGGAATTTAGGGTAAAGTGGGAAAAAGAGTGGGTAAAAGAACAGTCGGCAAGCTGTGCCTGACTCACACAATCCTCGCATAAAGCACAGTACATAAAGAGTAGTACCCCAGTGATAACACCTGCTGCCTCACAGTATGATCTCCGTACTTGAATTCGAAAAAATCAGTGACTTTCTTAGTGCTTTATAGTGCGTCAATCAATGCAGCATTTACGTCTTCATAGTAACGTTTCTCTGGAGGGACCGATATTCGCACATGAACTACAATGCAATAAAAAATGGTCTCAACCAGATAGGCTAAGTCTTGAAGTAAAGAGTAAACTAAAAAAAATATATATTTTTTTACCTGGTAGAATTGAAAGTCATGAGGCTTGTGGGACCGTGTGTGACAAGAAACACAAGTGGAAAAGGCAACCAGTTGGATTCGGGACCGCCTAAGACTAAGAAGACCTTAGACAGCAATGATCAGAACCAGGTTGCTTTTGCCTACTGAATATGCAAATTTGTGACGTTCTCGTTGCCGTCGCCGTTGTCGTTGCTAAAGCTCCCTAATGGTTTGCTGGGGGTGCTCAGTCTCGCGGGCTCAGAAAACCTGGTTGTGGTCATTGTTATTTAAGGTTTTTCCTAAGACTATCTCAGGTCGTCACAGCACGATTCGAACCCAGGGCATTCGCATTCTAATCCATCGCCTTCCACTTGTTCCGAGGGCATCCTTCCGTTTCATCGAAAAGCAAAGATGGTCTCAGAGAGGTAATTATTAAAGATGATACAACGATCAAACGTTTTCAACTTTTAGGCAACTTTAAGTTGATGTGATACCTCTGGGAGCTCAAACCGAACACGGTTCGAACGGGGTCATTCCTTTGATAGCCAATACCCAAGCAGTGAATTTATGTTGGGTAGCATGTCTTGATCGAACAGACACCTGACAAGGATTGAATATGAGTGAGTGTCTTGCGACGATTTAAATTATGATGTCGAAAACACTTTTAATTGCTGAGTGTTGACCTTTGATTAGGTAAAATGGATGGTAAGAGTACGTGGAAAGAAACTGCTTGACCTTAAGCCACTAGTGAAATTGTGGTCATTACAAGGGGTCATGGCTCGGAGTCTGCTAATCTTGTATCTCTCCTGGAGTTGTTCCCTCAGACTGTGCTTTTTTTCGCCAGGTATTGTCTCCTTCAATCCTAGACAAATTGATTGGGATACTTCAACCTTTTTTAGGCAATTATGCGACGCAACGTATATTTCACGGCACAACTGGCCATTCCACACCCTCCGGGCCCCTCCCCTCCCACTCAGTCAGTAAAACTAGGGAGCTTAAGCAACGACGACGGCGATGGCAACGAGAACGTCATCTCAAAATATAAATTCACCTTTTTAATAAGACTGATCGGAACGGCGCTTAACTTAAAGGGAGAAAATGAACGTTTATCCTCAAATGCTAACGTTTTTCATAAAACGTCAAACTTGGCTATTTCACGTTGTTGTTTTGCTGACGATGGCAAAGAAATGGACAAAATTGAAAAAACGCACGTGCAGGGCGTACAAACCTATTGTGACGTTCTCCTTGCCGTCGCCGTTGTCGTTGCTTAAGCTCCCTAATACGGAGTTTAAGATCTACGACGCGACGATAACGAAAACGTCATTTAAAATTGCAAGTTCAGGTTTATTAATCTTTTTCGTCTTTATGTCGGTTTGTCTAACTTCTAGACACTAGCGCAACTTTCCAGGAACTGAATTAGGAGGTGCAGTGTTGAAGCTACGACAGACAATTCAAATTCACTGCCTTGTGTTCACGTTCTCCGTAAAACTTGAGAATTATCCGTCGCAGATTTACCGAAAACGTAAAAGAAATGTACAAAAATTAAAAAAATGCGCGTGCAGAGTGTGGAAAGCTATCGTTTTTGTTCATTAAATATGCAAAATCTGTGACGTGTTCGTTACCGTCGCGTCGTAGATCTTAAACTCCATAATGTTGAACGTGCTCATAGCCCTCACGTACTTCTTTTATGACATGACCTCGTTTGGGGTATTGACTAGGGGAGTGGGGGGGGGGGGAGTGGAAGAGGGATGAGATGGTAAAGAGAGAAAGAATCGCGCGTCGCAAGGCAATTTGTCTAGGATTGTAGTTCTGCAAGGTGAAGTCATTTGATGCGCACCCAATTTTGACGATAAAACAAGAAATCTCCCGTTAAGTCTATGCGCATTTAACGTTATTCCTAGGTAGTGTTGAGCGCAGCTGTTTATCTTTACTTGAGGAACAGAGTTTAGGACCTACGTTGTGGCGTCAATTAACAATTAGACCCGTAACAAGGGCTACGGGTCAATAGCCCTTGAGACGAAGCCGAATGGGCTATTGACCCGTGGCCCTTGAGGGCGAAGGGTCTAATTGTTTTAGTATCACCCAACTAGTCGGACAGAAAAGGCAATACTAAAGTTAGCAAATGCAAGTTGAATAAATGTTTATTTGGGAATAAAACGAAAGAAAGCGTCACGCTTTTCGCTACTCGAGGACTATTACTAATAGTCCTCTAGTAGCCCAGCCACTAGTTGGGTGATACTAATTGATTTTATTATATGACTAGAGAGGTTAAGCATGACGTTTACTGCCAGCGGCAAACGGCAGGCTCCTGTTTATCATAAAAGCGTGAAAATTCTCTCATTTTAACTTGTCTCGTTCCTTTGAGAAGTTGCTTGATATATGGAGCTAACAGGACAGAAATAAGCTAATATCAAGCAGGGTTCTTCCATTTTAGGCAAAACCCTAATTTTACACCGACGTTTGCCGTTTGGCGTAAACATCTTGCTTAACCTTTCTACTAGCTCCGCGAGCGGGCAAGATGAACCAAATCCCGCACTGTGATTGGCTACCCGAGCGGTCAAGAAGGAGATATCTTGCCCGCTCGGGATTTCTTGCTTGCTCCCGCAAGATCAAAGTTTTATCCCATATAATAAATCCTTTATTGAACAAACTTGTTCGGTCAAGATGGCTGGATATTGGCCTCGTTCTTTTTTTTGCGTGTTAATGGACCTCGACTTCTTCTCGGTACATAAACACGCAGAAAAAGAAGTTGACCAATATCCAGCCATCTTGACCTCACGCTTAGTCAATAACCCATATGTATATTATATGATATTAGTGATGGTGACGTTAAAGTTGGGGATTATAGTAAGGGGACACTTTGCAGTGGGATATTCGGTTGCTTCCTGTCTTTAAAACTGTTGTGCGATAAGGACTTGCTATTCACAATAAACAATCACGTGTTTACAGTCTTAGATTTTACTAAGGAAGTACTATTTCTTTGTTTTTCCTGGGGTTCGTGAATCCTGCTCTTTTGGGCAAATTTTGTTGCTACAAAGTATTTTGAAGTTTTCCAGTTTTCCTTCTCTTTCTCTCCATTCACAATCTCGCTTGATAAAATGGGAAAGTTCGGGAGAATCTAAGACCAAACTAAAGGTAAAATCAATTGGAACAAATCTTTATTGATCGTCAAATAAATTACATTAACGTATAAATTAATGTGAAATAATCGGACTTTGAATAACTAGCCTCTGCCTGGCAACGTTTTTTAATATTTATTTTTAGTTTTAGTTTTTAGTTTTTAATTACAGAATACAGTTTTACTGCTTGGCAACCTAGGTATACTCCCCACATCGGCAAATAATGCCGGGTTTTCGTGTGGTTTAAAATCGTTTTTTAGAGAAGATGGGGGGGAGGGGCTCCACAAAATATCGATGAAACGTGTTACATACGCTACTTTTATCTAATAGGACCGCACCTCAATTAACGAACTTATTAAATCGTTTCAACCAAAGCATTTTAAACCAAATCATCCCCAATATCAAGAGTGGAATTGCCGTTAACCAAGGTCGTTTTGTCATAAGCTCTAAACGTTCTTTCCTTTAATTCAGATTAAAAAAGAAACGTCTAATGCATCGTTCATGGTCATCAAACCAAGCAATACCTACATCCACAATTGGCAATTCTAGCACGCGCATGCGCGTACATGGTTTCTCAGATTGTTCTATATGGTGCTAAATCTTTTCTCCTACTTGTGTTGTTGATTTCTCTAGTCTCATGCTTCCACTGCATTGATCACAGTTATCGTCTAGGGAAATATAACCCTCCCATTAGTCAATCCAATCCGGAACATGTGCAGTGACGGAGAAGAAAGTGCGACCGCGTGTTCAAGCTTTCTCTGAGACGTCAGAGAGCTCAGTGTTCTTAATTTCCTCTCCTCTTTCTGCAGAATCGCACATTGCTCCAAACTCGTCCTTTAAAAAGTAAAGAGTGCCACTACTGGTCTCAAACTCCTCATAAACTCGCCTACGAGCCTCGTGCAAGCTGGATACTGAAGAACAGTGAAAGGAATAAACAACATTTTATCTCTCCAGAGGCAAAAGACAAACGACAGCAAGGAAGCTCTTGATGCTGGTTAACACATACCATCCAATCAACTTAAGCCGGCAAAATGCGCAAACGCTGTGGTGTTTTGTTTGGACAAAATGTGGTGTAAATGATGTCACGTTGGTTTTTGCGCGGGAAAAACATCTCCGGAGCAGAAAAGAGAACTAACAAACTCAAACAGAGGTTCAGTGGGAAATCGAACGGGGGCACAAGTGTGAAAGGCGAGTGATCGAGACTGCCCTGCTCCCTTGAAAAAATCTGGTTTGACTAGGGCTGTTACTAATGCATGGATTGCCACCGTGATTTTGGTGAAGAATGTTGAGAAAAATCGAACACAGCGCACATTTTTCAGCTGCTGTCTTCTCGAGTGTCTGATCTTCGACAGGCAATTACTGGGAGAGGAAAAAACAAAGATATCAACATCGGAGAAGATATGGGGTCCTTCTTCAGGTACCGGAAAGCATTGTGTTTTTGGTCACTTGGGATTAGTCTTTATTTGGAGTTGTTTTGTTTTCTGTCTTTTGTTTCTTTTGTTTTACGCAATTTCTGCTCCGGTACTTGCAGAGGCTGCCAAGATATGACAGACTCGAAAATTCTTCAGATGCCTGAAATAGCAAAATATTAACCAAAGCCAACCTGGACGTGAAGCTGTCTAATGTACTGTCTGATGTATCCTTGTACGTCTCCTAGTTTTTTTCTAAAATATGATGAAGGCAAACTAGATCTTTAGCAGTCATAAGGATTGTCATGTGGCATAGAGAATTGCACAGCAAGGCAAAGAAAAGACAGAGAAGTTTTACTACAATGAGTGTCGAAAAACCAACTTCTGAGGAATTGCTTTCACCAAACACAAAAAAATCAAATGAGGCAATGAGAATTTGCAGCAAAGAGGTGCAGCCGGGAAGTGAGGGAAAACATGACGTTCTGCACTCATCTCTGATTGGCTGAAAAAAGCGCGAAATTTTTGTACCGAGTGAAGTAACCTAAAGCAATTTTCATGGTAGCGTCAACACCAGAATTCATTCATGATATTTTACTCTGTTATTCAAATAATGTAAGACATTGGGGGTTCCAACGACAATGAATTCTAATAAGCAG
>NC_090886.1:41892902-41895402 GCF_036669925.1 Montipora capricornis
GAAAAAGGCGACAAGTGGGCCGCAAACAAACATTCAAGAAAACCGTACATTAGTTTCGTAAATCATGCACGCGCTGCAGGCCTAGAAATCTAGCACTCACTCACTCAGTCACTCACTCACTCAGACAGCCCCAATGACATGGTGTGTAGTGCACTTCCACAAAAACTCCTAAATTGTAATCCATTCTAATCATCTTCAATTTCTCCTCACCCCTGCCTCCTTGTGTATTTGCTGTTTTATTCAAACCTTCCTCAAATATTTTAAGTACTTTATAATCACGTTTCACTATTAACTGTACATTATTAAAGGGATCCTAATCGATCAAAATACCAAAAAGGTTTTACATAGCGAGTAAAATTTACCATAACTATTAATGTAAATTGCATTTTGGCATTGTTACATAGAGTTAGGTCTCCGTGTCGCATGGGAACAAGGCATCTCATTAATGTACAAAGCTTTCAAGATATCACCGTTGGCAACACGACATCTGTTCCTGTTAATTGTAGAGTTCTTTGTTCCATCATCATACACTGAGCCGTCCGCACAGTGTTCAGCCTTCTACAGAAGCCAAATCGACCAAAAACTTGCTCAAACGCTCGCCTGTATTTAGGAATTTTCCAAGCATAAATGAATGGATTGAAAACACAGTTAACTAAAATGATTGCACTTGACAAACTAAGAAATTTTCAAAGCTCCTCGTCTCTGCAAGGGATGGTCTAAGAGCATATATGTTTAGAGCGATATAAGAGGGCATGACGGTTACGTAACATAAGACGAGAACCAGCAGAATGGTTGACAGCAATTTCCGCTCGCTGTTTCTGCGAATACAAGTCCTCGTGTCCCTTCGAGCAACAGTCAAATTTCCTACTTTATTCTGGTTATGAAAACGGAGAGCAGTGTATGTTTTCCAGTAAACCACAGGTAGAATAATTAAAGGTAGTGTTATATGAATATGGCAATAAAGGAGAACAAACACACGATAGGAAACTGCCAGCGAAAGACAAGCGAATGATATGGAGTAAATCCAACTGAAGGCCAAAAACACTTTGATTCTCAAATTGGTAAAGCGAGCTCGATGACGGAGTGGCGAAGATATTGCGTGAAAACGTTCCACAGACATAGCAGATATTGTACAGATGGACACGATACATGTGACAACCCCGAAGGTACTTATCACAATTCTAGCTACATAAAGGTCTTCTCTTGCTCTTCCGTTTAACAAACTGATATAGTAATAAATCCCTCCGCAGCCAGATGTAACTGCAGCTAACAAATCGCACACTCCTAAATTTACCACCAATAGCGACACTGGTGAATCCTGTACACGATATCGAACAAGATTTCGGAAGACTGCAATCAGGAAAACCAGGTTAGAAATCACCGCTGATATTGCAACCACGAAGATTAAAATGACCTGTGGTAGATAATAAAAATGCCTGCTTAACTTGGGGTAAGATGTTGAATTCGCTTCACATGAATTCAACATTACACTGAAAAACAAAACAAGTTTGGGTCACCGTTGTGAACTCTGCAAGCGGATAAAAGAGCAACTGGGTTATGGCGAATATTCTTCCGCTTGTTACAGTCAATTTAAACGTGAGAGATGAGAAGTAATCTTGTGTTCTATTAACCCTTTGTTGATGAGCAATTTGTATAAACCAAAGGATGATCAATCAAGAAAACTTAAAACTAAAGACAGCTATTTTAGAAAGTGTAACCTGAAATTCATTTCAGTATAAAGTCGAACCTACGGCCAGCCGATTTCTTTTTTAGATGCTCTACAACTGACCTATAACCCAACAAAACGGAATTCGATCAAGTTCAAAAGAGGGTAGGCTACAAACGATACTACTAAGATGCCCAAGTTAAGAAAACCTGTGGAAGAGCCAACAAAAGCCTTTCAGACGGCATCCGGGAAACAGAGGACGATTTTCCAAAGTGTTCAGACATTTGAACACTCAAGTAACAGCAGCTGTAGACCTTTTTGGATTACTAACCAAGGCAGCGGCATTTTGACAAAAACCAGCGACAAAAAGGAAATTGCAAGTTAATGTCTATAAACTTGCAAAAAAAAAAGGAACTAATAAATACAATACAACCTTTATTTATACACCATAATGAATTCAAAGCTAAAAGCCTGTGGGGTCGTGTACGAAATTACAAATTAGTGATAAAGTGCTAAAAACTATTAAAACTACATTCAATTGCAAGGGAATAAAATAAAATCATTCATAAAAAAGTAAGCATTTTAACAATTTAAGAAGACAGTTAAAAATATATGAAATTCTCAGATCTATTGTTGATTATTTGCAGGGCTAAAACGTTGAAATTAAAAGCGTTAAAAGCATAACATTTAACGACATTTTTCAAAAATGATTTTATGTCCGTGCAATCTAAAATAGAACATTTTGAACGACCTATGGCGTTCCAGAGGACAACCCCTCTATAGGCAATGGAGTTTACACCGTATTTTGACGCAAAACTTGGGGCTATCAACCCA
>NC_090886.1:41897902-41900402 GCF_036669925.1 Montipora capricornis
GACCTGTGATTGGAACCGCCGATGCAATCTCTGGATTGACATGCCTTTGACAAGCGCGCACGCTGTCGAGAGAGACGGACTCGGAAAAATGAAGGATTGTGAATACCGGTTGATGGCTGTTGCTTTAGTTCACGAGCGACTCACTAACGTGCTCGTTCAAATATCTAGTAAATGCCATAAACACGGAAGCCGAAAGAATTACGACCCAAAAGACCTTCCAAATCACATGAAACAAATAAGAATTTAGAGTAAAGGGCGGGAAAACGAGTGGCTAAAAAAGAGAGAAGAGTCGGCAAGCGGTGCCCTGACTCACACAATCCATGCAGAAAGTACAGTACATAAAGAAGAGTAAGTCAGCGATAACACCTACTGCCTCACAGTATGATCTTCGTACTTGAATTCGCAAATATCAGTGACTTTCTTAGTGCTTTTTACCGCTGAGTCAATGCAGCATTTACGTTTCCATAGTAACGTCTCTCTGGAGGGACCGATAAAGCTATGACGGCGTTGATTCACAACTCAAGTACAATGCAACAAAAAATAGTATCAACATGGTAGGCCACATCTTGAAGTAAAGAGTAAACTAAACAAACTTCTTTTTTTCCCGGGTAGAATTAAAGTCATGAGGCTCGTGGGACCGTGTGTGACAAGAAACACAAGTGGAAAGGGAAACCAGTTGGATTCGGGACCGCCTAATACTATCTCAAATGAATGAAGGGGTAGTTTCTAAAGAAACTGTGGTGCTGCGTCGGTGGGGAAGTAGTATACAAAAATATGGTTTATCAAAGGAGTTGATAATGTAAATTGACCACCGTACAGAGATTCTAAAAGCTGACGTTTCGAGCGTTAGCCCTTCGTCAGAGCGAAGCTCTGACGAAGGGCTAACGCTCGAAACGTCAGCTTTTAGAATCTCTGTACGGTGGTCAATTTACATTATCAACTCCTTTGATAAACCATATTTTAATACTATCTCAGGTCGTCACAGCAAGATTCGAACCCAGGGCATTCGCATGCTAATGCATCACCTTCCACTTGTTCCGAGGGCATCCTCCCGCTTCATCGAAAGGCAATGGAAATTGGTCCCAGAAAGGTAATTAAGATCATACAACCATCAAACGTTTTCACCGAACACGGTTCAAACGGGGTCACTTACCCAAGCGGCTAATTTATGCTGGGTAGCAGAGTGGAAGAGAAAGGAGATGGTAAAAAGAGGAGAGAATCGCATAGTGGTGTCCCACCGCGTTGTCCGCTAGGATTGTAGCTCTGCAAATGAAAGTCATTTCATGCACACCCAAATTTGATATAAAACTAGAAATTCTCCCGTTATGTCTATGCGCAGTAAGCATTATTACCGGATGGGAACCGTCCCATCATTTTTCGTTATTTGTGGCATGGAATTTCTATTTGGACAAAAAATGGAACTGATATTTTGAAAACTGTATCAAAGAAGAGCCTTATGACGTTATACTTTTTTTGAGAAATAATTTCATTGAAAGTCCATGCTACAGATTTTGTGTTAGAATGTTCTCATACTGTTGCGTTTAAAAAATAGTGAAAAACATAGTTAACTCGCTGAATTTTTAGGCTTTTCTGTTTTGGTCACGTGATTTACCAAATATGCTTGTGAGTCGAACCATACAAAGGAATGATAAATAGAACACACTTGACAAAAAAGGATTACTGTAGAGTTAAAGGAATTCGAGAAATGACTATTTGAAGGGGTCCATAGCAACGGTTTGGTAGTTAAGAGCCAACCCCTCCCCCCCCCCCCCCCCCCCCACATCCCTCTAAATTTTGGGATTATAGTAAGGGGACACTTCGTGGTAGGATATGCGGTTGGTTCCTGTCCTCAAAACTGTTGCGCGATAAGGACTTGCCATCCACAATAAACAATCACGTGTTTACATGAGAGACTTAAATTTATTAAGAAGTACTATTTCTTTGTTTTTCCTGCGGTTTGTGAATACTGCTTTTTTTGCGCAAATTTTGTTGCTACAAAGTATTTTGAAGTTTTTCAGTTTCCTTTTCAGTTGGATGTTTGGGAGAATCTAAGACCAAACTAAAGGCAAAATCAATTGGAATAAATCTTTATTGATCGTCAAATAAATTACATCAAGTATAAATTAATCCGGAATAATCGGACTTTGAACAACTAGCCTCTGCTTGGCAACTTTTTTAAATTGTTATTTTTAATTTTTATTTTTTAATTACAAAAGACAATTTTACTGCTTGGCAACTTAGGTATACTCTCCACATCGGTAAATAATGCTGGATTTTAGTGTGGTTTAATATCTATTTTTTAGGGGAGGTGGGAGGTGAACAAAATATCGATGAAACGTGTTATATACGCTACTTTAATCTCACAAGATCGCACCTCAATTAACGAACTCGCTAAATCGTTTCAAACAAAGCATTTTAAACAAAATCTTCCCCAATATCAAGAGTGGAGGTGCCGTTTACGTTCTTTCCTTTAATTCAGATTTTAAAAGAGACGCCCAAT
>NC_090886.1:41905402-41930402 GCF_036669925.1 Montipora capricornis
TGCACATTAAGGGATCCTAATCGATCAAATACAAAATAGGTTTTACATAGCAAGTGAAATTTACCATAACTATTCATGTTTTGGCATTGTTATATAAAGTTAGGTCTCCGTGTCGCAACATTGGGAACAAGGCGTCGTGTTAATGTACAAAGCTTTCCCGGCAAGATATTACCGTTGGCAACACGACATACGTTCCTGTTAATTGTCGAGATCTTCCATCACCATATCCCGAACCGTCCGCACAGTGTTCAGCCTTCTACAGCAGCGACATCGACCAAAGACTTCCTTAAATGCTCGCCTGTATTTAGGAATTTTCCAAGCATAAATGAATGGATCAAAAACACAGTTTACGAAAACGATTGTACTTGACAAACTAAGAAAAATTTCAAATCTCTTCTTCTCTAGGAGGGACGGTCTATGAGCAGATATGTTTAGAGCGACATAGAAAGGCATGAAGGTTACGTAAAATAAGACAACAACCAAGAGAATGGTTGACAACAATTTCCGCTCGCTGTTTCGGCGAATACAAATACTCGGGTCCCTTCGAGCAACAGATAAATCAGCTAAATTTCCTACTGTATTTCGATTATGAAAACGGAGAGCAGTGTATGTTTTCCAGTAAACCACAGGAAGAATAATTAAGGGTAGTGTTACATGAATATGGCAATAAAGGAGAACAAACACACGGTAAGAAACTGCCAGCGAAAGACAAGCGAACGATATGGCGTAAATCCAACTGAAGGCCAAAAACTCTTTGATTCTCAAATTGGTAAAGCGAGCTCGATGACGGAGTGGCGAAGATATTGCGTGAAAACGTTCCACAGACATTGCAGATATCATACAGATGGACACGATACATGTGATAACCCCGAAGGTACTTATCACAATTCTAGCTTCATGAAGGTCTTCTCTTGCTCTTCCGTTTAACAAACTGATATAGTAATAAATCCCTCCGCACCCAAGGACAACTGCGGCTAACAAATCGCCCAGTCCTAAATTTACCACCAATAGCGACACTGGTGGATCTCGTACCCGATACACGACAGAATTTCGGAAGACTGCAATCAGGAAAACCAGGTTAGAAATCACCGCTGATATTGCAACCACAAAGATCAAAATAACATGAGCTAGATAATAAAAATGCTCTCGAAACTGAGGGTAGGATGTTGAATTCGCCTCATTTGAATTCAACATTGTACTGTTTGGGTCACTCTTGCGAACTCTGCAAGTGGATCCAAGATGCGACTGATTTGTGGGGAATATTCTTCCGTATGTTATAGTCAATTTGAACGTGGGAGATGAGATGTAATCTTGTGTTCTATTAACCCTTTGTCGATGAGCAATTTGTATAAACCAAAAGGATTATAATTCAAGAAAACTTAAAACCAAAGACAGCTGTTTTAGAAAGTGTAGCATGAAATAGGAAGTATCATTGCCGCTGACTGGAGTCTCGCATTTCAGTAGAAAGTCGAACCTAAGGCCAGCCAATTTCTTTTTTGGACTTTCTGCAACTGAATTTGACCGGGCGTATCATGTCTCTTACGCCGCAATTCGATGAAGGTCAAACGAGGGTAGGCTACAAACGATTCTACTAAGATGTTCAATTTAAGAAACCTGAAGAAGAGCCAACAAAAGCCTTTCAGACAGCATCCGGAAAACAGATGACGATTTTCCAATGATTTGAGCTGATTTGTTGATTTCAGTTTACACTGTCACCAATTAGTGCTCCAGTGCTACATCGACTAGACACTTAAATAAAGTCCCCTTCCTTTTCTTTCCTTTCCTTACCTTTCAGACATTTGAATACTTCACATAACAGCAGCTGCGGACGTTTTTTTTATATTATTAACCAAGGCAGCAGCATTTTGACAAAAACCAGCGACAAAAAGGAAATTGCAAGTTTATGTCCATAAACTTGCAAAAAAAGGAGCTGGACCAATATTTTCCCAGGACAGACCGAACAAGCTAGTTCAATAACATCTATTTCAAAGACGAAAGAACCCAATTATAATCTTAGAAACAGAACTGCCCACCGCCCGAAATTGAGCTCTGATACTCTCAGAATCTATTTGTGAATAGGCTCATAATCTTTAGTTGATCTGTTAGTCTTGTTAGTATTTCTCAAGTATATTTTAGATTTATATTGTTAATTGTATTAATTAAGATACGTATTTTCATCTTAAGAGAAATAGAGATGATGATGATGAATAATATTATGATTGTTAGAGCGAGTTTCAATCGTGTCGTAAAAGCTGTCGTAAAACAAAAACCAAAGTAATTACTTTGGCCAATCAAAAAGGACGGAGACAATCCAGTAAACCAATCAAAACTCGAAGTAATTACACGTAGCCGACACAAAGAGCGAGAAAAATGTGCACGCGCGAGCCACAATTGGTGTTGGTTTCACTTCTGATTGGTTGAAAAAGTGGCGCGAGAACTTTGAACCAATCACTGAGTAAAGTAATGCAAAACCAATGCAATTCGCTAATTACTTTCGACACTCAATTGAAAACCGCTCTATTAATAATAATAATAATAATTATTATTATTATTATTATTATTATTATTATTATTATTATTATTATTAATAGAAGGTTAATAGTGCCTGACACACTACACATAGAGTACAGTATCGTAAAGAGTAGTAAGCCAGTGATCGTACCTGTTGCCTCAGAGTATCTCTGTACTTGAATTCGCTAAACTCCGTGACTTTCTCAGTGTTCTTCAACGCGTCAATCAATGTAGCATACACGTGACTATAAACGTCTCCATAGTAACGTCTCTCTGGAGGGACCGATAACGCTATGACGGCATTGATTCGCACCTGAAGTACAATGCAACAAAAATAAACGAAACAAAGGAGGCCATGTCTTGAAGTAAGCAAACTTTCTTGTTTTACACGGTAGAATTGAAAGCCACGAATCTTATGGGCTCATGTGTGTTAAGAAACAAGTGGATTCGGCAACCAGTTGTCCATTTACAAAGTGTGTTGAAGTTGGATTCGGGACCACAAAAACAAGCGGATCGCAGTTTCGTAAATGGCTTTTCGGGACTTTCGAGTCATTATCCCGCTCACCTTGAAGTTTTTGCAATCGCAAATCACATTTTCCAAAGCGTTGAAAATTTCACCCTGCAAAAGAAAAGGAAAGGAAAGGAAAGGAAAAAGAACCTTATTTAAGTGTCTAGTCGTTCTAGCGCGGGAGCACTACTTAGGGACACTGTAAACTGAACTGAATTAGCAATTAACGCAAATCAAGTCAAATGTTGATTTTTGAGGAGGGGGGAAACCGGAGTTCCCGGAGAAAACCCTCATGGTGCAGAGTAGAGAACCAAGAAACTCGATCCACATGTGACGCTGAGTATGGGAATCGAACCCGGGCCACATTGGTGGGAGGCGAGTACTCTCACCACTGCGCAATCCCTGCACCCAAAGTCATCTTGCTTTCAGAAAAAGGCCTGGATTCATTTCTCAGACATGAAAGTGAAAAACGGGGTTTTAAAAACAGATAAGATAGAAATGAGAGTCTCGTGGGGAAAAGGAAAAGTTCAACCAGCAACCAATCAAGATATTCAGTTAATCAGTTATTCTGGAACGTCCCATCAACAAAGGCTATAAATATCCCAACGCTTCGGCCCCAAGAGAGCCGGAGGTATTTTAAAAACACTTGGAGAATACGGGCCTTACTACAAAGACATGCCAGACCTGAGAAAAAGTGTTTCAAGTGGAACTCAGTTGGTGTGCAGTTTCTTAAATTTCACTTTGTCCAAAATTGAGTATTCAAGCTGGCATTTCTCGAATTTCAGTTGGTGGACCAAATCGAGTATTCCACTAGAGCATTAGGGAGCTTAAGATCTACGACGGCGACGTCGACGAAAACGTCACCTCAAAATAGAACTTTGCTCTATTATAAGTCTTTCGCGATTATTCCATCTCGTTCACGTCGCACAATGTGGGCGAAGTATCCTAAAAATAAATTGGTACGAGCGGTTTCAGACTGAAAATAGAGAATGAAAGATTCTCTGTTGCATGCTCACGTTGTCGTCAAAATTTAGTGATTTCACGTCGTCGTCACGCGGAGAACCGCAAAAATATGAGCTAAAATCCGTGCCGCACGTGCAGCACGATTATTTATGCTCTTTTAACCAATGATATCATTGTTTTCTGGCGTTTTCGTCGACGTCGTCGTCGTAGATCTTAAGCTCCCTATTGATTCTTTGAGAGCAGGGATGGTGTCCGTGGTTCGAATCCCGGATTCAACCTGACATGTGGATTGAGTTTGTTGGTTTTCCATGTCGAATCCCGGATTCAACCTGACATGTGGATTGAGTTTGTTGGTTTTCCATGCTGCTTCAATGGGTTCTTTTTTTCTCCGGGTACTCCGTTTTTCCCCTTTCATCAAAAGCCAACTCTTGATTTGATTGGATAGAGGAGCAATATGTTATATAACTGTATGGTTATTACGCCTTCCTTCGTTTAACTTACAAACATGATTATTCTTACCGTCCAAGGTGCAGAACCAGTCGGTAAACACGGATTTCGAAACAGGTTGCCCACGGCGTAACAAGCATTCCAACGAACCTGCAGACCAAGAAAAAATACTGCTGCAGTGAATGGGTGAAAACCCATGTTCCACCCCTTTCCCCCATAGTCGTAGAGTAAAGGTATATGGGTTATTGACCAAGCGTGAGAGCAAGATGGCTGGATATTGGCCAAGTTCCTTTTTGGCGTGTTTTGTCTAGGTCCATAAACGCGCAAAAAAAAGAACGAGGCCAATATGCAGCCATCTTGACCGAACAAGCTTGGTCAATAAAGGATTTATTATATGGGATAAAACACCCAAAAAATGATATTTGATCTTGCGGGACAAAGCGAGAAATCCCGAGCGGGCAGTATACCTCGGGTAGCCAATCACAGCGCGGGATTTACTTCATCTTGCCCGCTCACGGAGCTAGTCATATAATAAAAATAATTATCATCCGAAAACACGACATTGACATATTAAAGGAGATTGCTCTAGGCGTGGTAGAGTTTCTCTTTGCCGAAGTCGCGCGGTTTTTTAAATGATCAATTTGAAATTCCTCCTTCGAAAGAGTCTTGAAAAACCCATGTGATCATCAAAGTTCTTTTCTAATAAAGCACAAGCAAAGTGACACCTTTGCAAGGCCAAACTCTTTACAAAGCACCAACCTTCATGAGTCCAAAGCCAACGTTTCTTAGCAGCGCCTGAACGGCTTTCTCCACTGCCTCCACAAAACCTGGTTTGTCTGACAGTAAGACCCAAATTCAATATTAAATATTGTAATCATACTACGACGATATGAAATAATAATAATAATAATAATAATAGGCCTTTATTTTCAAATGATAATGTTTAAAGCTGAATAGCTTGTGGAGTCATGCACGAATGAAATCAAATCAAGTTAATATATATCAAATCGTATTGGTTTTTGACGAGGAGGGAAAACCGGAGTACCTGGAGAAAAAACTCTCGGAGCAGAGTAGAGAACCAACAAACTCAACCCACATATGACACCGGATCTGGGAATTGAACCCGGGCCACATTGGTGGGAGACGAGTGCTCTCACCACTGCCCAATCCCTGTAATTTTTTTGAATCAAAACATTGGATACTACTAATTGGCCATCAAAAAACATAAATAAATAAATAAAACGTGTTGCTCTATTAATAAAACGGGTAACAAATTACTACTTACTTTTGGCGCGGAATTTCAGCGTTAATTTACAATTTCACATGTGAAATTACAATGTTGCCATGGCAACTTTTCCTACAGTTCCAAAATGGCGTCCACGTTTGAAAAAACCCGCGTCTCATGAACGTAATTTGTCACCCATGATATTAATAGCTAATCAAATGGTACCCGCGTGAAATCATTCCCTAATTTCACTCGTCACCATTTGATTACCCGTATTAAACATATGATGAAGAAAATAAATTCGACTCGCCGCAATGAAACCTTGCAAAGCTAACGAGAAGTAATTTTCTCCCCTTCAACTAATTTTATTCCCAATAACCTCAAGTTTCTGTGACTAGAACCTTTTCTTATGACCCTGAAAGGTCGTCTTTACCCACTAACCTAAAGAAGCCGTTCTGATGTAGCGGACGAAGTTTCCCAATGCCCTCACTGCGTTCGACTTAACCTGAAAACCAACATTACGGAATTTAAGAAACGGCGACGGCTGCGACCACGAAATCGCCACAAAACAGTAATATCATTGGTTAAAAGAGCATAAATAATCGTGTTGCACGTGTAGCACGGATTTTGGCAAGTATCTTAGGGATGCTCAGCATAACGACGACGTGAAATCACCAAATTTGAGGTTTTGACGACAACGTAAGCATGCAACAGAGAATCTTTACTTCTCTGTTTTCACTCTGAAACCGCTCGTACCAATTTATTTTTTAGGATACTTCGCCCACATTGTAGGACGTGAACGAGACTGAATAATCGCGAAAGACGTATAGTATGATAGAGCCAAGTTATAAATATTTTGAGGTGACGTTTTTCGTCGACCGTCGCCGTCGCCGTCGTAGATATTTGTAAAAAGCTTTAAAATACAAAGCAATGTATGGCATTTTTTTCCAAATTGACGCTAAATTATCTCTAAAAATGCATAGTTACCCCCAATTTTCTTTTCGGATACCAAGAGCACTTGCTAAATTCTGCTTTCTCCACATAGTTTTGAACCGCGCAAAAATATCCCTGTATTAATAAGCACCGCCGATAGGAATCCCGAGTATCTCGAGATGCGCAGAACGTATGCGCAATAACAATAGTGGGCACCGTCCTTAACAATTTCATTATCTATTCCTTCCAAAGGACGCTTCACATGAATTCCATGCCAAGGCATGATTATGACTTTAGTGGAACCTCGGACAAATAAAATAACTTGCGATTATTTCACGAGCGCGAGTTGCCAATCCCATATCAAAAAAATGCAAATTGAATAATTGTTTCGTTATACTTAAATAAAATTCTGACTGTCCAGATAACTCGAAATTTCCCTTTTCTACAATTACTTTTGAAACTTGGCAACAATTCGCAAGATCATACGGTCATGGTCTAATTAACAATTAGACACGTAGCCCTTGAGGGCGAAGGGTCTAATTGTTTTAGTATCACCAAACTAGTCAGACAGAAAAGGCACTAATAAAGTTAGCAAGTGCAAGTTACGCTTTTCGCTACTCGAAGGACTATTGCTAATAGTCCTCTAGTAGCGTAGCGAATCAAAATGAAGGATTTGCATTAGTCCACTAGTTGGGTGATACTAAGATCTGACAACCGACGGTTATGAGATCGCTAGTAAGGCAATATGAGAGTTTAAAAATTTAATAACGAACGATATTTTTCAACCACCTGAAACGTTTAACAAAAAAGGAACCTCGATACAACGGAACTTGGCTGATTCGCGCGGTAAATTGCATTCGGTATCAATCATTAAAGTTGCGCAACAAGTACGTCGGCGAATACGAGGACGACATTTCGAAGAAAGCGTTTTGTTCGATTCACTACTCAATAGTTCAATTTCGATATATTAAAATTCAGTCTTAAACAAAAGGCATCACCTTAGAGGCTGCGGGGAATAAACTCATACAAATCCTTCTTTTCGTTTTCCAGAACCTCAAAATCATTTTGGTCTATTAGTCCAAGTCAAATACATTACAATGGTATGAACATTTGCTAGCTATCAAAAACATTAAGTTGGTATGGACGCCCTTAGAGTCACAAAAAAACGACTATGCATCGACATTCACTCATGAATTGGACGATTTCTTCAACTCACTGTTGCAATGAATGTTGAAGTCCCTATGACGCTTATTTTTTCCCCCTTTTTTAACTTTTCGTTTAAATATGTACAGTGTCTGGAGTGTAGTACTTCAAAAGAATTTCCCCCATAGTGTATCCACACGTTTTAGCGGGCATTCGCTTTATACGCAAAATATTTTGGCCGAGCCAGATGGGTCCTGGTAACTAATGACGTCAAAGAAGTAACCTGATCGCATCTCTTCAGAAAGAAATGTGCAAAAGTGAAAGAATAAAAGTTTTGCTGAAAATCTAGAGCTTTTTTGTTAAGTATTTATAGAAATGTCGGACGAAAGTTACCCTTCGGAAAGGAATTACATTCTTGACTTCTTTGACGTCATTAGTTACCAGGACCCAACTGAACCGCCGAAAAAATCAAAGCCCCGCTAAAAAGCGTGGATACACTACGAGAGAAATTTTTTTTTAAGTACTACACTCCAGACACTATAAATATTTAACCGCAAAATTAAAAAAAAAACGGTGAAAAAAAATATAAGCGTCACAGGGCCTTTAAGTGAATGTGTCAAGATGCGTCCTGAGAGTCAGGAGATTGCCGATTTGTGTACACTAGGGACTGTTCACATGGTGTAAGGAAGATCCAAGAGGCTCGTCGGGCTTTACACTCAAGGAGATGTACTTCATCCTCAAAACGATAGAATCGTCCTAGTTGACATAATTTTGAGATGTTAAGAAGATCTTACTACCTTTTGAGCTGCTTTCACTCAGAAGGTCCATGTCCCAGAGACAAGAGAAAAAAACCATAGGGTGTTCATCAACTTCGTTCTACCAATTATGGATCATAACCCCAAGGGAATTTTCTCCATGTTAAAGAAAAACGAAAAACTGTTTCGTGCTCTAAGGCCCTTTTTAAACGTCGCATTTTACATGTGCCGAATCTAAGGCAAAAGAGAAAAATATATTGTTTTCGCTCCTTTGCATTAGATTCGGCACATGTATAATGCGATGTTTAAAACGGGCCTTACATATTCCTGGCGCAAGGATCTTTCTTCATACATGTAAATAACACCTTACTTTCCAACGGCTTATCCTATGGAATCCACATTGTGTCATGGATATTTACTTAAGACACTTTTCGATGTTTTCACATCACAAAACAAAACAAGGAACTGTCACATCGCAAACCAAAACAAGGGACTTTTTGTAAGGTCGTCAGGCAACCCTACCTTTCGCGCACGATTCACACCCTTTCGACCATTTTAGAAATGGAAACGCGTATTATTTATTAAAATAGAACAACCTTTTCATTATCTTCTGCTGCCGTGATGGATGTATTTAAAAGCTTCAACAGCAACACGTCCGAAAAATCTTCCATGAACGCAGAGTTCTCAGAACACCTGTAAAATTAGGAGATACGAAATAGAGATTAAACGGTCAGTTCAGGTAAGTGCATTCCGACCTAACAATGATAGGCGGTGACAAGGTCATATTCCTTTCTCTCTAAGGATCCCAAAGGTCCTACAAGCAAGTGATTACACCGTCATTGAGAACAGTAGGTTGGGGCGAGACGTTTTCCGAGTTCCGTCCCTCTATTAATGCCAACTTCTTGTTTCTCAATCCTTTGGAAGTCGTCTCAGACGAAAATTCGGCAAACCGTGAGGTGATGGAGCAGGGCTTGGAACGCTACCGACATTATCAAGCCCCCATATCAAGCCCCCTACAATGTCAAGCCCCTCATATCAAGCCTCCCCCCCCCCCCTCCATATCAGGCCCCCCATATCAAGCCCTTGATATTAGATCGTCAATATAAAGCCATGACACACCATATCAGGCCCCAACCTACAATATTAAGCCCCTGATATTCGATCGTCAATGTGACTTCATGACACACCATATCAGGCCCCGGCCTACGATATATTAGATCGTCGATATGAAGTCATGAAACACTATATCAGGCCTCGACGTACGATATCAGATCCCTGTTATGAAATTGTCATTTATAAAGCCATGACACACCCGGGACACACCACATGAGGCCCCGACCTATGATATCAAACCCCTGGTATGGACTATTAGACCGTTAATATGATGCCACGACCCACCATATCAGGCCCCCTACCTTGTTAATGTAACCAATTTTTTAGCTGGTAGTTGTTTTTTTACATTAATTTGTCTAAACGAAGGTTAAACAGCCCTTTAGCGAAATTTCAATATAATATCTCAAAATTTAACATCTCTTTAAAGGAACGCTGAGTTCTCCAGCGAAAGTTTATTTATTTATTTTCTTCGTCTTCTGTCCATTGTTATTGTCGGGGAATAGCGACATGGTATTCTTTACTTAAGTCCCCGGCGCCGTGGAGCAGTTGACGGAGGTGCAAATAGTTAAAACCAGCTGCAGGAATCCATCGAAAGCCAAAATGTTTTGCGCAAGAAAATGTGGTAAGAACTGAACAACCAGCGTGTCGGTAACGAACTAAATGCAGTTACGTGAAAACCCGTAGCGTGACTTAATGACAGTCTCAGAGAGTCCATCTTGACAACTTCAATTTCGTTTACTAGTTCTTTTGTGCCTCGGTTGCACACCACCACAAAACAAATCGACAGCCACGTTGTTACTCTGATAGTGCATCACGTCATTTAAAGCAGTGGTCAGCAAGTTAATTAGCTAGACCCCTAGACTGTACCACGATAGTTGAAACTAACCGATGTTTGAGCCACCCGTGTTTAATTTGGAACTATTGATGGGGGGATTTTATCAATGACATTAGTTCAGAGTTGATAAGTTTTCGAGCAATCGGGGCCTCATCTACGAACTTTCAGGTCCACTGAGATCTACCATGTGAATACCTCCCCCTCCCCCTCCCCCTCCCCCTCCCCCTCCGATCCACTGAGATCTACCATGTGAATACCTCCCCCTCCCCCTCCCCCTCCGGTCCACTGAGATCTACCATGTGAATACCTCCCCCTCCCCCCCTCCCCCTCCCCCTCCGGTCCACTGAGATCTACCATGTGAATACCTGTCACGTTGTTACAAACTGAATATTATTAGCTGTAGCCAATAAATTTGAAGAAAACTTCACATTGGGTTGTAGAGTGAATATGTTTGTATTGGAGGCAAAACGTTAACTGGTACTCCCTTTTTGACAATTCCTGATTCAGAAAGCCTTGTAATAAAGTGTATAAGCCCTTGCTTTCTTTTCTTAGCTGTTGAATCTGTACATATTATCAATTTACAAGCAGTTATGCGGGTGTTGGAGATAGCACGTCCGCAGATCTAAATGATTTTAAGTAACTGTAAACTACACAACCTGCCGAAATAAATCTTTGATTCCAATAAAAGGACGACTGCCCATTTCCTTGCATCGCATCCTTCAGATAATGTAAACGAATTTTTGTTTTTTTCATGTGGCCCAGTGGATGCCGTTGACTTATTCACAGAGCCAAACGTTTATACACAGAGGATTTTGGATCGCTAATATGGGTCACTAGCAGAAACATGACACAAAACGTTGTGTACTTGGACAAAGGATGACACGCATATTTGTCGTGATTTCTTTGCCACGGAGGCGGCAAATTTTGTGCGTCAAAATTGAAACTTTTAATGTGATTAATATCACGAAATCTATCGCTTTACGCTCTTTCTTGCATAACATTGATTGTGAAATTCAGCGGTATTACAGCTAGATTTCACAATCAATCTTACGCACTTTGAAGCGTAATCGATAGATTTCATCAAATCAATCACACAAACCTGGAACTTACAATTTCCACGTAAAAATATTACGTCATCTTCATGTCTTACAAAATCACGGCAAATATAAGGTCATATAAGTACTCTTTCCCCAACATTCAAAAATGTAAAAATGCTGTTATTACAATTTAAAATTGTGAAAATGCTGCTTTGTCATGTAAAAAAGAAAAACGAAACTTAATTGTCAAAACACGACTGGACACTTACAGACGCTGGCAAATCTTTCCACAAAAAGTGGAAGGTACTCAAGAAATGCGAACCTTATAACAACATTAGCAAGAAATGTAACTTCTGCCTTTATGATAAATTTAGTATTATCCGCAAGAAGCATCTTTGCAGTCTCAACAAACGAAACGAATTAGCGATTTCATGCCCCAAAGAAATAGATCACAGATAGTGTTCAGAAACTTTAGATAATCCAACGCAGTAATAAACACCTGAGCAACCGTACATTTATATAAAACGGCCAACACTTAAATTTGCTGGTCAGTCGTCGTAGTGTGGTCATTGTTCGCCCATACGAAACAGAGCCGTGGCAATAAAACGATTAGTCAATCTTGAAGTTCTGATCTCAAGTTGAACGCTTTTTGAAAATCCGTCCACTACAAGTATGCAAAATAAAATGTTGTGTCCCAGTCAGTTGCTAAGAAGATAAAGAATACGACCTCTATCTTTATAGGCGTCCCTCGTGCCAATTGTGACTCAGAATAAGGCATGATGGATGACGAATTGCTTGTCACACTCAGCAGTGTTTGCCTTGCGGTCACCAAAATCTGAATAATAAAGAATTCCGTAATCACCTCCTTTCGTTCTCCAAATCGGTTTTAATACTGAATGTGCAGTCTGTACTTTAGTTCTCATAGCTACATTTTGTGTGTAGCAGAGGTCACGCCGAGCGAAGTTGCGAGACGATATCTGATACGCCGTTAAAAAATAAAACAGCCGCTTTGACATTAAGAATTCATTTCCACTTTGTTGATCATCGAACTGTTCGTGACTTTTATTGACTGTACGGAGGGCAAACAGTGTTAAATATGACCGGGGAATCCTTCTGTTTGCAGGGGCCTGATGTGGTAGGTCGGGGCTTGATATTGGGGGTGTCATATCGTTGGTGACGTTCCAACCTTATATGATGGATGTGCGACCTAAAAGTGCTTCAGGTGTTTGAGGTTTGAAAATAGAACGTCAGGACTAGTGACGTTTGTATACGTGCAAATAACGTATTTGTACGCTTGAAATTTCCGCAGAAACCATTCAAATCAATGCCACTTGTCTTGTCAACAAAATACAATGTTGTTTGTTGAAGTTTTTTGGAATAAAAAAAAAGGCAGGACACCTGCGAGATCATCTTCGTTCGATCTCGCTGAAAAAAACAAGACGTTTTATAATCAAATCAAGTTTTAGTTTTTTTCCATTCCCGTCTCACTGTAGGTCAATTTTTGCGAAGTGTTGAGGAGTTGAAATGAAACAGTGCCAGAGAGGAGTCTTCGGCCTATAATTCTATAATTTTCAACCACTACGCCCATTTCAGTAGTGGAAAATTGCGCCTTTTGGTTTGCATGCACAATGATCGCTTCTTTCGGGGAAAAAGAATGAAAACTTCTGACGCAAATTGTAGTTAAGGCCACGCTTGCCTCTTCAGTCGAAAAATATGATATCCACAAAAAAACAAGGCCTGTTTATATTCTTTGTGATCGAATAACAGAAAGTTGTATCACGCAGTGATGCTGTGAATCCTTAGTTTGATCATGTACACTTGGGTGTGGTAGAAAACAATTTCTAAAGCTCAACAGAAGTCTGATCTCTAAAGTTCCAGAAGCTCTTAACAGTTTTGGGTTTCTTGGGATCCCACGACAAAATGGTACAGACAGGCTTTAATGCTTTTTTGTGTGTGTGTAGCGGGTGCCCCAGATCAGAGTCTAATACCGGAAATTACCTGCTTCATGTCTTCAACTGATAAGCGACAATTTGTTTAATTGAGTGCTATTAGATAGCAGTATGATTATGCATGCAGCTTTTTAAGAAGGATAACTATCAAGCAATCCGGTACTGAGTGTAAAACGCAGACTGCAGACTGCAGACTGCAGACTGGGGGTAAAATGCAGACTGAGGGTAAAATGCAGACTGCAGTCTACAGTCTGCGTTTCACACTGACCGTCAAGCAATCTCCCAAAAAGTTTCATGAAAGCCGATGAATACTGCAAATTTTCATGAATTGATTAAAGGTCAACATGACCTAACATGACCTTCCATCAGGTTTTCTAAACAGAAATTTCCATGAGAGCTCCTCAATTCATACACCATTCAGAAAAAATATCACATCCGATAATAAACAGCTTTTGCTGGGGAGTTTCGGGTGAGAGCGCCCCTATATAGCAGCAATGAAAGGCGGCTGTATTCGCACGCTAACATAAATGCGTTGCATAATTTGATTGATTTGTTTCAAAAGTGAGCTTTTCATTGTTATGAAATACTAAACGATTCGTCTTTTTTACTCTGTCGAGTGAAATGCTCGCTATTTACTGCTTTTCTCCTCATGCATATAGTTTATTTTAACCCTTTTTCTTCCTGCCAGCTTGCAAATGGTGGGTCTCAAATAAAACAATTCCTTAGCAGCGCGGAGGATAAGTCAAGTAACAATACAATTCCCGCAGTCTATTGTTTATTGATGACAAAATGTATGCTTATTATAGGATAAACAGTGGGACTTATGTAAATCCTGGATAATATGTTCTAAATAATTGCACGCAACTTTCCACAAGTGCTTGCATAAGAAGCAACTCGCCTCAAATAGCACCCGAACAAATGGCTGCCAAAAGTGACAAGAACATTTTTCTTTTGAAAATCTTGGTAGTCCTTTTCGCCGTGCTTTCCCTGGCTCTACTAATTGCGTTAATAGTGGTAGCCACAAAGGACAAAAGCGAAGAAGCAGCGAAGAACGGCGCTACCCCGAACGGAATTTATTCCTGCCCGGAGAATTCGCCATTGGAGTCTACACCAGCGCGTTCTGCAGATCTCTTCAACGATTTGTCCAAGGACGAAATCATCGCCGTGCGGGATTTTGTCGTCAGTCAAGCTGATATGAACATCACACCCTTCGATGATGCGAACATCAACGACAACTACATTTACTTGATCGAGTTACAACAGCCGACAAAAGACAAAGCGCTCGATTTCATCGATAACAACGGTCCGAAGCCAGAACGCTCTGCACGTGTTGTGATCTACATGGGAGGAAAAAATGATCCTGATGTACGAGAGTACTTAGTAAGCCCTACTAAAAACCCGAGTAAGATTGAAGAAACTTCGGGACCGGGACAAAAGTATCCGATTCCCTTCAACACGCGGTTCGCTGATGTCAAAGAGCTTGCCATAATGGAGACAATGTTGCGCAACGTGACCAAGCACGCCTATCGTCTTCTTAATGAAAGTTATGATGGGTATACCTTCTGGGGTTGCGAGGACCGATGCTTGACTTGGGGACTTTCAGCTCCGAGCACATTCATAGCGAATAAGCGCAAACAATGGATTTGGATGATGAGAAAAATGATTGGATTCTACATCCACCCGGTCGGGTTTCAAGTTCTGCTGGACACGGGAGGAAATGATCCTTCAAAATGGCGAGTGGAGAAAATTTACTACAGCAACAATACTTATGACACGGTGGAAGAACTCATGACAGCCTACGATGCCGGATCCAAGATGACTTTTCCTGCGCCTGAAGACAAGGGATTATTTTCCACCTATGAGCGGCGCGGGGAACCCCAACCAAAAAAGCCCCTGCGAAATCCCCGCATATTTGAACCCGACGGCAAACGGTACACCGTCAGCGACCATCATGTTGAATACATGGGTTGGAGTTTTGACTTCCGGTCACGCACTTCTTCCGGTATCCAGATCTTTGACATACGATTCAAAGGAGAGAGGATTGTTTACGAACTAAGCATTCAAGAGGCCGAGGCTTTCTACTCGGGTTGGAGTCCCAAACCGCTGTACACAAATTACCTTGACGCGGCTTGGAATATGGGTTCCATGACCTTTGAACTCGTGCGCGGTATTGATTGCCCAAACACAGCCACCTTCTTCGATGTGCTTCACTTTGTTGGGCGAAGTTACCCAGCGAAGTACAAGAATGCCATCTGTTTGTTTGAACAGGACATAGGAATTCCCCTGCGCAGACACTACGATACCGACTTCAATGGAGGATACAACTTCTACGGGGGAATGCCGGGTAGTGCATTGATCCTCCGTACAGCAGCTACAACTTACAACTACGATTATGTATTTGATTACATTTTCTATCCGAACGGCATCTTGGAGGTACGATCCTCGGCTAGCGGTTTCCCACAGGCGGCTTTCTACACCGTGGACGAAGAGCCATATGCAAATCAAATCCATGACATGTTGGCGGGAAGCATACACGATCACATTTTCAACTACAAAGTTGATATCGACATTCTGGGAACAAAACACTCGTACGAGACCGTTCAAGTCAAACTGCAGAATTTCACGAATCCGTGGTCCCCTGGTGACTACCACGTGCAGAAGATACTCGACAGAAACCTGCGCATGACCGAAAACGAGGCGGTATACCACTACGACTTCAACATCCCGACTCAGATGAACTTCTTCAATAAGAATAAGAAAAATAAGTATGGCGTGCATCGCGGCTACCGCGTACAGATCCGGGACATGATGAAGCAGATGTACCCTGAGACATGGCCAGTGGTAAGGGGGGCGGGGTGGTCTCTGAATCAAATGACCGTGACGAAGAGGAAAGAGACCGAAGAAAAGAGCTCCAGCATTTACAATCAGCAGGACATGGTCGATCCCGTTGTGGACTTCGCAAAGTACATCGATAACGAGAACATTGACAACGAGGACATGGTTGCCTGGGTAACCATGGGTATGATGCACATTCCCCACTCTGAGGATATCCCCAACACTGCCACACCCGGGAGCGTTGCTAGTTTTCAGCTCAAGCCCTACAACTACTTTGACGAGGACCCTTCCATGGGGTCCTCCGACGCGGTGCTGATTATGCCCACCGAAAATGGGCCCAAGATAGAGACTTTTGGAACCCCAACTTCACCAGAATGTACCCCTAAGGAGAAACCCATTGAGTTTTTTGGGCTCTATGGGGAGTACGACTAAACGATGGCATATCTTATCGGGTCTCAGAGTAAATTTTTGCGCAAACTGTAATTTGCAGTCTTTCATGTTTTATCCAATCTGATTTTCCTTCCTTGTTATAAGATGACAGAAACAAAATGATCTATTACATTTACATTTTTTTTCTAGTGTTTCTTGTGTGAAGAGGGGCGATAAAAGGGGAATTCGAGTTAAGGCAACAAATAAAAGTAAACTACTCCAAGAGAAAATTGTTGAGTATCAAGTTCAAGGACTACAACAAAGCTGATCCAACTTACAATTTATTTCATTTGATGTACAATCTTCTGGCTGGCCCAACCAACCTTGTAGTCAGGTTTTTGATGTGATATCGTAACACCAAAGAAACGGGTATGATGCACCTGTCACAACTGAACCCCATGGTAAAAGTCCTCAGGGAATTATTGACGCTCCAAAGAGTCTCTGGACCTTAGACCACCATCAATACTTAGTCACCAGCCAACCCCTCCCACTTTCAAAAATGGCGGCCGATTCATTAGCATCTACGCAACTTAAAATCTATTGGCCTATTTTAGAACAAGATTTCTTTTGATTTTTTGACAACGGAGGAAGCGTCCGCCATTTGCAAAGCTTACCAGCATCGAAAGAAATATATATTTTATAATGCCGCTATTATAAACGAGATAAACGAGCCATCTGAGAGAGAGTGGTTATGTCTAATATTACATGAAAATGACGTTCGACTTTGTTTAACTAGTACTTACATATTAGACACCAAAGAGTCACTAAGATTGGCTAGGGACCAGGCCGCCCTCATCCTAACAATGAGCCGGTGATCTGTCATGGCTGACAGCACTTTGTTGGCGGTGTCTGCTACAAACAGAACGTCTTCTTTAAGGCAAGGGTACAAGACAAACACGCCCAGGGCACGGATTGCGGACGCCTGGAGTCGAACACAAAAAGAGACTGTTAGTAACCATTATAGACGAGCTAGAGTCTTAGACCTCCCCTCTCAACTGGAGAAACGACGAGAAGAAAATAATCCCACTTACGTCCGGGATTGCAAGAAAATGAGATGAACGCTCAGTTTTTACATTTTTTATAAACTTCACGAAGTATCCATCAGTCTAAGCGTCAACTACGTCTTTGCAACAACAAACTCTCGCCTTATTTAAGTTAAGTTTTCTATGACTTTATTTACTTGGAGTAGAATAAGGGAAACGTTGATTGGTGGTATTTGTAGACGCAAGTGACGTCAAAACTCAGGAGAGGCGTAACAGGACACTTTGTGAAACCTGCATGAAGTCACAATATCGGAGTGCATCTTATCCTTTTAAGGACATTGCATACTATTGCGCATTCCTTCTGCGCATCTCGAGATACTCGGATTTCCCTTGGGTAGTACTTATTAATACAGGGATATTTTTGCGCGGCTCAAAACCATGCGTAGAAAGCAGAACTTAGCAAGTACTCTTGGTATCCAAAAAGAAAACTGGAGGTAGCCATGCATTTTTCAGAGATAATTAAGCTTAAATTTGGGAAAAATGCTAATTAATCATCTTCGAAAAATGCGTGGTTACCCCCAATTTCCCTTTTTGGATTTCAATATCACTTGTTAAGATCTGCTTTTCTCGCATATTAAGTAAACCGCGCAAAAATACCTTTGAATTAGTAGGCACCGTCCTTAAGTGCTTGCTATTTGTTTATACTTTTTGGGGGTAAACGGTCTGCAGCACTTTGCTTTGCCATATAACAAGGTCTCCTTGAAGCATCCGTGGTTTTGAGTCAATGTGGGTTCAGTTTGAGCATCACGTGAAAATTTCAACTGTTCATGTTCGGGGAGCGCGCGAGTTGGCTCAAATCTGGTAAGTTTATCATTTGACAGGTGATTTTTCGGGCCATCCTCGTCTACAGAAGCCCCCAGGCTGGCATCATTAAGCCGGAATGTGGGTAAAGGAGAGCGTTTGAAAGAAAACAAAGATTATCAGTAACTCTAGTTCACTGTCACGCGTTACCCTCGTAAAATAAGGACCTTGAACTTTACCTTTTTACCGACTGTTTTGTTCATAGCTTAAATATGAAACCATTTCAAACTGAAACATTTTTACGTTTTCGCAGTGACTGTCAAAAGATAAGGACAACTTAGTCCTCCTCCCTCTATTTGTCACTCTTCTCAGTATTTTTTTTTTTTTTTTTGTGGAGGGAGTTCAAGAAAGACTCGTAACTTCAAATAGCACTCCAAGGCGTCCCACCCCAGTTACACTTTCCGTAAGATTGTATTACATAGGTGTCACATACATATGTTGCTTGTGATCATTTACTGGTTTTCAAATAATGGCTAGCCAATAACCTATCATATTAGGATTCAACCAACTCCTAACCACCCTTAACTGGGAGAGGCTATCATTTCGACGAAAGAAACGGAAAGCCTTAATGATGTATAAGACAATGAACGGACATGCCCAGATTATCTGCAACGTCTTTTTACTCAGTATTACTCAAATAACAACCTGAGAAACTCTGAGGGAAAACTGGCTTTGCCAAAACCGAGAACTAATTATTTAAAGCGAAGCTTCTCCTATAGCGGGGCCACATTATGGAATAACTTGCCCAATAGCTTAAAGAATGTTGGATCGGTTGATCAATTTAAGCGAAACCTGAAGAAGGTATCCAAAATATCGGATTCCCACACAGCAATCATGTAAAGCAGTTGTAAATATAGTTTTAGTTTTTAACTTGTAAAGCTTAAACTGATGATTTTCCGTGTTTAAATAAAGCCTTACTGCTATTGCTACTGCTACTGCTACTGCTACTGCTACTGCTACTGCTACTGCTACTGCTACTGCTACTGCTACTGCTACTACTACTACTACTACTACTCCTACTCCTACTACCACCACCATTGCTGCTGCCCCCTCAATCTTAATGAACGGTACTCGGGTGAAACAGGTTGCAACTACAAAATCACTTGGAATAACAACTGATGACAAACTCAGCTGGAATTGCACATTGAAAAACTAACCAAAAACATCGCTTCTGGAATCGGTGCCATGAAACGTGTTAGGCACCTGGTTCCTCCGGCGACCTTACATCTTATACACCAAGCTTTAATACAACCTCACTTTGACTAGTGTAGTACTGTTTGGGGAACCTGTGGGGTTACTTCACAAGACAAGCTGCAAAAATTGCAGAATAGAGCAGCCCGCGTTTTAACCTTCTCTAATTATGACTTTAATGCTGGCCAATTGCTGGAAATCTTGGGGTGGAAAAACCTTGATCACCAGCGAAACATACAAAAGGCCACCATGGTATTCAAATTCCTACAAGGGTTAGCTGCGGACTATTTAGCATCGAAATTTTCTGAACGAAATACAAGCTACAATTTGAGGGACTCCGAGAACAAACTTAATGTTAGATTGCCACGCACAAATTATTTCAAAAATAGTTTTAGTTATAGTGGCGCCACACTGTGGAATCGCCTTCCTTATGAGGCTAGGTGCGCGGAATCCCTCAGGTCGTTCAAACGCGAAATCAGCAAAGCTCTATAAGGCAAGGCATTCACGGAAAGGAGCTTTTTAATATAGTGTAGTTTATGGTTATAGCTGAGTAGTTTTAGTTATGAATTGCCCGTGGTTAAATAAAGTTTCATTCAAGCTTCCGAACATCGCAGGGATGAATGACTTCGTCTCCAGTGTATTTAATCTTATAGCTTTAGTTCACAGTTCGACTACCACAAAGAAAAATACCTTGTGTTTTACTCACTTCTATGAACCGTTGATTTCCTTACCAATGTTACACTCTTTTTTCAATAAGAATATATTTTATAGAATATCGAGAATGACATTTGCTGTTTTGAAATTGTGCAAATACAATATAATTATACGTTTTTAACTTAACCGTATAAAATAATTTCTTATTCTAAACGTAGTTGAAACAAAATCGGGTACTTTCGTTTCCATCACGGTGTTTCCGTGAGAAATTCATTTTTTAAAGCCAAAACGGGCAACTGCAACGAAAAGCGATGGAGCACGTTCAATGTAACGCGAGACAGATCACTTGTAAAACGGAAATGTCATTTAAGAATAATACAAGAATATTTTCAGCCTAAAATCGGCAAAAAAGTAAGAATATAAATTCAGGCTAGGCCGGAAAAACAAGATTCTTATTGAAAAAGTGTACATTAATCAGTAGAAATAGAATGTCCCACAGCATTACTATCTGTTAGATACACCGCTAGTCTAGCCGACGCTTATTTCCCTTTCGAAAACGGTCGTTGCCATTTGAAACGGTCGATGCAATTTTTTAGCTCTGAATTACACTAAGTAGGTCTAAGAACTCAAACGGTTGCGGTTACTGGGAGTTGTGTCTCGCTGGTCATATGAGGTAGGGTTCGGGTTCGGGTTCTGTTTAGGGTGAGGGCTAAGAAACCGAGTTCGAGTCTTGAAATTTGCGGACTCTTTTTTTCCTCCAGTTTTTCTTTTATAAATGTTTTTTTTTTCCTTTTTTGTCTTAATCTTTGTTAATAGTTAATTTCTTTTAATTTTCTTTGAAGTGAAGTGTATAGTCGACCGTTATAAATGGCATCGACCGTTCCAAATGGCAACGACCGTTCTGAGAAATGGCAACGACCGTTTACGAAAAGGGACATTTGCCTAGCCGACATCTCTACTTTATTTCTTTTTCTTTGCTTTTCATTTGACGATCCAGGACAACAGGAAAGCTTGAGTTCTCGCAAATACGCGTCTAGTTAACTAAATCATCTTGTTCGGACACGAAACAAAAAAAGGAGACGATATTTAGAAAAGGCGGCAGAAGACTGTGCACGTGACCAGGAGCTTAATTGGAGGCAAAAAAAATAAACAAAACAAATGAACAAAACAAAACCTTACCTTAACATTCTTGTCATCATCATTTGATAACCCGAGCAGAAGAGTGATACAAAGTACTCGCTGGTTCACCTGAGGTACAGACACAACAAATCCCGTTAGGTAGCTTCTGTGTTTTTGTCATCTTGCACTTTCGCTCGTCTTTGCGTAAATATATATAGTCATGTATCGTCATTTAAACTTTAGTCGTAGCCGTTTTGCATACATTTAACCTTCTCCTACATAAATCGAAGTCTTCTGTTTAGCTAGATTCCTTTAACCGTTACGCTGCCCGCAATATACTTCAAAGCAGTTTATGAAATAGCTTTTCGCATTCTAGAGTGTCCGTAACAATGTAAGTACTTGTAGTTTCTTGTAGCCGTATTTCCTTCATCCAATCTTACTAATACGTAATTTACATGCAACTTTTTATATCACTTTGTTATCTTACAGTTTCAACCATTAACTACGTCAGCAACTGTACCCACAACTACACCAATTTGTAATTTTGCACCGGTGTTCCATCGGAGAACTGCAGTCTTTTTTAGTCAGTCAGAAGTGAGTAATTTTTCAGTCGTGTATATTATTAATTAGTAAACAAGTGGCTACGGGTAGCCTACACTTTGTTCCTTAAAGTTCACAGTATTTCAGTGGGTTTTGTTTTATGTTACAATATCTTGGTCAACATCCAGTTTCAATTCCGTAGTCCGAACTTCACATTCCATAACCTAGTGATAGGGTTCAGTGCGATCGTACACAATTGTTTACATTTAAAACTGTTGTTAACGTCATTGATTCCAATCAAAACCAGTAAACAGATGCTTTGCAAGTCTCTACAACGGTATTTAAAAATGTAATACTTTTTCTTAGCAGTACCGGGAGGGTTATAAAACTACTATTTGATACGTATTACGGAGTCATACGATAACGGTCACGCATACATATTTCTCCATTAATCTGTCACGTAGTCTTCCGTGGTTCAGTGGTCATCGTGATTGCCTCGAAAGGAAGAGATACCGAGTTCGAATCCTACTGGGGATGCCTTCTAGGAGACAGAGAAATCTTACGCATGCGTAGCCAGATTGTGACCCCACCACCCCCCCCCCCCCTCCCCAAAGAAAAACTTTAAAAAAAGTCTTAAGTCCAAAAACGGAGTCGAATCCTGTAATAACATACATAACACTGTATGTCTAAAAGCGGTGACTTACAGGTAGTTCACTCAGAATGACATCCCCTATATTTGACAGACAATCAACAGCAGGACAGCATAGCGGGCCAGATGCAGGCATGCCATCTTGTAAGATCTTCGTCAGTGGAGCACTTAACAACTGCCGCCAGAAATGTAACACCTGATTAAAAACGAATTAAAATTAGGCAGAAATAAAACGTTCGTTGACTTGCATCACACCAAAAAAAGAACATTTAACGGTATTCCTACTTTTTTCTCTCTTTTCCAAAACGACCGAAATTTTGCCGGGGGTAGGGGACATTGTTGAGATAAACGTTCTATAAATTTTCCCACTATTTATTTTTTCCTTTTGTTCAGTTCACACTCAAACGGAACAACTAGAACTATTTCATTTTGTATGTTTCTTCTGATGCTCGTCAATATAATTTCCTGTCTCTATTTGGGCTTTTTTTGCTCCCCCTTTCTCTCTCTCGTTGTTCCAGAGATTAGCCAATCCCCAGCGCCGTTGTAATAACTGAACCAGATAGGACGCAGCTCTTTATAACCTCTAATTTCAGTGGATCCCAATAGGACGCAGCTCTATTGTTTTAGGGTAAGGGTCCATCGTTGATTGGTTGTTTGTTTTGGTCCATTGTTTTCTGAGCCAATCCCGAGAGCCGTTGTAATAGCTGCGTACTGACTCTCGTTGATCGCTTGTTTTCTCATGCTCTCAGTCGCTCCATTTCACGTTGAACACTGATCGCTTACTAGTTACCTGCTACTTGTTGTTCTCTCTCGTTCTCTTCTTTCTTCGTTGTACGACGTAATAAAACAACACTTAGTTTGTTTTGTTGTTGTCATCAAGATTTCAGCTTGTTTAACTAAAACACAGTGTCAAATACAGTACGCTGACCATACAACTTCCCGCCAACAGAACGCGGGTTCCAGTCCATGCAACTTCCCATCACAAAACGCGGGTTCCAGCAGTACGACATTTCGCATATAATTATATTAGCTTACAAAGAAAGTTGAACGCACGGACGCAGGACGACCTCAACGTACGACGGACGGTCGTACGATGACGTCATAATCTCTCCTAAATTTTTTTGGTGCCTTTCGCTACCGTTTCTTACTTCTCTGACTAGAAATTACCTGCTCCTTTGAAATTGCCTTTCTATCAGAATGGTCCTTTGATATTTCACTGTTTAAAGCACGAGCAAGCTCCTCTAGTAACTAGGATAGAAGCGGAAAAAAAGATTCCATTCAATTTTCATTCCAGAAGTTTTTAATAAATAAGAAATGATTGGAAGCAAAACCTGAGAATCAAACCTTAAGCGCGCTCATTGCAATTGATGCATCATTATCCTTCAAACATAAACAGGCCAGATTCTGGAGACATTCTACGCTAGAACTGAAATGTGGAAAAAAATATGGGATTGACATTTTTGAAAAACTGGGCCCAGAAAGCCATTGCAAATAATGAAAAACACAAAAAGACAAGACAAAATGCAAGAAATAACAACCCGCATTAAATAATAATAATAATAATAATAATAATATTATTATTATTATTATTATTATTATTATTATTATTATGATGATGATGATGATGATGATGATGAAACTTTAAGAGTCAGCATTCCGTTCAAAGATCAAGTCTCAGCGAACATGGTAAAAAGGCAAATGCGCGATCTCAGTTCAAAAATCGGCACTGATGTACAGCCAATCTACACCAGCAAGAAACTTGAGCAGGATCTAAAGCTTAAAGAAATCAAGCCACGTATCGTAAATCAGCATAGCGTTGTTTATTGCTTTAAATGTGATTTGTGTGATTCAAATTACGTCGGATAGACGACTCGCCATCTGTTTCAACGCATTGCTGATCATCGATCTTCTGCCATTGGTCGCCATCTGAGAGATGCCCATGGGAACATTGACTTACTCAATGAGAGCCAGTTTAGAATGCTTAAAAAATGTAGCACGAAATGGGATTGTCTCGTTTATGAAATGTTATACATAAGAACAATAAAACCCAATTTAAATACCCAGAGCGACTCCATTAGGACCAAGCTCTTTGTTTAAGCGTTAATGCCTTTTAATTTATTCATATCTTCACTATATATATATATTCTATTTCATTACTTCTTTTTTACTTGATCATGAAGTTCTGGAAACGTCGAAACGTCGTGCCATGTTGTTTTATAATATTTTATCGCAGATTTTTATTGTCAAACAATAATAATAATAATAATAATATTATTATTATTATTATTATTATTATTATTATTATTATTATTATTATTAT
>NC_090886.1:41935402-41960402 GCF_036669925.1 Montipora capricornis
ATGTCTGCCTTTTTTCTTTGCATTTATACCCAGTATTAATATTTTGTATAAAAACCTGCTTTTCAATCTCTCCCATGTATATTTATTGTCATGGATATGATAAAAAGAAAATTGCATGTTCTAAAGCTCGAAGATATGAATTTCATGTTCTCGTGGCAAGAACAATATCTCGCTAGTAAGCGCACTGAACCAATTTTCCCTTCAGGAAAGCTGTAATTTGATCTTACTAGCTCAAGTCTCTGAGGAGCTAGCCCCAAAATGATTTGTATTCTTTCTTTTTCTCTCTTAAACTGTCTGCTAAACACTTATGTCTGAAGTTTGCATCAGATAAAAAACAACCAAAAATATCACACTTAGTTTCATATGACGCTTGCCCATCAGGAAATGCGCAATATGAAAGTGCTAGCCTGAAATCATTCCACTAGCCCTGAGCTATCAGACGGCCTTTTTGTTGCGCCCTGAATCAAACAGTCAATTCAATCAATTAATTAATCATCCCCTGGTGGAATTAGTAAGTGTACAGCCGTCCTGAATAGACATCATTTGAAAGTCAAGCAGCTCTTCACTATGAAAATGACCTGCGCTGAAGTTGTCAAAGCGTAAGTCCTAAAAAAGAATAAATCTCAAGACTAATCTTGTGTCCATTCCTGCATTAAATCCTTTTCACTCAATCAGTCAGTCATTCAGTCAAGCAACCAATCCACCAGTCAGTTTAAACTAATGTTACAGTGATATTAGAATGTGAAGTACATAAAAAGTCCAGAAAAGGACACTTATGACCAGGTTTGACCCTAATTAGATGCACGCCCAATTTTGACTTCCAACACAAAGTGTCCCTTTAAGTCTAAGCATTTGTTACCTATTTTCAACAATAAGGTAAGGGTAAAGGTTAGCGTTATTTTTAGCTTTGGGTAAATGCAGCAGTTAATCTTCACTTAAAGAGCAGCATTTGGGGGACACTTTGTGACATAAATTGTATGTATTCTGAGACACAAGTGATGTTGAAGTTGGCTAGAAGAGCAAGGGGACACTTCGTGACCTTATTGAAATCCGTGTGCATCTAATTAGGGTCAAACCTGGACATATCTCGAAAAGGAATGACAGTCATGCTAAAGAGAGGAAAATAATGAACTTACTTTGATAATGGCTTGAAAACAGAGAAGCACATTGAGCCTAACTTTTGATGTTATGGATCTGAAAAAAACATAAAAATGCTGAAAACTCAAACATATATTCTGGACCAGAAAGGGCATGTGTAATACACCAGATAGTCCTGCAACTCACTGCCCAAGTGTTGTTTCCAGTCCTCTGAACAATGTGAAATTGTCTAACAGACTTTTTGACTAAAATGGAAAGTAATCCAACTTCTAAAGAAATTAACTTAACATGTAATGATCTACCTGTGAGTGAAGCGCAAATACTGCACGAATGCAAGTCGGATTGAGAAGTAGGTGCAAGTAGCAGTAGCCTTTAATAATAACTGCACTGGATGACAATATAGCATAATTACATTTTTTAAACTTGTATTGTACTGCATTTTATTGTAACAGTGCAATATGTTATTAATTTTGTTTTGTATAAGTAATGACATGAATTTTAAGTGCAATTTCGAACAAATAAGCATGAGTAAATTGAACGAACAAGTTTGTAGTCTGAAAAAATTTATAAGCGCTTATTTCATTCCACATTGAGCAAGAAAAATCATGTGAGGGCTTGCATTTGATTGGCTTTCTGACTTTGTTTGATCATTGACAAATCAGAATGCTTGGTTAGTTACTTCCTTTTGCACTGAATTACCTCTTTTCTTCACTGTGTTACCTGAAAACTGCATTTCTCTTGGCCAATCAGAATGAAGTAATTTTACATGTATATTATTAGTGTGGTTAATAAGTCCAAATGGGATATAAAGTGGATTAAATTAATATCGCTCACCTTAACCGTGCCGTCTGCCCAGCCTCACTGTCTGAATACTCAGAGTCAGAACTTGCTGCAGACAGGCTTGACGTACTATGATAACCAGATGATTCAGCTCCTGATCCCTCAGACACAGCAGCACATGTCACAGCATTGTCATCGCGTCCAACAAAATTTCTGTTTCTGTGGTGTGTTGTATATTTTTTTGGACTTGGACAAAACCCAAACTGACTTCCCTTTGATTCAGTTCTGCTTGGCAATGATGCCTCAAGCGATGAGCTGCTTGAACCAGCTGAGGTGTTTCCAGTATATGCTACACTGGTCAGATTCTGACCCTCCAATGACGACCTTTGGCCAGAAAATTCAGGGGCATGCCCATCAACTAATGACTCATGTTTTTCAAGTTCAGAAGTGAGGACTTTGATTGATAAGCCCTGTGCAGCAAACTTAGGTGTGAGGGTATCAACAGAGGAACTGCCAGTGGTTACTCTATTGAAGGAAGGAGAACCTAATGCTTGTTTCATATTTCCCTCCATTGAATCCTCTTTGCCGGAAAACATGTGGGAATGCCTGTCAACTGAAGAGTTGTATGTTGCAACATTAGGAGTCTGTCCTTCACACAATAAACTGTTTGAAGCAAATTTAGGTGTAAGGGCATCAACAGAGCAACTTCCATTGGTCACTTGAGGAGTGGATTGAGAGCCTGGTGCATGTTTAGTTTTCTTGCTGCTAGAGCGTCTCTTCTTTTTCTTGCTTAACATGGCATAGGTGCGATCCTTTTGAGGTATCGTGTTTAGATGAACAGTGGAGAGATCATCAGGTTTAAGACCTAGAATATGAGGAAAAAGTGAGATCAACCAAGAAAGTTACACACAATAATTGGGTTCAATGTGGCTAAGCAGTTTGTGAAGCCTGTGATCTGAATGATGGTAGTCAAAGGCCCTGTTTCTCCCTCATTTAGTTTTTGTGATGGACAAATATGAAATTTCATATGTGAGTTGCGGTTTAGAGTAATAATTATTATTCTAAGTGAAAGTGATCATCACATTTAGTGATTGAGAAGTAACTTGTCAATGAGCAGTTGAAAAGAACCCTGAAAAAATGCAGGCTTGGGGTGCAGGGATGGCGCAGTGGTGAGAGCACTTGCCTCCCACCAATGTGGCCCGGGATCGATTCCTGGACTCGGCGTCATACATGGGTTGAGTATGTTGGTTCTCTACTCTGCACCGAGAGGTTTTCTCCGGGTACACCGGTTTCCCCTCTCCTCAAAAACCAACATTTGACTTGATTTACTTTCATTGTTAATTTCAGTTTACAGTGTCCCCAATTAGCGCTCCAGCGCTAGAACGACTAGATACTTAAATAAAGTTCCTTTCCTTTCCTTGAACAGAACTCAAACCAATGACTGTATGATAGTGCTGCACTTGCTCTACCATATGAGATACTGTATCAAGCCATATGGGAGCTGATCACTTGCAAGTTTGTATTAATTATCCTGTAACAGGCAAATTAAAATCTCATGTATTTGAACTGCTGTTCAAACTTCATTAACTGCAATAATCGCTTTCACTTAGAATTGTGTAGTTTTTCTTTGAAATTCATAATTATTGCCTGTTAAATGCTTAGGTGCGCAATAAAAGACAATAGATGCCACTTGTGCATAAACAAGGGGCAGGGAATTCATGTACTGGCAAGGCGCGGATAATACCCACCGCCGGTATGGACCACCAGACGAGGGGCCTCAGCAACTAGCCGAGGGGGTGCCTCATGCCTGTATAGTTGCTGGCATAATGTCCTGGGGCCAGCAAAGTAACAATATGCCCCCTCCCTAACGGGGCTTCAGCACAGGGCTGAAGGGGTGCCGCAGGCAGCAATTCCCTGCCCATAGTTTATTGAAGAGAACTATTAACTAGAATACAATATGCTTGGAAGTAAAATACACAATAACCAGAAAGCAAAACAGGGAGGGAGGGAGGGATTAAAATGCTGAGCAGAAACAACAGAACGAGTTGAGCTTTGGAAATTTCAAAACGCGAGGGCTCATATGGCGAGAAGAATGAGAGAGCCAAATAAGGTAGTCACGTGATGGGAAGTCATGCTCTCCTCCCAGGCTCTGCCCAGTATTTGCTTACCAGCATTAACATCTATTTTATTTTAAAATATCATTTTCACCCAACTGTTCCCTATCGACTTTCAATCCTTTCACACTTTCAGGAAAGAAAGCAACAACAACAACTTTATTTAGATAAATGTGATAGTCAGAAAAACAAAACCATGCCGTAAGTACAAGTACCAGTACCTTATGGTTAAAGTACATTTATTTTTAGTAAAACCATACCTAATGTCCCCTACTCTTTATAAGATTGGTATGAGTTCTTTGACACACCAATTATTGGTAAGAAGTATTTTGAGATAGTATAGTCCCCATCCAAAAATTTTAAAAAGTGCTACAGATGTCATTTCTATGAAAGGGCTTTTTCCTTTTTTTATTAGGTGGAGGGGACATTCACTCCTCGAGCACCAAAAGAAACCCCGAAGTTGACGAGTAAAATGGTCTGGCGTTAGACAGAGTAAAATCTGTTAACCCTTTCACTCCCAAGAGTGACACTTATAGATTTTACTCTGTCTAACGCCAGACGATTTTACTTGTCAATGGGGAACCCCACAGGAGTGAAAGGGTTAACAACAGCTAGATTCACTCAAAACCTATGTCCCCATTAACCCTTTCACTGCCAAGAGTGACACTATATAGATTTTACTCTGTCTAACGCCTGACGATTTTACTCGTCAATGGGGTTACCCCACAGGAGTGAAAGTGTTAAGTCTCACTCCCACGAGTCTATAGACCTATATTATTTGGCTAAATCAGTCCTGTACCCAATTCAAATCCTTTGGGAATTTAAAACATTTTGTTCCAAGTATTTCCATATCATTTTACATGTGAATGCTACTGTACATTATCATGCAAATGCAGCACACAGAGAATCTTAACCCCGAGACATTTGACCTGGGTGCAACATTGAGTTAGCTGAATAATTTGGTCTATGGGTTAATGGAGGGTTAACCCATTCACTCCACAGGCACCCCAGGACCCCACCAGTTGACGAGTAAAATTGTCTGGCGTTACACAGAGTAAAGTCTCACTCCCAGGGGTTAATGGGTTAAGACCCTCAGATCATTTTCTTAGCCATCTGCAATAATCTTGACTTTCTGAACTTGGCGTTTCACCTTGCAAGGCATAAGAGGAAGAAAGGCCTCCAGGTTCAAACACCAAAAACACCACTGACAATAATAATTATTGGTAAAACCCAACTAGTGGTCTATCATCAATGCTGCATTCTGATTGGCTGAGCTACTAGTAGGCTATATGTTATAGCCCACTAGTAGCGAAAAGCGCCCGCCATATTTGTAATGTTTTGGCGGTAAAAAAGGATTAATGTCTAGCTTTAACTCGCGAAAGATGTTTAGTCTCGATATTTTTTTGACCAACTAGTTGGATTTTACTAAAACAATTATTCCTCTCGCCCTCATAGCCTCTGAGTCAATAGCCCATTCGGCCTTCGGCCTCATGGGCTATTGACTCATAGCCCATTCGGGCTCGAGGAATAATTGTTAATTATTATTCTTAAAGGTGAGCCCATAAAACCACAATGAATATAAAGCAAACTAGACAGCTTCTTCCTTTGACAGCCCACAAAGACAAAGTTTCTTGTGTCAAAATAATATATCTGAAATTGACTGGAGTCAATTGTTTGTTCAGCCAAATGTGGCAAAACCGTTTTAAATACACCAGTAAAAATTAAGAGAATAAAATGGCCACAATTTAAGAGACTACTGTACACTCACCTGACTTGTCTTCAAACTTATGGCTGCTCCTCTCAGCATATACTGGTTTATAACCAGGCATTCCACAAAACATGAAATTCTGTACAAAAACACATGGAATTAAATGTAGTTTAGCTATAAGTGAACAACAAACAAATTGGCAAATATAAGGCCATTTTCCATACGAATATTAATGTCTGCAACTACTGAATAAATTAATAGACACACTTGGAAAATGCACTAATATATATATTAATTAATTATACCACTAAATAATGCACCATTGTTATTATTTCATGGTACACATTGTCAGTGTTAGCATGGTCCTCAAACACTGTGCACTATTTTTTTTTTTAATTAGTTTTTCTACATGTACAGCTGTAGTTGGTTTAATTAACTAATATCTTTTTTCTGCCTTTCCCACTTCCCCACCTCACCTATCATCTCTAACACTGCTAATGAAGTGTGCTGGATGCATGCAAGAGTGACTATTAAACTACATGTATGGCTTGCTTGTGAATACCATCCATTGAGGAGCTCCCAGGCAAACTCATGCACTCTTCCTCCACTCAGAATATTGCAATAATTCTTTTTAGTAAGGTAATAAGTCACCAGTAAAAAATCAATAATTTATCCAAAACAGATAGGATCATTTTAATTAACAACTATCCACAAAGTGGAGGTTGCTAGTGGTAGATATTACCAAGCTATGAAGCAGCGAGATAAATACCTACCACTAACCACCAACACTGAGGTCAATAGTTGTTTTCGTAATTAAATTATACTAAAATATTGAGATATTATATAGCTCAAAAAGGTGATTTAAACTCATTTATTCCTGCAACGATTACAATATTTTCGAGCACAAATCCTACGCAAGTTGCTCGTAGGTGAATAGCAAAGCATATAATTATTCTGAGTTTGAGTAGCCAATCAGAGTGTGCCTTACACACTATCCACTGTTTTAGTATAAATTATACTAAAATATTGTAATTATTCTTTGTTTGGTATAACCTTAAGCACAGACAAGAGAGGACCAAGGCTTTGCTGCTGGCCTGAACATCCATGCAAAAGAATGTGTGGGAAACAACGTAGTACTGTGTTCACGACCTGAAAAAAAAACCTTATGGTGTCACCACAAACGCAGCACTCAACAGCATGTGGCCATAACCTTTTGGCTTTATAAACGTTACTTGTCCATCAAGATTGGAGCAACTTCCTGACATATTTCACAATAAAAAACTTTATCAAAATACAAATAAAAATCATTTTGAGAACTGCATGAAACCATTGACCATTTGACATTCTCAGCAATTACCAACAAAATAATCAAGAGGTGACCCAATAAGATCCTTAATTTACCGGTACATGTACTGGTAAATGCAAGGAGATTAAGACACCTTAAGACAGCTTACCACGCGGGTTATTTGCCCAGAAATTATGGTAACTGTTATTATTTTTATAAATCTCCTCTCCACAATAACTTGCACACATTTCAAGATTGTTTTTTTTCATTTTGAGAAAAGTTAGTTTTACTAATGTCGACCTTTTAATAATTTGGCTGCAAAAAGTAAGTGTTGGAAGGTTGAAGTAACCTTAAAAGGGGGAAATTGACTCTTATTTTAAAGGTGTTTTTATCACCATAAACTTGCAAAAAATCTTAACCGACTACCAAATTTTTGTGCCCTGCAATGCTCTAATGAAGAAGTTGGGCTATATACTAATTAAAATCTGTATTACTCAAATCGCATGAAAATACTCAAACCAAGATACTGCTGAGTTGATACCAGTTACCTGAAAAAATCAGCAAGCTCACTAACCCTAAAGTGTTTAATCTCGCTTCCATAGAGTCTTGGAGTTGAGCTTTGCAAAATCAACAAAAGCAGGTCGAAAGCATTTGTGAGAAATTCATCTCCTATGCTGACAGCATCAGGTGAACCTGTGGGACTTAAAACAAGTAACAGATAACTTGTGTAATTTATGGAAGGTGGGTACCTAATTAATTCAGGAGGCTAAGTACAATGTCATCTAGTGTGTCAGGACAGCTCTCATAGATAGAATACCACACCCTTGATGAGAAAATCTCTACTTGCGGGTCACAAGCCCAAATTCTAGACACCCATCACAAGGATTTATTAAAGATATGAAAGGAAAATAGATACTTGTTAATTAAAATTCACAACACAAAAATGCTTGAGACTTCGAAGACAGCTGGGATGATCATAATCATTACTCTCATATATCATCTTTGTCACACAATAAGTACTGTTACTAAGGATGCTTTCCATTTGACAGAACTGACTAGCCAGACCAGTCAGATACTGGGAAGGACTAACTCTACAGTGCCTTTAAATGAACACACTTACTGTATGATATACATGTATACAGTACTCCTCGGCCAGAAGAATGCGAGGGATTGTCACATAAGTGTTCCTTCAAATTGCTGCATTTTCTTTGCAAACTGACAGGTCTGGCCAGCCAGTTAGAACTGACAAAAGGAAAGTGCCCTTAATTAGATTTTACTGACAAATTATATTAGATTTATTTTAGGTTGGTTTAATGCCACTAGATTTTGTATGAATAATTATTGCTGTGAAAGTGGCAGTGTAACAGAACTTATCCAAACACTTGGATGGGACTCATTGCAACTAAGACATAAACAGGCTAGATTATCTCTTATGTACAAACTAACATTAACTTTGAGAATTTATTACCCCGTAATCATAAATTATGTACACGTCGCAGTCATGTTTTTAAATATAAGGTCCCAATAATGCTTTGGTGCGCAATAAAAGACAATACACACAACTTGGGCGTAAATGAGGGGTAGGGAATGTACTGGCAAGGCGCGGATAATACCCACCGCCGGTATGGACCACCAGATGAGGGGCCTCGGCAACTAGCCGAGGGGGTGCCTCATGCCTGTATTGCAAGGCGGGCATAGTTGCTGGCATAATGTCCTGGGGCCAAGTTAACCCAGTCCAGCAGAGTAACAATATGCCCCCTCCCTAACGGGGCTTCAGCACAGGGCTGAAGGGGTGCCGCAGGCAGCAATTCCCCGCCCAAAACGCCGAGATAAACGAGGAGTGCCCTGTGCGAAGCCCATTTAGTGGTTTTGCTCCCAATTTGACAGGGAGAAAAAATGACCCCATCTCCACGGAGTTGCAATAGCGAAAAGCAAACATTGCCTGCCCCAAAGGTGAAAGTAGAGAACCGACGAGTGGAGATAGGGGTCGAAAGTACGACATGAGCATAAAAAAAAAAAACAAAAAAAACAAAAAACAAAAAAAACAAAAAAAACAAAAACAAAACAAAACAAAACAAAACCAATGGGCATCGCATAGAGACTGGAGGGGATAGGACCCTCACACAAAACAATTAACTGGAGGGGATAGGACCCTCGCACTAGACATTTGAATGGAGGGGATAGGACCCTCGCACAAAAAATTTGACTGGAAGGGATAGGACCCTCGCACTAAACATTTGACTAGAGGGGATAGGACCCTCGCACTAAACATTTGACTGGAGGGGATAGGACCCTCGCAAAAAAACATTTGACTGGAGGGGATAGGACCCTCGCAAAAAAACATTCGACTGGAGGGGATAGGACCCTCGCACAAAACATTAGACTGGAGGGGATAGGACCCTCACACAAAACATTCAGCTGGAGGGGATAGGACCCTCGCACAACACATTTGGCTGGAGGGGATAGGACCCTCGTGCAAAACATTTCCGTCAAAATAGTCATTTGCAATAGTACTACATGAACTTGAGAGGGCAGAAAGCCCAAGGAAAGAGAATGTCACAGAAAGCCCTCAAGTGCCGAATGGGCCTTTTTCCTTTTTTGTTTTAAAGGAGAAACATGGCATTAAGCTTAGGATAGTGCTTTCACCCATGTGATGGCTGGCATGTGGCTGAAAAAGGGGATGAAAGGCAATCGTATCGAGGAGAAATGAGGGTGGGGGGGGGGGGGAAGCAAACGCACACAGCAGGCTTCCAGGGGGATGCCAACATGATTGCTGTACCCATAGGTGAAAACACTATAGGTTCAGGACGATACAGGAAAATATGAATTAAGTTATCCAAGGAACTGTCATAGATCATTACTGATTGTTAGAAAAATCCAAGTTTCAATGAGGTACTCAAGTGCTTTCAAGGATTCCAGGGGGTTGTTAGCAGGAGGAGCAAGAGGCCAATGACTGAGGAACCTGACATATTGTTTCCTTTGGAGTCCTGATGTAAGCTTGGTATGTGTTAGGATTCCAGCGACCCAGAATTTGAAGAGCCAGTTGAAAATGCCAGTGATTCTGCCAGTTGTAGCAGCACCAATACTAAAGCTGTGAGAGGCAGAAGAGGAGCTGTCATTGTCACAGAGGTTTAAGAGAGACCATAAGTTGTTGGTGTGTGAAGTCTGGGTGAGATATGGTCCACAGGAGAAGCTGAAGAGTAGCTGGCCAGGGTCTTGAGTTGCAGTTTTGAGCATACAATCTTGCAGGGCAGACGATGCATAAAGGTCTGAGTTTGACCTTGCAAAACTGAGCCTGGCTGTCTTCCAGAAAGGGTCAGTTTTGGACTTTTAAATTGCAGTGTCAAATGAAGTAGGGTGACGGATGTTGGGATGGAAAGAAATGTCTGTTCTAGCAAGGTTGGACTGAGGGTCAAAATTTCCATTGCAGGTAAATTCGCTGCTTCTTAAGAAGCCAAAAAATTAAAGGGTAAATGCAGCCCAAAACATAAAGGAGTCAACATTTGGTAGACTTAAAAGGTTGTAACTTAGTATACTTAGATGCTATGGAGAACTTTTGTGAAGGACTGGCATAGCCAGAATGTCCAGGAGACAGCCAGACTCAATGTGAAGGTTGTCAAGTGCTGCCAGATAAACATAATCGTGCCGTTGGGGCCTGTATTGCACAGATGAGTAACAAAAGGGATCAAGGTGAACTTGTGAGCAGGTCGAACAGGGAGGGGGATATGGAAAGCTGATTAAAAATGAAGGGGCACTCCGTAGGCCAACGGGAAGGGCTGTGTAGGGGTAGTAGTGGTTTTTCCGGGCCATTCCCTGGAGCTCCCTCAAGGGTGAATGGGGATTATTCTGGAGGCAGGTTACGGGGTCTGAAATTGCACCTTCCTGGTTGCTAATGGGACTAAAAAATTGAGTACTGGCGACCAGAATTTCACAACTGGTCACCATTGTTAAGGTCAGATCTGTTTGCCAAGAGGTGTCTTACTTTTTATCCTGAGACTGTTTTGAAATAGAAATGAAGGAGTTTTTCCATTAACAACCTCCATAACCTCACAAGCCGTTGTTTCTCATAAAATATGTATTGCAGGGGGAAAAACGACTCAGTAAAGAGATTCAAGGACTGGTGTGAGGAATGTACCACTATGGCGGATTGTGTTTGACAGGGTGTGACTAGTGTTTCCGTAGCTGAAATTTTTGACAAACTAGGGGGCAAATAGATTTCATTATTACATGTACATTCAAGGTCGGATACCTTTTCTCTCCAAAATGTGCGCTTTTGAAAGCGAAAAGATAATGCTTGACACATACACAAGACCATGCGGTCGTTGCTTTCTGGTATCCATAAAACAGGTCAAAATGTACAAGTTAATTTGGACCCTGGGTTAGATGTCTGTTTAAGAGGGGGAGGTCTGTGGCTGTTTTCCTACGAAAGTCAACATCATAGGAAGGCCATGCCAAGCCCGCAACTTCCTTTGGGTAATCGAATGGTCGCTTGATAGGAGAACATCTCTACCACCCTTTGGGGAAAAGAAGTGAAAAGTGCAGAACCAGGGGTGGATCCAGAGTAGTTCAAGTGACTTGCAGAAATCACTCAAATTTTTTCCAAACCTTATTTCTCAGCCCTTTATTGCAGTTCACGAAATCAACTATCCTTCTTGTTTTAATTTATTTTTTTTTTTTTTGAGAAATATGACAAGAAAATCGCTCCCAATTGATTGACAGATAAACAGCTTACTTCAACAACAAATCAAAAGAAATCGCGAAATTCTGAAATCCCTGTTCAAGACAATAATTTTTTGCGAAAGAAACAACATAGCCCTCAGAGGTCCACGAGATGATGATCCACAAAATGCCAGTCTTTCTGGAAACTTTCAGGCACTATTAGAATTTCGAATTGACAGCGGCGATCAAACACTGCAACGTCACTTGAAAACTGCACTCAGGAATGCGACATATTTCTTAAACCCGTCAAAACAAGATGATTACAACTGTGGGTGCTATCATAGTGAATAATTTGTCGCAGGAAATCAGGGAGAGCAATTATTTTTCTATTATGTCTGACGAAGCAGCTGACATATCAAACAAAGAAAATCTTTCAGTGGTGATCAGATTTCTTGATTCAACCACAACAGTCAGAGAAAGGTTTGTGGGATTCGACCTTTGTGAGGATGGAACGACAGGAGCAGCTTTCAAAGATTTAATATAGCTGATTTAGGACTATCTATGGATGACTGTCGGGGCTAATGTTATGATGGTGCGGGAAAATGGCATTCGGAGAGCACCAAATTTCAAATTTTCTTGGGGGAGCATGCCTGGCCCCCAAACCCCCCTAGTTTAGTTGGTGCAAATCACTCATGAAAAATCCTGGATCCACCCCTGAGAAAACCATACAGAAAATGCCGACAAGAATTGAGCTGGGCTTACTTTTTCCGAGAGGAGGGGGGAACTCTTTGTGGTTTACCGATAAAGGAAATGGAAAGCCCGGGAAGGTCGTTATCTGAAAGGCGCGAGATTTCAGGCAGCACCGCGACAAACTCAACATACTCACCCTTTAATGTTGCGCGTTTAACTTTGGTTGGAACATGTGCTGATAACGGCGACTGTCCTTGAAAAATGGGGAAGGAATGTTGTTGCTGGCACTGGGATGGTTGAGAAGGCTGGCGATGAAGTCGAAGTCGTCGGTGAGTAGCAAATGGCGGGAGTTTGTCGAGGTTGCACAGATTGAGGCGGAGGCTATTGAGGTTGGAGCAGGAACTGATTTGGCGGTAGATTCCTCGATTTTCGTCCACGATGATGGAGACAAGAGTGGCTAACGTGGTTGGGGACGTGTCTGTGTATAAAGCTCTTCTTGCTTGGACGCCATCTTGGAATAAAATTTGACCGTTTTGACCGCTGTTTCAAGCAGCGCATCGTCAGGGATGGTGACAATTGCTGGTGGGTCTATATAGGATGAAACTTCCTCAGCAGAGGCACTTGAAGTAAAGGGGGTTCACGGTGGAGCGTGAACGTTTCTCTGCTGGTCAGATGGACGCTTGGTGTACGCGAGCTACAAGATGGTACGAAAGGAACAACGGTGTGAAGCCGTTCAATAAATTGTTCCCGAGTTCCAGTAATAAATAAAAGGTTTGAGATAGCAAGGGGCATAAAAAACCGCGTTTGTGAGGTCAGAAAATTCCCCAGCAAAGATTAAATTGCTCAACGGAAAAAACAGAACTAGTTGAGCTTTGGAAATGTCAAACTGAGAAGGCTCGCATGGCGGGATGAATGAAATAGCCAAATAAGGTAGTCACGTGATGGGAAGTCACGCTCTCCTCCCAGGCGCTGCCCAGTATTTGCTTACCAGCATTAACATCTATTTTATTCTAAAATATCATATAGCCAAAAATAGACACTTTTAAATTTTCTTTCTTTCCAAGAACTTTTGCTGAATGGAATACCCTCCCAAGTGACGTTGTAAATTCTAGTCCTCTTAATATTTTTAAATCGAAAATTAGTACCATTCAGTTTTAATGTTTATATTTTTAATGTTAATATCTTTTTATTTATTTATTTATCTATTTTTTTTGTTGTTGTTGTACACATTATTGACACTTGGTGTGATACCTTTTAAGGTTTTACCGACTCTAATGAATGTAAATATAAATGTAAATGTAATGTCTATCAGCCCAAAACAACAACAATACAGGATACATTGGCTTCGTAATTAATTTGGAAAGGGAGTCATTGTTCAGGACAATTAACCTAACCGCCCCGAAAGTAGCCCCCACTAATGAGTAAAATCGTCTGGCATTAAACAGAGTAAAATCTGAGAGGAAAGCTCTCAGAGGGAATGAGTTAAAGGGGACCTACAACTGTACATGTAGATGTTGTTAACCTTGCAACTTTAACAGCAGGCAATGAAGCATTGCTACGCTTGTGACTTGCTCATAAAGGTCTTTGTAAACTCAGTCTACACTTCCTTGAGACAAAGAGAGCCTGCTCTATAAATACACTGCTATGGCCCCAATCCGTCGTTTACCTTTAATGAGTAACTTTCTAATAGTTACTTATTATTATAAAAAGGACAGTAAAAGCCTACCTTATACAGATATTTGATACACATTGGACTGTAATACAGAGCACATCAGTATCCTGTGGTTCACACCTGCATAAGCTAACCAACACACCATCTTTCCCCAACAAGCTGTCAGCAAACTACAAAAGTGAGAAAGGCAAAAGCAATGACAAATCTCTCTATTGTTAAAATTGAAGTACATCAACCTTTTCATGAAGCTGATGAAGCTCAAGCATTTGATCTCTACATTACAGGATGAAGGACAAGCCAATTCTCTTCCTGACAGCTAGTGTTACAATGTACATGTACAGTGTACATAACAAGTAACACTTTGACATTAATAGATCTTTTGTACCCTCACCAAAGACATCAATGCCCTTCAATCTGCTTATAAAAGCTTGGAAGTCATCAGCTTTTGCCAAAAACTCCCAACCACAGAACAAAATTAATAACAAATTTTCTAAGTTTAACTTGGCCTGACAGAAACACAAATTTAAAGTCAATAAGTTGCTCAATCTCTAGAAATATAACAGTACAAATAAAAAAAGAAGATAGACTTTAGTTTAGCAGATGATGTTATGATTATAAACTGTACCTCCATACATAAAGTTCCAATTTCATACAACGTAGATGACAAAGCCTTAAGGACATTCACCAAGGCCCACTTTTTACACTTGTTAACTGAAATTACAAGGAAAGGTACAAGGGCATTCACTGCCTCCTGGTTGAGAAGGACCTGTAATGTATTAAAAAGTAACATAATCACAACAAAGTCAACAATGAGGAAACTGACCTATGAAACCATAAGTTATGCACAAAAGCTTTTTGGGGAGTTACATGTACCCCAATTACTGGCTTTGAGGCATTATGTTTCAACATAATTGTCCTTTCAGAATTTAGATTAACAGCCATACAACGGTTAGGTGAATTCATTTTAATGACAAAGTTAAGCCAAGTGATTGTAGCCTTGCTGTCATTTTTTGCTCTCAAAAATTGGTAAAAAGAAACTAGCACCAAAGATTGTGACCCGAAACAAGTACAACAGTATTATTAGAGAAAACACAGCCAAGGCATTTTAATGTTATTAAGAAAAAGACAATTTTAGATGATCTCAAAGATTTCTAAACAAAGGATAGAGATGTATAGTCTAACAAGTTTTTACCTTTTGCTTGGATAGCAAATTGACAACAAGCTGGCAAAACTTGGTGACAAGAAAATCATCATCTCCACAAAAACTGACAAGAGTACAACATTTACATAGTACAGCCAAAGCTTCCTAAGAATTAAGAATATCATAAAAAAAAACATAGTAATAATATTTTAATTGCCATGTAATAGTTAGCATCAAATGAAAAAGACACAATCATACATGAACAGTCACATAGAAGCAGATCCCTAGAGGCTCTCAGTGCTTTATGGAAAAAGAAAAACAGGACAATTTGAACCGCAAAATAGCGGAAGAAAGAATCTTTTAGGCATTAATTACATCAAGTAGGATGTTGACTTTTTGGGCATTTTAGGTTCTCTACAACTCACTAAGCATAACTAAAATTATTACCCGTATCACTGAAGTCACCTTGAAGTATTCATGTGCTAACCAGGGCCCGGTTGTTCATAGGCTGATTAACGCTAATCCCAGATTAATAATTAACCAAGGAGTTTATTTCTCTAATCCCAAAACTGTTCAACTTAACATAAGAGGAAGTCAATCTTGAAAAACAAAAATAAGCAAAAGAAAGTTTCACCAAAAAGTAGAAAAAATGAAATCAACGTTTACACTAATCCTGGATTAAGTTAATCGGCTTTCGAACAACCAGGTCCAGGCCCAGACCCTTATTGGTTTCCAAACCAAGGGATTCTTGATATGGACACATTAATTTTGAATAGTACAAAGAATATTAACCGGTATGTTTCTTATACTCTCATATTTTCCTTACAGATGACATAACACTGCGACACAGATGGTTCCGGAGGAACCAGCCATTGCACTGCAGCACTTCCTGACTGGATGTGAGCAATGCGGCTGGTCATCAAAGTTTTGAGAATTGTTTGTTATCACAGGGTTTTCATTGATCAAATGGGAAAGAACATTTATTTATTTAATCAAGGGTTATTATAGACCGAGGTGGATCAAAAGTACCAGAACAATAGAAAGTCTCTCAATAAAGTTCTAGACAAACCTAATGAGAAAACATTCTGTGTGAATATAAATTTAGACATTAACAAATGTGGAGTTTTAATCATCTGCCTTTGTTTTGTGAGAAACGTTTCCAGTATTGTTTGCCGCAAAGTTAATTTTCCACAGTCAGCTTCTGTGCATTTAATCCTCAGAATTTCAGTTCCAATGCATTCTAAAGTAAAGGAAAGGAACTTTATTTAAGTGTCTATTCATTCTAGCCCTGGAGCACTAATTGGGGACACTGTAAACAGAACTTAACAATTAACGCATTCTCCTCATTTTTTGTAGAAGCAAAAGTTCATTTATACTCAATAAATATCCTAAACATTTATAAAAGCTAACCTTACGCCTAAGGTTAGCTTTTAAGAATGTTTAGGATACTTTCTGTATTGGTGAAACAATGACCTGCAACACGCGACCTGCGACCTGCAAATTAGACCCGCCGTGTTCCTAATAATTTTTCGCATACTATTCATTATAAAATTGAGCACTTCAGGGTTTGAGTGAAAAAAACGGTGGGTCTAAAATGCTAGTAACTAGTAACTGGTAAAAGTTATGTGGTAACAGGTAACTAACCCTAATACCTTTTACCCATTTACCAGTTACCTTTTACCAGTTACCAGCATTTTAGACCCAACGCAAATTAAATTATCACATGTTGATGTGTACGTTTGTGCCACAGCGCGGGTACACGTTCATATACCGGACTAAAATGGCGCAAGACAAAAGAATCATCGTTATTCTGAATAACAATATCTCATTAGGTAAACGTTATATTGGTTTTGTTCTTTTATTTTATGGACATTTATTATTTCGGATCCGGTATATGAAAGACGAGCCACTTTAATATGCAAGTCTTTGTCTTCTACAATAATATTTTTGTCCAACATTTGTCTCAAGAGGATGTGAGGCGGATCGACAGGTTAAAATATGGCACTGAGCTAGAACTGACCTCTCTGCTTTCAACAACACCCGTCGCAAAGTCCAAAGAGTTGAGTTCATCGAGAATAACGTTGAGATTTGTTACTAAAGTTCCTTCATTTGACTGGTGAAGGTTCAATATCCTTCGAGCTGCCTCTCTCCAATGAGATTTATCATCCTGGAAAGACATTACACACTGACAGGCATAAGTTACACGAATACTTTTACCATGATCAAAATTTTACCATTAAGAGATACAACGTGACACATACAAAAGAATGTTACTGCTTTCCGCGAGACGAGCCCACGGTTCTTAATGACTTTTAACTTATTGTCGAAAGTAATTACGGGGTTGCCAGTATGGCAAACCCAGTCGGAATCTGCGTTTCATTTGTTGGTTTTATTTTTTTATTATTTTTTTTTTCGTTTTTTTTCCGTGTCGGTAAAAGTCTTGCCTATCACTCCCCTGCTAAGTGGTGTCTTTGTGCATAGAGCCTTCTGCGCGTATTTTCTTAGGATCGAGAGGGTTGTGAGAAATGCCTAGATTTCTCTGGTGGACACAGTAGAATGATTAACTTAACCGGCAATGGCGTCGAAAGTCATGCAACGCGAATGGTATTTTAGTGGATCTTTAAACAAAATATACCCTTATGGAGCTCAATAATGGAAAGTCAATTGGATACTGAACAAGACAGGCGCTGAAAAAAAAATCTGGAATCTTAAAAGGGACGAGCGTGAATGGACTTGGACAACAATCTCGGTAGAGTCGCGTAGAGTCGCAGCTTTAACAAGCATGATTTTGATTGGTTCTTATCTTTCCTCGGTGGTAGAGGTGGTAGCCAATCATATGGGAAGATATCATGCATCACACAACACATCGCAACGCATGTCACGTATTGGGCTTGTGAATATCGGTGTGTGAAAACTTTTGCTGTTCCTTTCATTTCATCGATCGTGTATGCTAAGGGCTGGCGCGCTTTGTAACCAAAGTGTATTTAAATGAGTTCTGACCGCTGGGACTTCTTTTTTGCTGGGTGAAATTTCGATTCTCTAGGTTATTCAGTTTTGTCTCATTAATTTTCATATTTTCGATTATCTGGACTTTCGATTATCCGGACTGTTCACTCCAGTCCCGGTGAGTCCGGATAATAGAGCTTCGACTTTACCGTTTTCTTTCCTTTCCTTTCAGTGCTCGATTAACGTTTACTTACGTTGAAATAAAGCATTCACTATTGCTGGACACAACCAGCGGCAGCTTCAACTATCTGACTGCCATTACGAAAGCTATTTTTCTCTGACTAAAGTTTTGAAAGACCCCCTTCAGACACCATGACCACACTGACCACCCTGACCACCTTAGCCATCTTGACCACCGTGTCCACCCTCACAACCCTGACCACCTTGGCCACCTTGACCACCCTGACCACCTTGGCCACCTTGACCAACCAGAACACCCTGACCACCCTGACCACCCTGACCACCCTGACCACCTTGACTACCCTGAACACACTGACCACCCAGAACACCCTGACCGCCTTGACCACCCTGACCACCCTGACCACCTTGACCACCCTGAACAACCTGACCACCCAGAACACCCTGACCACCCAGAACACCCTGACCACCTTGACCACCCTGACCACGCTGACCACCCAAAACACCCTGACCACCTTGACCACCCTGACCACCCTAACCACCTTGACCACCCTGGACACCCTGACCACCCTGACCACCCAGAACACCCTGACCACCTTGACCACCCTGACCACCCTGACCACCCTGACCACCCTGACCACCCAGAACACCCTGACCACCTTGACCACCCTGACCACCCACAACACCCTGACCACCTTGACCACCCTGAACACCCTGACCACCCTGACCACCCAGAACACCCTGACCACCTTGACCACCCTGTCCACCCTGACCACCTTGACCACCCTGAACACCCTGACCACCCTGACCACCCAGAACACCCTGACCACCTTGACCACCCTGACCACCCTGACCACCCTGACCACCCTGACCACCCAGAACACCCTGACCACCTTGACCACCCTGACCACCCACAACACCCTGACCACCTTGATCACCCTGAACACCCTGACCACCCTGACCACCTTGGCCACCTTGGCCACCTTGACCACCCTGACCACCCTGACCACCCTGACCACCCAGAACACCCTGACCACCTTGACCACCCTGACCACCCTGACCACCCTGACCACCCTGACCACCCAGAACACCCTGACCACCTTGACCACCCTGACCACCCTGACCACCCAGAACACCCTGACCACCCTGACCACCCTGACCACCCAGAACACCCCGACCACCCTGACCACCTTGACCACCCTGAACACCCTGACCACCCAGAACACCCTGACCACCCTGACCACCCTGACCACCCTGACCACCCAGAACACCCTGACCACCTTGACCACCCAGAACACCCTGACCACCTTGACCACCCTGAACACCCTGACCACCCTGACCACCCAGAACACCCTGACCACCTTGACCACCCTGAACACCCTGACCACCCTGACCACCCTGACCACCCAGAACACCCTGACCACCTTGACCACCCTGACCACCCTGACCACCCAGAACACCCTGACCACCCTGACCACCCTGACCACCTTGACCACCCTGAACACCCTGACCACCCTGACCACCCAGAACACCCTGACCACCTTGACCACCCTGACCACCCTGACCACCCTGACCACCCTGACCACCCAGAACACCCTGACCACCTTGACCACCCTGACCACCCTGACCACCCTGACCACCCAGAACACCCTGACCACCTTGACCACCCTTAACACCCTGACCACCCAGACCACCCTGACCACCCAGAACACCCTGACCACCTTGACCACCCTGACCACCCTGACCACCCAGAACACCCTGACCACCCTGACCACCCTGACCACCCTGACCACCCTGACCACCCTGAACACCCTGACCACCCAGAACACCCTGACCACCCTGACCACCCTGACCACCCTGACCACCCAGAACACCCTGACCACCTTGACCACCCAGAACACCCTGACCACCCTGACCACCCTGACCACCCAGACCACCCTGACCACCTTGACCACCCTGACCACCCAAAACACCCTGACCACCTTGACCACCCTGACCACCCTGACCACCCAGAACACCCTGACCACCCTGACCACCTTGACCACCCTGAACACCCTGACCACCCAGACCACCCAGAACACCCTGAGCATCTTGACCACTCTGAACACCCTGACCACCCAGACTGTCTTTCTGGTGCAAACACAAAGCCAAACAGTGTTTTGACCTGGCATCAGATATTAGGCTAACAAGAAGTGGAATTATGAAGCGGAAACAACACCTTCAATCCTTTCTTAGTGTGTGCAAAAAACGTTTGCTTAGTGCAACTGCAAGACATGCTGGAAAACGTCCGTCAGAGCAATTTTCAGTTAGTTTTTTGCAGACTATTTATTTAAAGAAAAAATGAGTGAATTTTACTCAAGAGCGTGTTTTGTTATCTTTAAACTGAATTTATTACCAAAGCTTAAAAAACTAAAAGACCTCAAAATGGGACAGGACATTACAAAATAATTAAACGTGTGAGCCAAAGGGCCTCTGCTGGGGCGACCTGTGGGTGACCCCTTAAATGCTCTTAATGACGCCCCACTTGAAAAAATTAACTGGAACGCTGCAGTTCAATACCACCCAATTCAGTGACTTCTGTTTTTTTGTGTGTAATGCGTACCACAGGCAACCCAGTGTAAGCTTTTTGGAGCTTCTAGTTAGCAAACTGCTTTGGCTTTGCATTACTTCACTCAGTGATTGGTTTAAAGTTCTCGCGCTACTTTTTCAACCAATCGTGGCTCGCGCGTGATGTTGAAGTTTCAAGTTGATCGGCGCATTAATGCTGAAATCAGGGCTGATGACAACCAATCAGATTCGAGAATTTTGTAAGTTACGGTTAAACAGGAAAATGGCGAAAGGGGATTGTTTCTTAGGTTATTAGATATGAAGACAAAACAATAACATATTCAAAGCGCCATTCATGATTCCCGAGCAGGTGACTCCGGAGCGCAATCTTCTGTGGGGCTCGCCGAAAAAAAACGTTACTAACAAGTAAGTATTTACAAAAATATAATATGCGACATTGAACGTTAAAAGCTCTTCATTTTGGTGACGTAACGGAGTCGTCAAGAGACCAATAACAAACAATGCGAACCGAATGAAGTTTCTTACGGACTTTTATGTAGTAACAATTAGGGTAGCTGTTTGTCTTCGCTATGAATATCATTTCACAATTTAAGCAATCAAATTTCTTTCAGTTGCACGTTTTTGGAACACTTAGGTGTGCTCTTAGATTTTAGATTATAAGAAACACTAAAGGCATGTTTATTAAGGACACTTTCTTGCATTCGACAACACTCGCAGTGGTCGCCGTCGTAGATCTTTAAGTCCCTAGTCTATAAGGTAGATGGTCATGAGTAATTCTCAAAACATCTTTACGAGAAAGGATTCAAGCCCATATAAAAGTCGAACATCAAGTTACGCTGATTACTGTAAACTATGAAAGACTGGTCAAAACTGGCCAACAGTGATCCGGCACAGTTGTCATTTGAACATGATAAGTGAGAGACTTAATGGAGGCTTTCAGTGTTCGCTACAGGGAAATCTTTGTCTACATTCTGTGCCTCATTAGCCCAAGGTAATACCGCCCAACAAGAGCCATAATGGGAGGCTATCGTTTTCTAGTCAGTCAGCCAAGAATAAACAAGAATTAAATACTGCGGACTATTCAATGTGCATTAATTGCATGATGAGCTGTCTCGCGCTTTGGAAATTTAAACCCGATAAACCGTATTCATAAATGTCGATCAAGAAATTATTCTTTTGTCCTTGTGCTAATTATCCTCACTAGCCTCACTTTGGAGCAAAGATTCTTTTCAATTTTGTTCGCGCTAACGAGGCTAGAGAGGATGATTAGCATAAAGACAAAAGAATAATTACTTAGCCGCCATTTATGAATACGGTCTATAGTGCAAGATAAATCTCTGAGCAATAATGCTTTGAAAATTCGAAATTTTACAAAGAATGTATGGAATCATTAGCGCTTTTGCCAACCAAGAATTCGTCAGTTTTTGATGGCTGTTAATTTTCTCGTTATCAAAGTAAAACGCTCAAAATTGGAGTTTAAGAAGTTGCAGTTTTGTAAATAGCATTATGCATTCTGTGAACACACTCGTATGTTCGTGAAACAAAAATTAATGACCCCAGCAAAGGCTTCCATATAAGGAAGCAACAATGATTTCGGTAAATTAAAAATGAGAACATCGCAGAACAAGAAGATTGCTCTGCAAGAAAACTTGGTTTTATGAAATGAGTTGATAAAGGCCGCATTGCCACCATGAAAAGACTGAATGGTTGAGCATTCGAGCACCGGTTACCCCCGTTGGCCAATAAGCACTTAATGACTGGCCTCAAGGGAAACTGCGAGTCTCAATTATTTCCCCGAGACCCTCAGTGTTGTTCGTGACGCCGAGGGGAAGATTGAAACATCTGGACAAAACGTTGGCGGTAACTGACGTTTGTGCGGTTCGAAAAATCTTCAGGTTTCTGTGTAAGGACTAGTTTACCAGCTGATCTCTCTGTTGCTGATTATAACAAAGTAAGCTGTTTGCTTTTTCTTTTAAGATATATTGATACCAACCTGTGAATCAAGAGTGCTAGTGCACTCAGAGATAAGCCGTTACTAATTGCCGTCAGTGCCCAAAAGATGCAAAACTCAAGCAATTTATTAGGCATAACCCGATGCCACTTCAAGTATATAAACCAGCTCATTCGACAAAAGTTCTGTTGACTTTTTGGGCTGCCATTGAAAACTAGTAATTCAGCACGAGTTTTCTGGCTAAGAAACCGCTATACCTGAGCAGTTGAAAATCCCAATCTTTTATGGGGCTTTCCGAAAAAAAATTACTAAACAGTTTAATCATTTACAAAACCATAATAAAAGAAATTTGAGACCGTTTCGGAGTCGTTATGAGACCAGTATCAAGCCATGCAAACGAATGGACTTTTACACAGAGTATGATACTGTTCCTTAGTATGAAATAACATCATTTTGTCAATGAGGATGTGTCTGAACATTTAGGGTAGCTGTTTTTCTTTGATATGAATATCATTTCAAGATTTGAGCAAGTCTTGCATAACAAAGTTCGTATCCTACATCCACAGGGTTAATTTTTAACAAAAAGAAGTTTAACATGACGATACGTCTAATTCATGTTGGTTTTCAATGATCGATATTACTTCGCCGTTTTCGTTCTGACAGCCACGTATTAACTGAAATGACTAAATTTGAGTTTACAAAGCCGACCGTTCGACGGTTACCCCCCTTGTTAAATCAACTCAGGCCCTGGCAAACTGGACGAACGCTCCGGCGAAACGTCCGCATTTCACTTTGATCAACTCAGGTTATACTGCCAAATTAATTCTCGTGTTTCACCCAACGGCGAAGTACCATATGTTCTTTAGAAACTAAAATTCATTACCCAAATTCAAGTTAGAACCCTACCGTGAATCTTCAATTTTCTCTCCAAACAAAGCAATATAAATAATAAATAGGTGTTTCATCTTTTACTTGCCGACTCCGAATACTTCAGAAGACTTTGCTAAGTTGACGTTTTATAATGACGTCCTCTGCTCAAGCGCCTTACGGGGCGCCAAATGTGAAAATATTATTTACACTATATTTTTCTCTGTTTTGTGTTTTTTATCAAACTTCTCAAGAGCTCTTCTGCAATTTATAAATAACACATTGAAAGACCTCTGCATTATAAATCATGAATTAATCATTCAGTTCAATCGCAAACTTTCTCCTTTCCTTTTATGAGATATGTAAATCGCCATGTTGCGTATCTCACGATTTATAAATCGCAGAGGTCTTTGAATGTGTTATTTATGAGTTGCAGAACAACTCTTGTGAAGTTTCTTGAAAAACACAACATAGAGAAAAATATAGCGTAAATAATATTTTTACATTTGGTGCCCCATAGCGCCTCGTAAAGGCGCTGTTACACTGTGAAATGTCTTGTGCAACTCAGTGTCTCGCAATGTTTTGGCGACATTGTGGCGGGACAAGTTGCACGAAACATTTCATAGTGTAACATACCCTGCAACGGCCAAAATCGTTCCGAGACAAGTTGCAAGAGCCGTTGCCGAAACTAGAATTAAGTTCAACTTTTCCTGCAACTTGTCTCGCAACGATTTTGGCCGTTGCAGCTGTTGCACGGTATGTTACACTGTGAAACGTTTCGTGCAAGTTATCCCGCCACAATGTCGCCAAAACACTGCGAGACAAGTTGCACGAAACATTTCACAGTGTAACAGCGCCTTAAGTTTCGCCTAAGCTTTAAGAATTTCAATTAAAATTTTTCATCGCTTTATAATAAAATACTCTACAATTTTGAGCGTTTGAAATCGTTCTTTGCCGACACAGGAATGAATTTTGCCGTGCTATCTCTACCCATTTACTTGTTCTTGAGGTTGAAAGTTGCGAGTGCTTGTACAGCAACTTACTCCGTGCAAGGACAAGTTCTTCAAAACCACACCTTCAAGACAGAGACCACAGACAAAATAGAGGATTGTATCGTGCTTTGCATCGCATATCCCGGATGCAAAAGCAGTAACTTCTATCGGAAGGACAAACGTTGTAAATTGAGTGACAAGACGCATGCGTCTCACCCAGAAGACATGAAGCGTGAGCCATATTCCAACTACATGATTAACGCGTTCCGATCTATACCTTGCACAACTCAGCTCGATTGTGGCATGGATTTGATATGCACGCCGTTCCTGA
>NC_090886.1:41970402-41975402 GCF_036669925.1 Montipora capricornis
TTTTCCGTTCTGAGCACGCGCACTTAAAAAATGACGGCCTCCAAACCTTGTGCGCATGCTCAGTACTGAAACTCGTACTCGTAGTCGTCTTCGTTCTCCGATCTAAAGGTCCCTATTAATAACATATCCGTTGCAATTTTCCTGCTCTGTTGGATTCACAGCGCCACCAAGCATACCATATATGGCGGTAGGCTGTGACGTCAGAATTTAAGGGGGCAGTTGTGAGATCCCGGGTTCAAGACCCTCTCTGACCACTCGTTGAATTTGTCCCTGGTAGTCCCTGGTTCAACTTCTCTGCTGCACTTGTAAATAGCCAACTGATTTGACTTGTTGTTCTGTTCTCTTTCATCCATCGTGTTTTGACCCTGAAAAGCCCCTTTGGGGAGTGGTCAATTAAGTGCGTAGGTAAGTAATCTATCCAAAGGCTGACGACATATAGTGAATTAGCAGGGCTCCACTATGACATAATTAACATAATTAAATATCTTTTTCAGATTTTTATGGGGAATTCAGACGGTGGAACAATCGTCTCACACAAGATAATGCCGAGTACGACCAGATATGTTCGTTTTTCCATATTGTCGTGGTATTGGCACATATCCATGAGAGTTGAGCTGTACGGCTGTGCTAATGACCCATAACATTTCATACTTCAATAAGGCAAAACAGATAGCCGAGGAAGTGCAATGATAGGTTATCACTCGACACCTATAGTAAAGTTCTTTTAACGGGAATTACTTAATATAATTCCACTAATCCTGGCTTAATAATCTTCAGGGCCCGGTTGTTCGAAAGCCGATAAACTTAATCCAAGATTAGCGTAAACTTTTGTTTCAAGTTTTAACTTTTTGATGAAAGTTTCTTTTGCTTATTTTTGTTTTGCAACATTGACTTCTTCTAATGTAAAGTTTTGCCGAATATCAGCGTTGAACAGCATTTGTGAGAAGATAAATAAATTCCTTGGTTAATTTTTAATCTGGAATTAGCGTTAATCAGCTTTTGAACAACCGGGCCCAGCTGCACAAGCCAAGGTAGATAGGATATGAATAGCCCTCTTGCAATGAACTCTTTTTAAAATTATGAATTTGCATGCACCGAAACTTGTTTCATACTGAAAAGTGAATTTACGACGTCTACTTAAATAAAATTCCCTTGTTGGACCTTTATTTCTTAAAAAAACGGTCTGCAATGGGAGAAAAACTCCTTATAGGACAGTCGACAAAAACATCGTTATCGAACGAGGAGAACTTAGTTCACGATAACTGGGTCGCACCACTGCCTTGGTCGGGGGTACACGTTTCCCGGTTTTTTCCACCTGCTGGGTTTTAGGAGTTTTCGTGTCCGGCTCTGGTGCATTGCTCTTCTTTTTATAATAGCGTTGATGAAATGTTTTTGTACCTATTCCGATGCTAAGTAAGTTCTAGTGTCTGGTTTAGTAGTGGAGGCAAAATAAGAAGAGATGTCTTGTCATGAAACATGAATTATCCACCATTGCTGTTTCTTGCCTTCAAGGTGTGATTAGAAACCAGTAAGTTGGTTAGTTAACACATGCAGTTGAAGGGATACTTTTTTGGTCCACTGAAATCAGTTAAAGACAAGTTTTAGGATACAAGCTCTTGGCCCGCCCAGAGAGTCAACTGTTAGAGAATCGCATTTGCCTCAATGCTTCGCTAGGATTTGCAAGCGATACCAAGAGTGAAAAATAACGAATTATCATTAAGTCTGTGGCTTTGAATCTAGGTATCAACACTGAGTTGTAGTGATCCTCAAGGGTGGTACATTGTCCTTTTAAAAAAAATGCTGTCATGATGTATAATTGTCTTTAATTATCTCGTGGTCTTTTTGTAATGGTTGAATTTGGTGTTTAAGCCGTTTCATCGATTTAAGTGATGTGGGATTGGAATCTTATGATCACTGAACATCCTCTGCCATATAGAGAAATTAAGTCGTCCCTTTGACATGATTGGTTTCGTTATTTATTAAGTGGTTTTAAATTTGTAGGATTGCTCATTTGAATACTGTATTTATATAGATATTTGCGCCTTATAAGCTCTTAAATTAAATAAAATTAATTGCCTTTTAGCCGTAATGCTGCATAATTTTATAATAGCAACTCTTTATTAGTTTATATCCTTATTTTGTAGTGATGATAAAATCCTCATTAAGAACAGGGCTTAGTGTCTGAGATGCAACTTTCTGTATCACTTTATACGGCGTCTATAAACTAAATTATTATATCTGTGATTGGCTAAATGAACGGGCCATATTCTACAGTACGGCCCGCCGTACAGCCCACTAAACTTAAAATCTTAATAAAACATTACCTAGCCCGTTTTTCATGTCGTTTCTGTTACATAAACTTGTCAAACTGTTTGAATCTTGTAAGCAGCTATTTCAAACAGCCAAGACTGAGGATTTAGTTTTTTCGGATTTTGACACGGCAATCTTTGTGGCAGTTGAACCTTCCCCTTGACTTCGACAAGTTTCCTTGCCCGTGCGCCGGATTAACCTCAGAGATATAATAAATATGTTACTAACCTCGTTTTCTCGGTCCGTACTGTACGTTACGGATCCTCGTTTCAGTTCCCCCTTGATTTATGGCCCGCGCGCTTGGGCGATAAATCAACGGGAAAAGATTCGGTCCGTAACTTACAGTACGGACCTGGAACTCGGTTAGTAAGAGGTATGTATTCTTTAATTTACTATTCGCAACTTGTAAATAGTTACTTGGTTTTACACGCACTGTTGGTTCCTTTCTATTTTTTCCCTGAGTTTTTTTATCAAAGTTTTGGAAAAATAACACTCTCTTCTTTCCATAATATATGTAACGGATTGTAAACTGTCAAGGGCTTTCCCTCATTTATCTTTACCTTATTTTAATTATTGGGACCTAATTGACTCTATGATTGAAATAAATGTACATATTTAATCATTTTCCCTTTCATCTAATTGACTCTATCTCCACATTTGTTAAAGCAAAGTTTGCAGTTCTGCCTGACTGAAATTGACGTTGAAGTTGACTGCAGTGAATTGAAATCAGTCGCAAAACAAAACATGTAAGACCTTCGAAGAAATTATAACTTTTGACCGTGTGGTGGTTTTGTCTTCCTCCCTCGACGGTAGTCCTCCGCTAAGTGAGCAGAGATCCCGCAACAACTACTCTCAACACAATTGTTTCATTCAAAGATTGAAAAGATTGCCAGTTAAAAGTCCGGAACAGAAAGGACCAAAATCAAATCACAGATAGTTGGCACCAAAAGGATATTAATTAAAGACATTACATGAAACTGTAAAATATGTGTTTTTTTTTAAAATCTATTGCATGCCTTCGCAAGCCACGCTTGTTTCTTTAGCGGGCCTATACTACTAAGTACAGGCTCCATTTGTTCAAATGCTGTATAACACTATCCAGTGGATAGGTCACTATCCAGAGTGAAATATACGGCTTAATTCACGTTAAACGTTGTCCAAGGTTTTCGTACACACCCTTACTTAGATGTGCCTACAGTGTGCATATTCATGGTTACGGGAGGAAATACTGAAATTATTGCACGGACTGAAACTGTTGAATAGCGACTTATCCTCCAGATAAAGTTGTCCGGCCCTTCAACAACTGGGGCCAGGCAGCTAAACACTACTGTGTGCTTTTCCGCTCGATTCGACTTATATCACAACCATCTCACTAAACTCAGATAAACTGCAGAAATATATATACTTATTACGTGGGATGCCTGTGGCAGGCCACGTTTAAACGGCTTGAGTGTCGTCGTAGTCAGATATGGAAATTAGCCACGTGCTTGTCACGAAGCTCTTGGCTTCATACTAGGGGGTTTAAGAAACAGCGACGGATACGACTACGATAACACCAACATTGGTTAAAAGCGAATGTGAGAGAATGTTTTTAACACATTAAATGCAACACCTTTCATTTAATATGTGCTAAAAACATTCTCTCACATTCGCTCACTTTGGTGCCTGGTTGGCCGCATCATTCAATGATGCTCTCAATGTGACTGCGCGATGCAGTTGTGAGCTATGCTGTCAGTCAATACTCTGTGGCTGCGTGATGCAGCTCGAGTCAAATACCCACATTTCACCCTTGCTCACCATAGAGTCTCCAGTAGCTCAGTTGTTAGAGCATCCGTACTAGATCACGGAGGGCTCGAATTTTAAACTTTTTATATAGGCCAAACACGATTCTGACAGCCCGAAACTCCCGTGCTGTATATTAATTCAGGCGGGTACACACGCATTGCATTCTTAAACCAGTGAGTCTTTGACGTAATTTTCGACCCACCTCTCTCAAGATTTTAAAGTTAGTAATGGCGGACAAAAATTCCAGCTAAAATAAACAGGTGTGTTTTTAAAATCAGAACTTAAAACTTGGGTCACTTAATGTTAAGTTAACATAGTTTTGAAATCCAAAGAAAACGAAGAATTGTTTTTTGGTTGCAGTAGCACTTTCATGAATATCACAACAACAAACAAACAACAATATTTTACTATTTGACAATAAGTCCTTATTCCCCTGGCTCCGCAGGTAGCAGTGCTAATCGAGGCGGGCCAGGATAATCAGTAAAAGAAGAAGAAAATACACACAGTAAGACTACCGAGAAATAGATAGATAATTAGATAGGTAAGTAAATACGAAAACAGATTAAGTCTAAAGAAACACCTAGCTATGTAATTGAGGTTGGCAACGCAGTATATTATGAGAGGTAGATAAATAAGACAAAATGAATAAGATAAGATAAGCGAAGCAAAGATGATGGCTATTAAGAGTATTTGCTAACTTTTGAGATTATCGATTCTAAGTCTTCGTAGGAGTCTTCAGATTCTAATATATTGAATAAGATCATATTCATATATTGAATAAGATCATACGAATATCACAATTAAATAATTCTAGTACATAATTTTTTTTCAAAGTTCTATTATGTTTATTCGTAAGAGAATCTAATGGGGTTTTCGAAATTTGAAAAAACAGAAAAAAAATTAAG
>NC_090886.1:41980402-42010402 GCF_036669925.1 Montipora capricornis
AGTACCCAAGGAGGCTCGAGCTTGGCACACTACTGAAAAATCAGGATGATCAGTACATCTGATCATCATGGTTTGCTGCAGCAAACCCAGTGAATAATATGAATAATATATAAAACTGTAAAATACATACATAAAGTAGTCTCCGTGGCCAAAAAAAAAAACCATTTTGAAGTTCAACAGTTTTTGCGTAATAACCATGTTTTTAAGTTCGTTTTTGGCTTCCTGTTTTCGTGTCATATACTTCGTGTCATACCAAATGCATGAAATACAGTCTCAGATAATTTTCAAAATTTCCCAGGGAAGCATGCCCACAGATCTCCCTAGAGGCTTGTGCCTCCAGCACTCATTTGGTCCATCTCCTCGTTGGATCCCCCCCTCCCCCCCCCATATCCTGCAACAAATGTTGCAGGATAGTAGAACCCAAGCCAGGCTCTTGTCACAACCAAGATGGTGGCATCAGTGAGGGGGGCCATTTTCCCTATTTAATTTGCTTGTCAGTCTCTGCCATCTCAACTCTTTCCTTTCCCATAGATAAATTAGTATTTTTAGCAGATATTTTCTGCCCATTCACAAGAGGAATTTTGTCACATAATTAAAAATATTAATAATATTGGTATATTGCTTTAAATTTATGGTTGGGGCTTATAGGGAAATCGAAAAAGTTAGTATAAAACTAAGTAATTGTGTTACTCCCACCCCATTTCTGAAGACGAACTTGATAATATTAGTATTTTGTCTTAAAATTTATGTGTTCTCAATATTACATTTAAATGCCTGTTACAAACAATTCTCTACAAGAAAGGCGATATCTTACAGTATGTGCTTGTTTGGGTTTTGACAGAGAGAGACAGTTACAGCTTGAGGAACTAACAAAGGAACTGAAGAGAGTCACAGAAGAAACAGATATCTTGAAGTCTAAATTGAAGTCTATGAAATCAGTCAATCAGGTACTTCCATGAAAAGTATTTTTGTTCTTTCTCCATCTTAATATAAATGCTTGTTTATACTTACTGTGAATCCTCTATTAAACCCCCTCTCAAATAGCCCTCCTTTTCAGACTGAAGAACTTTGTTAAGCCCCCCCCCCACCCCCCTCCTCTCTTTTAAGTTCCTCCTCCCCTCCCCTCCCCTCCCTATTCTTCGCAAGCAAATTAACAAAATTACTGATAAAGTGTAACACTTTATGTTAAGTCCTGTAACACTGAACATGTTGAGTGGTCTGGTACGGCTTATTCATTGCTGGAAGTTCAGTTTTTTTTTTCACCTGCAATTGACCACCAACTTCATGCCCTTGATCTTTTCCAAACTGTGCGTTTTGGCTTCCATAAATCAAATTTCCGAACACAGCCAGGAAGATTGACTCAGCGTCCTGAAAGTGAATTATTGGAGTTTTTGTTTAGTTCACAGCTTGAGTACCATCATGATATCTTTTTAGAGGTTCTTCAGTAAAAAGTTCATACACATTCCATCACTTCCCATCAAGTTCGAATGTACCATAAGAGCCAAAGATGTTGATTGGTAGGATATGTCATGCATTAGTTTATTTCGTTTGATTGATGGAAGCCAAAACGCAGTTTGGTTTTTGGAGCTTGAAGATGAGATTCTGCAGAATTATGAAAATTGCAGTAATACCATCTTTTAGTAATATGGTTAAATGCATTTCACTATGTTAAAGAAGTCGGCCTCCCCCTCTCTATCAAGCTGGCCTTCTCAGATGTGAAATAAACCATCCCCTTGTGGGCTTAATAAAATATTAAGGCCACTCTGCTTTGGAAAGTTTTTTAGAGTTTAAAAAATTCATGTAGTTACGTTCATAATTCTCCAAGCTGGAGTAGTCTCAAACTATGACTGATTGTCGACGTTGTTGCAGCATTAACGTTAAGTTATATCAGTTGTTTATATTACTGGTAGTTATATTAGTTTATATTAGTTATTTGTTTATATTAGTTAGTATAACTTTAAATTTTGTGCTTTTTAGGTTAGGTTAGATTTGCTACTGGTTGATTTATATTTTGCAGGGCCAGTGCCCAAATTGTTTTGTGATGGAGAAACAACTTCAGTCAAAAATTACTGAACTTAGAGACAAAGAAATCGTTACCATTGAGATGCAGCGCTTATGTTCAAAAATGGAAAAACAACTTGTCCAACAGGTAACGTTTCTATTTTTTGAATGTTTGCAGATTTGAGGCAATCCAACTTTAATATTTTGTCTAGGTTTTTTGACCAGCGTGAAATAAGATGATTTTATTGTTGATATTGCTTTTGTTTTAAATAAAGGATGAGCTATTGCGCCAGTGGGCCAAGAATAAAGGAAAGCTAATCAGATGATAAAGTTTAGGTGAGAATTAGGCACATTGTTTCCTTTGCTGGAGATGAATGGTAGCTCTCAGCAAGAAGGAGAATGCTGTGTTGATAGTAACTACTTTGTAGTTCTTTTCCAGTAGTGGATCAAGTAATTCTCTGTTGTTTAGTGCAGAGAGACAAAATGGCTTCCTGTAATCTTATTGTGTCTGTTATAAATACACAGACTTTAAACTTTCAACAAGTGGTTTCACTTTTTAGTATCTATCTGTATTAGTTTTTGTACAAGAAACGCACAAAACAAGTACAAATACTGGTATTCTACAAAGTTTGTACAGTAGAAAACAGTTTTGAGTAGTTGAGGTGCTGACATTTGCCCACACTTGTCACATACAAATCTGTCACACGTTCTCGGCCACTTACAATTCACTTGCTAAAACTATAGTGTGAAACAAGTTGGATAACTCGTCTCCTGTATTTTGACTCGCCCAACGGGCTCGCCAAAATACAGCAAAACTCATTTAAATATCCCATGATACTACACACTAAATCGTCCAATAGGATGTATTTAATTCCACCAAATACATTTGCAGCAACAGTTGGCACACTAATTATGCGATTATCTTTGCCTATAAAGTCAAAGAATAACATATTGCTCAATGATTTGGCTGAACATATGACATTTTGTTCATTTGGGTTGAGTGGGAGAACCTCCCCTGGGAAATACACAAAAAGACACTGATATCAATCATCCACTCATACCAGTAGCTGGATCTAACCTACCCGTATTAACACAATGTCTTTTTTACCAAATCACCAGTGAAGCTTATTATATGCATGAAGTATGGCAACCAGATTTGGTAAAATGCTGCATGTGACCTTTTTTAGCCTTAATATTGAATAGGTTAAAATGATTGGCAGGGGTCATTCTGATTTGGCCTTTCTCTTTAAGTGAAATAAGTAGTCTTCGTACAGTGCACTTAAATCATTTTAATATTGTTTTTTCAGATCTGTGGCGACTTCATCTGTAATTAGTTTAATAGCGTTATTATGTGTACAACTTATTTTTCTTGCAAATTGATGTTATTCTCCATGCGTTGTAAAATAATTAGAGTTCTTAAATTATCAAGGAACTAGGGAATTAGTCATCTTACGTGTAAATGAAATTTGTAACTGTGTATTAAAGAGTACAGAAGAACAGGTTATTTGCACCTTGGATCTTAACACGCGATGTCTCGCAGAGAAATTATTGGCTACCAAAACTAACATTGAAATGGGGTTGACATTCAGTCAGGATATTGAAGGGGTTTGAGACTAGATACGCGCCAGTATGGACAAATACTGCTTAATATTGTTGAATAGGCAGGTGCATGTTTATCACGAAATTTGACGTCACAAAGAGGCGTTAAAGTAGAAGTTGGCTTCGAATTCAAACCTAGCCTCATTCGCAGCCGTTTTTAGGCTCGGTTCGTGACGAACCTAAAAACAATTTCAAAAGTATTTTCTTAATATAAAATGGTTGGGAAGATGCAAAACCCCAAGCTGAATTTGTAAACATATTTGGCTGCAAGTCCCGGAGCAAGTGGATTTCAAACACTGTTTAAAGAGAGTATGTGGAAATATTATGCGCGCGTCTGTAAGCTTTTGGTGTTTTTAAGTTGTCTGCATTTTGAAGTGAAAGAGCAAGAAAAAGGTTTATTAAATGAATCACAAGCACTTTCGCTGTTTTTGCTTTTGTCTGTTTGTCATGGTAATTTCTCGCCTTTGGACGTAATGCATCGTTTTTTTAATATGTATGAGGTTTTTTTAAAATTAATTAAGGGTCAATTATCACGCCAGAGGGACGGAAAAAGATACATTTCCGAGTCTTTAGGTGATATTAAACAAACACTGTCAACATTAAGCAGTTGGTTTCTGATTGACGAAGGCATTCTGCGCCATGCTGGGTTTGGAAATATTATAGCGAAGGTATGGAAAGAAATGCTCATTTTGTTCGTTAAAAAGAAAAAGAGTTTTCCCCGAAAGTTTCTCATGTCAGGGTCTCCGTGTTTCCATAGCAACTAATTTTTGTCACAATCGCGAACCCATGCCCTGTGCGTGAAAAATTGTTTGGAAGTTGTTGTCTATTGAAGTTGCTACTGCGTGGGTCGTCACTCGCTTCAATTTTCATTGGAGTTCCTAATTGCAAAGCTTACTGTGCAAAAAAAGCCTTTGTCTTCTTTTGTCAACAGATATGTAAGGTAATTTTTGAGCGATCTTTTGTTTCCTTGAAATGTCGGCGCCAATTGCAAGCTTTTGTGTGCAAATTTTCCTACTATTTCCATAGCTGGCATTCGTTGCCCAAAATTGAAGAGCAGATATACTTGGTGGGTATCAGGCCTACGTTGGAAAGGGTTTTGCCGCCACAAAGGGAATATTTCAATGGACATAACGAAAGGATTTACAGTATTCTCGACGCTATAGCAAGATGGAAATGACTTGAGGCCAGTCACGCTTGTGGACCACAGTTTTTACGTCAATATTCCGGTTAACTCAAGTTGAAAATTTGGACGTGCGAAAAGTAAACAAATGGTTTAACCTTTGCATCGCCAAAGAAAACACTAAACCAAGGACAAGAGGCACAGAAAATTTCCCAAAAATTTGAGTTTACTCCGCCACGAAAACAAGTGGATCAAATTTCGCTCCAAACATAGTGCACTGCAGTTGAAGCACATTTAAATCTTCTTTTTTGTCGTTTCCCCTGGGTAAATTTACCCCATGTGTGCTTTCATGGTCCATGCCAGTTGCCTCAATCGTTCGTGAAAGTGCCATGATATTATGGAAGTCACGAGTTCATCAAAATCTGCTCGGCTGAGGGGAGAGTTTGACGACGGAGAAGGGTCACCGTTTTACGATTCGGATTCTCCAAGTGACACTCAATCGGTTAACGGGTAAGTTAATCAAGTTTGAGAGTTCTTAATTCAAACATGGCCATTAAGAAGTAGTTTTCTAATTACGGGGCCGATAATTTTTATTTGTGTGATCAATCTTCTGCGCGTCATCATCAGCTATGATAGCAATGTTGTTATCGTCTTCAAATTTAATGTTGAGTCGCCAATGATAGTATTGATATCTGAAAAGACATGTAAGTGCGCTTATATACGACAAAAAGGTTTGACAAATACATAGATCATCTCTTAAAGTAACAGACTTTCTTAGCAGCTGGATGAGTAAAGTAAGGTGTGTTTATAAATCGATGTGATTGCTAAGTGTGCTTATATAAAAACAGCTGGAACCCTCGAACAGTTACAAAAGATTCGGGGGCCTACAAAAGTAACCAAATTGGCGCCTACACTTTCAATTTACCTCATTTGGAGGAGGAAATTGGAAGCCGCAAAGATTATTACAATTTTTTTTAGCATCATTAAATGCAATAAAGTTATGAGATCGCGAAAATATGAGAGAGTGTTTAACTGTTTACATAATTTTGACAGCGGTGCTAGTGCGTCGACATCTGCAAGATCTTCTCGTTCGTCGAACCTTGGGTCTGGCTTGTCCAGCCGATCGGCTTCAACTTCAGAGAGCGATATTGAAACTGAGACGTTGGATAATGTGCGAGTTGTAGCGCGGTAAGTAATTTTATCACAGTGTTTATATTTTCAATATTGTCTTTGGTTTGATTGATGGACTGGTGATCATCGTGAATTTTCTTGTATTAAAGGCTCTCAGGCTCATGCACAGTTATTAAAAAATCTTGGTAAATTAAAACGCATTCAACGATTACTCAAAATGCAATGATATCGAATTTTGTCAAGTTAAGCAAGATGTTTTAATAATTATTGCACAGTAATTAAAAAATCTTGGTAAATTAAAACGCATTCAGCGATTACTCAAAATGCAATGATATCGAATTTTGTCAAGTTGAGCAAGATGTTTTTAATAATTATATTAAAAAAATTAAATATTCTATAACATTTATTTCATTTTCGTCCCATAACTTAAACGTTACAGACTTGTCACCCTCTATAATTTTACAAAAATGCTTTGTTTCACCAAAACATAACGCCCATAATTATTTTGATTTTTTTTCGTTTTTCGTTAAAAAGAAACTGCAAAATATCCCATGTCTTGGCCCAAACAGCAATTATGTAGGTGACATTTGCATATTATACGAGAAGACAATAAAATTATCAAATCTAATATTTTTACTGTATTACAAAATGACAATTTGAAGGCAAGTGATTGTTTTTCAAATAACATTTTTAAAATTTAGTTCCATGGCAACAATAATATTTTTATTTCAAACAAAGCAGCTTCACATGCACCTGCATGGCAGAAGGCCTTGCCTTACATAGGAGAGCTCATCCAAATAATATTATCTTTCTCCTGTTCACACTGCACCATCACCATTGATAGTATTGAACATTGCGTTATCACATTAAGGCGCATGATATCGTTTCAAGAGCCTGCAGACTGTGGGACACTTTGTTTAGAACCTAGATAAACAACTTAGCTCAACAGGAGTTCTTGTTACTCAATAGGTACAAATAATGTTGAGTGCTCATGTAAATGAATATTCTCTGCAGGTGCCGTATTTTCTTCAGGCTTTGCAGACTCGATTTTTATACTTTTACAGTGCCGATACACTTACCTTCCTGAAGATTATAACAAATTCTGTCGATTCATACTCCACACAAATAACCAGGCCCTAGTTGTTCAAAACGTGGATAATGCTATCCACAGGATAAATCACTATCCATTGCATAGTGTGATTGGTTTTGTTATGACTTATCCACTGGGTAGTGATTTATCTGGCGTATAGCGCAATCCGTTGTTTGAACAGCTAGGGCCTGAATTGGCTACAAGCACGTGACTGTAAAAGCCCCACAGTCAATTTCCCTAGTGTACAGTGTACTTGCAAACCTGCATGGAACAATTGTATGATCACATCCACATATAACCAACAAGTAAACTGAGAAGGAAAGAAACAGGAAATTTTCAGGGAGGGTGGGAAAACTGGCGATAACAGTGTGCGAAAGTTTAAGGAGGCTCAAAAGGCTTTTCACAGATAACAGTGGGTTTCCAATGGAAAAGGATTATAAGACTGCAATTCTTTCAGTACTTAGGGAAACATTTCGATATTTGATTTACACTATTGTTGCACAGTTTCTCAAGGAGTGTCCAACTGTTGCTATGGCAATTGTTCAGTACTTTGAAAAGACCCTCCAAAAATTAAATTTTTGTATCCCTAACCCTAACCCTAACCCTTTAAATGCTGTTACCTATACATAGTGTGAGGAAGTTGTACATGAAAATGATGTAGTGGAAGTTGAAAAAATATTCCACCAGATAATTTTTTTAAAATTGACAACAGCTAGGTTCACTCAAAAACAATGTCCCCATTAACCCTTTCACTCCTGTAAGGGACACTGAGACTTACAGATTTTACTCTGTCTAACGCCAGTCGATTTGACTCGTCAATGGGGAACCCCACAGGAGTGAAAGGGTTAAGAATGCAAAGAAACAAATCTTACAATGTATACATGTTGTAGTTAAAATTTTTCCCTGGAAAAAAAATTGTTCAAGCTGCTTTGTCTTTTTAGTTTCCTTTGTTTCAGATTTTGATAAATTTATATGTATATACACATATGAAATGAAATGTTGATAGAACCCATTGGGAACTGGGAAAAATCCGAGCCCCAGATCGAGATGGGATTCGAACCCATGACCCTCCGTGATCTAGTTGGATGCTCTAACCACTGAGCCACTGGAGACTCTATGGTGAGCAAGGGTGAAATGTGGGTCTAGGACTCTAGCTGCATCACGCAGCTACAGAGTCAAATAACAACTGACAGTATAGCTCATAACTGCATTGCGCAGTTACCTTAAAGCATATCTGAAATGAGGCCAACCAACCACCCAAGTGAGGGATTGTGAGAATGATATACACACATGAAATGAAATGTTGATACATGTAGAACCTATTGGGAACTCAGTAAAATCCGAGACCCAGATGGGATTTGAATCCATGACCCTCTGTGATCTAGTCAGATGCTAGATCATGGAGGGTCATGGGTTCGAATCTCATCTTGGGCTCGGATTTTTCCAACTTCCTAATGGGTTTTATCAACATTTCATTTAATATCTATAACACAAAGGAAAGTAAAGAACAAACTAGTTTGAAAATTTTTAACCAAGTAAATATTTTAACTACAACAGATAAGAAAAATTTGCATTGGTCACAAGCTAACTCACCACATTTACATGTATTTCCAATTTTTCTTGATTTTGGGTTACATCTGCTGGTGTGAGCTGATTAACCCATTGTCACCTCAAAACTCAATGATTTCTGGCATTTAAGACAGAGTAAACTCTGTTAAGTCTTCCTCCCAGGAGTCACTGGGGTTAAGTAGGGAGCTTATAGCTTAACCCTTTAAGGCCAGTAAAATTGTCTGGCATTAGACAGGCTAAAGTCTATTAGTCGCCACTTGGAGTTAAAGGGTTAAGGAAAACAAATAATCGTGTAAATTTCTTTTCCATACTCTACAAAACAACAATGTGAAATTACCAAATTTAGATTTGAGGATAATACGAAACACACCACAATGAATCATTTCACTTTCTTGCTTCAAAACCCATCCTACGAGTCAAGTAATAGGTCGTTTATACTGTAAGGTATGAAGGGAATAGGATAGAAGCATTTTGAAAGGCTTTCAATAGCACAGTTGTGTCTTGAAGTGATGTCATCTTTGATGTTGCCATTGTTTATCTGACTTTCTAAACTCTGCATTATGTCCTTTGTTATGGACTGTAAAGGAAATTGAGTAGATGTAATCTTCTGTGTTTTTCAGGGTCAGACCTTTAAATCTCTCAGAAAAGGAAAGAGGAGACAAGAACATAATCAAGCTTCCAGGCAATTCAAGTGGGGCTGTGTGGGTTGGTGGTGCATCTTTCTTTTATGTCCTTGAAGGGCCCATTTCTTGAAAGTCCTGAAACTTTATGGGCCATTTTCGGGTGTCAAAATTCCCTTAGTTTGTATCTCAAAAACGGAGAGGATTTTTTTAGTCATCAAACTTCACAGACGTGTTTCTTCTAGTTAGCTTGAAAATGTGTTAAAAGATCGGCTTTCCAAAACATGTGGTTGGCAGTTTCACAAATGGCTTTTCTGGGGGGCTTTCGAGAAACGGGTCCCAGAAATGCAAAATTAATTGTAAGGTGCATGTCGATTTCAATTGACGTCACGAAGTGTTCCCTTGCTGTACTCCCCGATTTCAACATCACACGTTTGTAGGAATACAGATAATAAGTGTCACAAGTGTCTCCAAAACTCCAGTCCTGAAGTAAAGAGAAACAGCTAATCCTATCACCTCCTTATTGTTGGAAAAAGGTAGCAAATGCTTATTAGACTTAAAAGTGACACTTTGTGTTGGATGTCAAAATATGGGGCGTGCATGTAATTACTTGGTTTTCTGGATCCACATTAAGTGAAGATTACGTTTTCAAATTATTGGTGTCCTCATGGAGTTGTGACCTACAACTGAGGAAAAAACAACCTAGAATGTGTAATACCTTAAGTAGTTTAGTGAACAGACGTTTTTTGACAGTGTCTTATCTGAGTGTTCCACTGGAGGGGTCGAACCTCCAACCTTCCAATACTGAGCTTAACCTACTGACTCCTGGGAGAGGAACTTGACCGATTTTACTCTGTCTAGCACTAGACACATTTCACTCGTCAACTGGGGACATCCCGGGGTGCCTGAGGAGTGAATGAACCCATACATGTAGACCCCTGGGAGTGAGAGTTAACAGATTTTACCCTGTCTAATGCCAGACCGCGCACCGGTGGCTCAGTAGGTTGAGCACCGGGCTGTCACGCGGGAGGTCGTGAGTTCAACTCCGGCTGGACCAACACTCAGGGTCTTTAAATAACTGAGGAGAAAGTGTTGCCTTTGTAATTACATCTGCAAATGGTTAGACTCTCTAGTCTTCTCGGATAAGGAAGATAAGCCGGAGGTCCCGTCTCACAACCCTTCAATGTTCATAATCCTGTGGGATGTAAAAGAATCCGCACACTTGTCGCAAAGAGCAGGGCATGTAGTTCCCGGTGTTGTGGTCTGTCTTCTGTGGTGTATCATGTTTGGGAGGGTAAATGCTCTGAGATATTAGCTACACCAAGCTACTCTGAAAATCCGAGGGTAAATAAAGGTGTATGATATGATATAGACGGTTTGCACTCCTCAACTGGGGGTGTCCAAGGGAGCTTGAGGAGTGATTGGGTTCATAGCAGAGTTATGGGAGCCATTTGGCTAGGAAGCTGTTTTACATTATGGAGCATATTTTTGGCAATTGATTGTAATGATTGAGACGTTAGATTTCCCTTCAGTGAAGGAACTTAGAGATGATAAGAGGATTAGAGATGTATTTTTTTTTATAGTGACTTTGGAATACTGAGTAAAATCAATTCCAATATTTGTCAAGATTTAGTTTTCTCCATGTTGTGCAAAGTCGTCATTTTTGACGTTCTTCATTACAGATTGACAACAGCTTTGGCCAAATCAAGCCTTTTACATTCAATGCAGCATTCGGGGAAGAAACCACACAGCAGGAGATGTTTGAACAGTGTGGCATTAAACATCTAGTAGAAATGGCTGTGGAGGGGTAGGTATTTTTGTGAAAAAAATAAATAGTGTCTGCATGAAAACAAATGGTATGGACCATATGTTGTGACATCAATTTCAGTATTGTCACTGTGGAAACAATAATATTATTCATCTTGATGAAGGCTCAGCTAATGAAGCCTGATTAGCTACATGTACATGTTATATCAAATTTTTTATCTCAACTTTAATCAAGATACTGTTGTTTGTCTTCATGGAAAGTGAAAACTGAATGACAGATATACTTGTCCACAAACCTCTAGTAGCTGAGTAAAGAACTAACAAATTCAACCTGACATACCCTTTATGTTGAGTCAGGGAATTGAAGTCAGAACTTGCTCATGCAAGGCAGCAATCTCTTGCTACTTTGTCAACCTTAAAATGCTCTGTCCCTGTTTTCTTAAAGCCAATTTTTATATAGAGTGCCTGGTTACGGTAATGCCCTTTAGTTTCAACCTTCTCTTAGTTTCATCCTTCATCTCTAATTCAGGACATTGCCAGAAAATCCAAAATTTTTTACATTGTTTCATGCCAGAATTGCCATGCAATCACCTTAAGTACTTTTCCTTATCCTGTGATGTCTTGTTAATTTCTTCAGCATTGGCCTGGCTAATTACGAAATTTCTAAATGTGCCTATGGATGATTGAAAGGGCATTTTCTTACATGAGTGTTTTTGGCTTTTTCTTCAACAGATATTCATGTACAGCTTTTGCCTATGGCCAGACTGGATCAGGAAAGACATACACAATTACTGGGCCTTTGGTAATTTGGATTGAACTATTTTAGAATGTTATCTTTAGTTACTGATACCAAGTTGGTATTTCTTCCGTATTTACCAGTCTTTATTTGACAGCACAGCCCACCTAATTTGATGGTGTATTTTGCTGTTTTAACATGGCAGGAAAATTCCAGCGACAAGGATAGATTTATTCCTGATCCTGACATACAAGGCCTTATTGAAAGGTTTGTTTGTGAGTTTGCCAGATGGTGAAAGAAGGAAGGTTGTTGATTTGGAGTATTCTGAAATTTTAATAAAACAACTGTCTAATAATCATTTCAGGTGTTTCCATTATTTGTTTGAGATGAAAGAAAACCATTCTGATGAGTTTACTATCAAGGCATCGTATTTAGAGGTGTATAATGAAAAGGTGTGTCACATTTTTTTTGTTTTAAAGTGTTTGGAGTCCTGTACATAGCACAGGGAACATTATTTGCCTTCCTCTGTGTCTTCCACATCCAATTCTTTTTTCAGTGAGGGTCATTACACTGCATGTTCTGTTTAAAAAACGAGCAGCAGTGTTTTATGCGGTTTAAAAACATGAGGCATAGCCAAGTGTTTTTAGACCCAATGAAACATGTACTGTGAGTTTTCTGAACTGCTTCAAAAACATTCCACAAAAAGTATGCCCCTCCAGAATCCAAATAAAGGTTCAAATTGTGAGAGGAAGATATAAGCATACAAAAAAAAAAAAAAAAAAAACAAGCTGGGCCTTATCGCTATTTTTTACATAAAGAATAATAGTGTGGATTGTTTTATCAGGTTTGAAGCTCAAGCCGGTGACATTTTATCAGTGTCTTTATAGGCTGTTAGGTTCATAAATTATTAAGGAATTTTTGAAAGTCAGATTAGAGGGGTTGAAGGAGTGGCTAGCCAGTCACCTATGAAAAAATGATGTTTGATTTGATTCACATTGGATTTTGCTTTGGCATCCTTGGGGGTACTTCAGTGCTAAATCAGTTGAGTCTCAAAGGACGGACGTTATCATCATCATCTGACATGTGACACAAACTCAGGACAAGAATAATCATATGACATCAAGGTTATTGTGATAAGCTGTTGCCTCTCATTTACTCACTGATCCCCATTATCAATGTGAAGTTTTCCATCACACTGTCCTTACGAATTTCAACTTTATTTCAAAGTAATCATGGATGGAAAATGTGTACTTTTTTGATGTTGACTAGGTGCAGGATTTACTGAACCCATCAAGTGCAAGAGATTCCCTGCCTGTGCGCTGGTCAAGGAACAAGGGCTTCTATGTTGAAAATCTGTTTTTTGTTGAATGTGATTCAGTAGATGATCTAACTGCAGTTTTAGAGGAAGGTATGTTTACCTTGACAAGTTAGAGTTCCCTTATGACTTGAAACTATTGACAGGTTTTTTGCCGTTTAATTTTTTTTTCATTGCTGTATACTTTACATGACGTTATTTCACCAAGATATGTATCGCTCTGCACGTATTGTGTGCCTATTTTTTTTTGTAGGTCTGAGCAATCGTCAAGTAGGGTCTCATTTGATGAATGATCACTCAAGTAGAAGCCACAGCATGCTTACTGTGTACATAGATAGTGAGTCGGTAAGAACCACTTTTATGTCTGTTTTACATTGATACGCTTATGGCTTAAGGTAATTCGCTTGAAATTGTTCTACTATCAAACTTTTTTGGAAACTTGGCATAAGTAACATTCATGATATGAACATTAAAAAAATGCAATAAAGAAATGGGGTCACCGTGCTTGTTTTCGCGTCAGCAAGCTCTTAAAATGGGGTATTTTTACTGTTTTCGCGTTAAAAATTCGAATCACCTTCATACAGAATTAAGTCTTGGTTACTTTAAAGACACAAAATTTTATTTTGAAAATAAAGCTTCTTTTATTTACATAAGCAGTAATACTTCATTTACGCCGACTTTGATTCCCTGGTTGTGGGAATAGTGCACTTTTTGGGACAGTTCCGTGGTTAGCTTGAAGTCCTCGCCTTGGGTAAAATACACCCAGTACGGAACTGTTTTCCAAAAAAAAATTCATGTTCTACTATCAAACTTTTTTTCTTCTTCAAATATGTTCTTTAAAATTAGACTGTTCTTAGCAAATAGCTGAAAAAAATTCAGCTATTTCAATTTTTTGCGATCGGGTTTAGTTTGAGCGAAATCTCTTACGTTTTGTATGCGCACGTGCTCATGTGCGCGCGCTAATGACGCGAAAATCGTGCGCAGTAGGGATGCGCCATGCAATACTAAGGAATTACCTTAACCAATCTGTTTGTGTGCTTGAATGAAATGTTGTTATTTTCATCTCTTGTTTAAGACTTGTTTTTGAACTTATGGAAATGCTCTAACTTTTTGATAAAAATGCGTTGTTTCCATTAACGGGGGCTGTGTCACAAAATTTAGCCAAATTCAGCGACTGGAAAATGGCAACCAAATCAATAACCAGTGAACAGAAGCCCACTCTCCTCAAATGATATTGAAAAAAATTTCAGTAGAGCGGGCGGCTGTACACAGACTGAAAAGCAGCCATAACGGCTTATGTGTTTTAGGAGAGGGGAAAACCGATTAGACAACCAGCAGACTCAACCGGCATATGACGCCGAGGTACATTGGTTGGATAACATTTTGCCCCCAGCGAGTTCGACCCCTACAAGTTCGCCCCACACAGTTCGTTTTTAAAGGCAAACTTGGTCCCCGTTGCGTAAAGGAGTTCGTGTGGCGGGATATTCTCTACTTATTACGCTTCAAGAAAACGATCTGGCTTTTAGTTTTCAACGTACAAAGGGGGCAAAGGCGGTTAGGACTGAGGGTCGAACTCGAAATGTGAGGGGGGGGGGGGGGGGGTGGTATCAAACGCGAGACACATTAGGAAGCGATTGCCCAAATCACCAGGCCAACCCTGCTGTTTTATTTTTTATGTTGTTATTTGTATTTGATCAGAATGACCCCACAGATGAGTCTGGATATCCAATAGTTAAACACGGAAAGCTATGCCTTGTCGATTTAGCTGGTAAGAATAAAATCATTGTATTTGTAGTACGGCATTTTTACAGACCGAGTTATTTTTAGATTTATTTTCCCGCGAAACCAGACCTTTCCAGCTAATGACAAGTCTTTCATGAAACAATAATTCTTACCCGTGGGATTGAAAATGGTCACTTGTGCAAGCCAAATCGTATTTAAGGTGGGCAGACACGAGGGGTCTTGTTGCAGGGACATGTTCCAGCCACAAAAAGGTGTGTAGTACTCACTGAGGCGACATGCATTAGGGTCGTGTTGCGGGGACATGTAGAAGGGACAAAATCACAACTTTTACACACACATGAAAGTGAATATGTTGCAGCGACGTGTCCCATGGACAAAATCACCCCCAAATTGGTGTTGCATAATTACAAAAGTAGCACATCACACGACGAGGGGACATGTCGTTGCAACATATCCCTGAAACATGTACCCGCGACATTTTCATGTGTATGCACGTTTTGCGATTTTGCCCCTGCTCCATGTCCCCACTACACGTCCCTGCTACATGTTGCCTCAGTGTGCACTACAAAAGATTTTTGTCGCTGCAACATGTCACTGCAATATGTCCCTGCAATATGTCCCCACAACATCAAAGGTGCCTGCAAAGGTGTCTGCCACCTTTAAGAACTCGTCGAAAAATAGCTGGATCTGTGAAAATGTCTTTACATATACCTAGTATTGGAGTTGTAGGCTCCTAGTTATGGACTCCTGATCATCATCGTTCGTCAGATTGCTCAAAGTCCTCCAAAGCACTTGTTTCGAGCCACGTGAACATACCATGCATCTAGATATGACATCGTTTCTCATTTTTTTGGGTTCCTGGATGCTCTTCGCGTTCGTGAATTCAGCCTCCCTGGGAGCCTTACACCCATAATCGGAAAAGACTTTTTGTTATTTCTTAGACTTCTATAAGGACAACAAAACAATTTTTAAAAACCAAAAAGCGAAAGGAAAGGAAATACAGCAATAACAACAAGAAGTGTCTCCCAACGTCAGTGGCTTCATAGGTCAGTTGGTTAGAGCGTCGCACCGGAATCGCGAGGTCACGGGTTCAAACCCCGTTGAAGTCCTGAATTTTTCAGGCTTGTCTACGCAATTGTATAAATTGCGTTCATAACTGCGAAGATCATAGCTTCACTTGATAAGAAGTGTTTAGTCGTAGAGCTTTCCATTCCTTTTGAGAAGTAGTCACACTTAACTTTGCAACACAACAGATGCAAGTGAAGGAAACTGGTCTGCAGTTACACGGTGTTGACTTGTCCGACATCAACAACTTTATTCGTACCTAAAAATCTACAAGCAATGCTTAATAATAGTTATATGAAATATAGAGAGAGTACAGGGCCCGGTTCCTCGAAAGCCGATTAACTTAATCCAGGATTAGCGTAAACTTTTGTTTCACGTTTTCATTTTTTTGGTGAAAGTTTCTTTTGCTTATTTTTGTTTTTCAAGATTGACGTCTTCTCATGTAAAGTTCTGCCAAAAATCTGCGTTGAACAGCATTTGGGAGTAGAGAAATAAACTGCTTGGTTAATTTTTAATCTTAGATTAGCGTTAATCGGCTTTCGAGGAACCGGGCCCAGGTTGTTTGTAATAACAATAACCGGTTAGAAATGTAAGGAAACCATATGTTCAAATGATTAATTATGATTATTTGGTTCATATTCGACACATGCGCACACGCCTACACAAAACACAAACTGACGGAAAAACGAAACAACAACGAGGGGGTACCATGACAATAGACTATTGTTCCTGTATCAACGCTCTATTGGTAAACGAATGCTAAATATTGAAAGTCCTGTCTTGGCGAAATTCTCGCTCGAGTCTTAACAGGTGGTCCATTAGATTCATTCATACTTAGACGACTTAGTTCCTTTTGTATGCCTTGGACATTAAATGTGATCTTGCAAATTAATGCAGAAACTGAAGAAGGGAAAATAGGTGCGACGATAAACGGAGTTGTATTCGCAGGCTACCATGTGCATTATTAACAATTGGCTTTCTTTCCGAAGCCACTAAGGCGGTCCAACGCACATAGTTTCTCAGAAGAGGACGGTATTCCCCTTCTTGCATACGATTGGAGAGCGCTTTTGTTTTCATGACTTTCAAAATAATTCCTTTGTGTGGATCCGTTCAAGAATATGGCACGATCACATGTTCACAGTACTGTACGTATTTGTGGGCCAGTTATAGGGCGCTTTGACGCATCTTGTGCACTCTTTCTAAAAGATAACCGGCATTTCTTTACTCTGTTTACAATCCAGAGTCTGGCAACTTGAACTAGCCGTAGTTTTCATCTTTATATTAAAAGAATTCCTACCTTTTGTCAAAGGAATTCGTGAAGTGAAAGCAGTGCCGTAAAAGGCAACTTTCACGATGGCGTCATTTGACTACAACTACCTGAATTCTGTTTGTTTTTCTTTTCTTGTTTAAATTTTGTATTCCTGGTGGGGTAAAAATAACAATAGCTCTGCTCAAATTTCCATGAGACAAGCAAAACCTGAAGGATTTTGGTACTTGTAGTCAAATGGCGTCATCATGCAAATGTCCTATTGACTTGAAACTGTGTACGTGAGAAAGATCACGTGTCACTGTGACGTGGGGCGATGAGAAGCTGTTACGCATCGTGCACTTTGCGTGGAAAATACAATTTTCAAATATGACGTGTTCTTATTCAAACCACAATCACGAAATACCCAGTTTATCATTAGTTTATTCCATGAGGGTATTCCATCACTTTGAGCATGAAACCGGACTGTAGCCTATTCTCGTGATTTAGGTACGCAGATTCATTTTTAAGTTGCATTTCAACGTGAGGACACCGGTCACATCGTTCCATAAAGTAAGTTCTGTTTTTCTTGTTCAATAGTAATGGCGGCAAATCGATTACAGGTGCGCGGTTCATATGAAACTTTTCTTCGTGTAATTGACTCTTAACAGGCAGTGAAGGTCAACATGCGCGAATTCTCTGCAATGATTCTACACCGCGAGAATGCGGTAAAACACTTGCAGATTGGAACCTCAAAACCATTAAGTAGATTCGGAAACCTACACAGTTCTAATTGAATTGGGCTGCAAAATCAATTGTTCTTTATTTTGAGTCATGGTCCAGAGTTCACTCCCCACTAATGCCTTAATGTCTTCTCCGAATTGTTGCATCGGTAAATAGTAAATCACCGTGCTATTTTTCTTCGCAAGATAGGAGTTAAGCAAAATTTGCCATTGAAATGAGCGTGTCAAGTTTGTTGGCAATTTTGCACGAACGCGTGTTTTCTTTTGTCTTGACGACGGGCCTTACTGTTGACTTTTTAAATGTATCATTGTTCCACATTGGGAGTTTGTTTGCTATCGGTGAATGCAGGTGCAAGCACAGTTTATTTCCATTACTAAGTTTGTTGTTTCTCCTTAAGATCAATCCAACATCGAGTAATTGCTCACACAATGGAAGAAGCCTTTTGTTTTTTCCTTCACTTGTTAAGATATAACACCAAGAAGTTTGGTTGTGGTTCTTTTTTTCTCCTTCTCTCCTTTTTTTCATTTGATTATTCCAAAACGAGAGAAAGAAGTAACATTCACACAGAATCTTCTTTTTACACAAAAGCTGAGCAAGGCGTCCCATCAAGGATCTTGTTTATGGGATTATTCACAGAATAAAGAGAATTTCATGTTGTGTATATTTTGATCCGCATAGGTGACAATTGAAGAGGAATTTTCTTTGTCATATATACTAACTCTGGTTTACCAGTGAAACCAGTGTTTAAATATCTACGCATTCGGCTTTCTCGCTCATAGGGTGGACTCTGTCAGGAAATTATTATTTTTTGTTTGAGCAAAAAGATAATTGACATTGTTTAACGGTTGAGTAACTTTTGTCGATCGACTAATGTAAAATTTATGTATGTTCTGACCTCGAGAACGACGAAACGTAAAGAAAGCGGTTTATTCATCCAATTGTAAGTGAGTTTTCTTTTCGGATCATTGCCGGGATATTTTCAAGTTGTCAGTGTGACCTGACAAGGCTTCCAATGTCGAAATTAAGGTTCAAGTGGACATGTGTATTTGTGTTAGTCAAATAGCCGCAAGGTACAGTTTGTGTGTTTTTTCTTTTTCGATAGACCTTATTTCCGTCTTTCTTCAGTCACAATCGAAAAACTGTATCCTTTCAGATAGATAGTTCTTGTATACTGATGTACGACGTAGTGCGGTTATGGGTTTCTCAGGAATAACCAGTCCGGCACAGAGTAAAGATGAGACTGCCAATAAAAGAACTTGGCGTTGTAACAAGGTTGAATTGCTTGACTTATAATTTTTGTCGTGATACCAGCGTTTTATGGCCAAACCTATTTGGTAATAAATTAGTTTTGATCGAGTCGCTTTGTTAAAGTATTTATGTGGTGCTGTTCGTATCTCGTTAATTCTTTGCGTGTTTTTGTACGGTTCGTAAGCGTTTGGTGGTAACTACGGACGCTTGGTAACGAAAAGTTTACCGTGGTTTCTAACATACCGTAATCTTTATGTCTGTAGGAAGTGAACGAGTTAAAGAGACGAAGTCTGTTGGAGGAACATTTGCAGAATCGCAGAACATCAACAAGAGTTTGTTGACTTTAGGTTAGTTGTATTTCTGGTCGACCCGGTTGGATTATGAAGATTACTAAAAGTAACTAAAATTTATCACCGTTTTATAATTCGGTCTATTGTGAGATAAGTCATTTTACAAGCGTTGATTTCAACGATTCCGTGAATGCGATCACGCTTTTATTGTAGGCACTCAGCGGAAACTTTAGAACTTTTGCGGATTTCGTCATCAAGTTTATAGAACTCGTTTTGCATAAATCTAAAAACGACTCAGACAACCGATTTCGACAAGTGCGTTAGGTAACGAGACTCTACAGATAAGTGAGGAAAAAAATTTGACGCTGAAGGGGTTTACTAGGAGCAGAAGATTCAAATTTATGCCGAGAGATTCCATTGCGTCGATGGTGTAATCGATGGTGTTTATAGCACAAGAAGATACATCGCTTTTCGTGTTGCAGCTATACGCTTCATGGGTTCGTTACAAAACGTAAAACCAAAAAATATTTTTTGTTTAATTTTTGTGATACTAGAAGGTGAGGTAAGGGCTTTCCTGGGAGTTTCACAACATTCCGTTGACGCAGTTATGATTTATATCGATATGGAACGGCCGTAAATAATAAATCTTTAAATAAATCTTTAAAATTGAACGCAGATATGAGCCACTTAAATGGGATCTGACTCCTTTGGCCCAATTAGCATATTAAGTGTTGTGAATTTGTATTTCTTTGTTGTTAAGTGAAAGCTAAATATCGCACCAATTCTTCAAATTGTTTAGATGTCTTCCCCGGCTGACTGAACTGGATTGTAAGCTGTCCCAAGCTAAGAGAATAACGAATTGATAACGGCCGCCTAATTGCCGAAGCGTCGAAAGGTCAGAAAGCTCTGCAATGTTCCGCAATCATGCATATTAGCCGCAAGGAGCATCATCGTCCGTCGTGCTTCGGGGAAGGCATTAAAGTGCCTATGAAACGAATTTGTTCTTGATATTTTCGAAGCTTATTATGTCTAAAAATTGCGAAAATAACTTGAAACGCGAATCTTTTGCCGCCGAAAAAGAGACAATGGGAGCAATAGGTATTGATGAAATGTCCACATTAAAAATAACCTATTTTATTCATTCTCGAAAAGGCGAAAAAGTGGTCGTCAACCGCTAAAAACGGACATGTTGTGTAACATGAAACTAGATATGAAAGGCATGAAAAGATATGATAAGGTCAAATTGAGTCATAAAAATGTTAATGTAGTTGAGAAAAATTATATTACAGCACAAAAGTATCTTTCAACGAAGGGGAAGCTCGTTTTTTAATTGGCTAATAGTGTTACCATGACGACACCGCAGTGAAGATATAATTTTTTAGTAAAAAGAAAGTTATATTATTATATTGAAGGTGATGAAATACCAGGATTTTCCTTTTTCTAAAAAAATCATATCTTCATGGTGCGCAGTGAGGATATTTTTATCTTTCACATTTGACGATATACGTGTCATCATGGTAACTAACACGATCAGCCAATAAATTCCTTGTAAGATACTTTTGGGCTATTTTTACTTTCGTTTTTAATAATGATATTTCATCCGCTGCGCTCACTCGTGAGAGAGACTATTAACACTCGAGGATAAAATTCGTATCCCCGGGCGGCTGTGTAATATTCTCTATGTATTTCATCAGTATCTATATAAGAAAACGTTACAAAACCTTATGAACTTATTGTATTGCTTATAGCAAACAACCTTCTGTAGTAATCAACGAACCGGCTATCATACTTGGCTACAGTTGTTCAAAAGGTGGATAACGCTACCCACCGGATAAATCACTATCCATTGGATAGCGCAATTGGTTTCGCTCTGACTTATCCAATGGATTGTGATTTATCCGGCGAATAGCGCGATCCATCGTTTGAACAACTGGGGTCCAACCCGGGGGCAATCACTTACAATTAAATAATATAAACGAAGTTTACTTTGACAAGGGCAGGCGCGCATTTAAGCCTCTTCTCGCCGTTGTATGCAAATCATTAACGTCATGTCGGAGTGACTGAAATTACAAGAAATGGCATTTTTCGACAAAAAAGATCCAAAGGTTTCCTTGAAAGTATCCCCTCAAACTCCGTTATATGGTAGTGCCTCATTGAAAATCCTTATCAAGCGTTTTTCCCGGTGTGTATGCCTAACAAGGAAATGAGTGGCAACTACTCGTTTATTTTCCCATGCAACTCCAGTGTTCCACATTGTTACCGGCGTTGTTATTTACAAGAAGCATAAAATGTCTGGTTATAGGAAACTGCATCTCTGCTTTGAGCGATCCAAGAAAGAAGAGTGGTCACATTTCATACCGAGATAGTAAACTGACCAAACTGCTGGCAGACAGCCTGGGTGGAGATGGTGTCACCCTCATGGTAAGAAAAGAACTACTTACAGTATTCCTATTGCGCATGCACGAGTGCTGTGTTCTACGAATAAAGGGCCTTGGTAACGAAACGAAAGCAAAACATTTTGTGAACAAATTATATGGCACATTTGTCAGAAATTGTCGTTGATATTTGCCACTTTTGCCCAGGTTTCGATAGTAAGTTCTACGGTTTTTTTCGTCACAGTTTTAAAATGTGAGCGCTTCACTCTCTACTAGCATCACGCGCTTTTTGCACCACATATGAACACTTGTACTTGTATTAGTTTGGTTATTCATACATTTGAACCTATCTTGGAATAATTTCAGATCGCATGTATTTCTCCTTCTTCGTACGTGGTGCAGGACACCTTGAACACCTTGAGGTACGCTCACCGCGCAAAGAAGATCGAGAACAAGCCTGTAGTGCAGATGGTAGGTCTGTGGAACACATTGTAGCCTTGTGCTGTACCGAACGTGTGCCAGTGGTCTCTGCGCCGTCTCAAGCGATAGACGGACGCTGTAGGGGGCCGAAAAGTGAGACCTAAGAAATGAATTTAGACTGGTGCACCTGTTGCTTACGTTGTTTTAGTTTCGTTATGTCAGTCGATGGACACAGTAGGGCAATTTACCGAATGGATAAGGAGCAATTAATGCAAACATGGTCACTTTTGTTTTCAATTGTTTTCAACAATTTCAGCTCTTTGCAGTGGCGTTATTTTTGCTTTTTTTTTAGGACCCAAAAGAAAAACTAATTTTAAGTCTGAAGCGGGAGATAAAGTTGCTTCGAACAGAAAACGCCTACTTTCGACAGCAGGTAATAATTGACCACTTTCATAGAGGGCGACCACCTTTCCATTCTTTTGTATTTATGTTAGACCTACTGCACCTCATTTTCAAACAAATATTCTTTTGAAATTTGCTCGTCGAAGCGAGGCTAGAAAGGCTTATTAGCATTAAAACAAAAGAATATCTTATTTGGCCGCCATTATGAAAGAGGTCTATAATAATAATAGAATAGGCCATTTCCGAGTTCATATTCGCCTCCTCTTCAAAGCGAGTCTAAGTGCAAAGTTTTTGTGATGGTAATTAGTTCTACTTTACATACGAATGAAAACTAATTTTCATAAGAAAAACCTCGCACTTAGACTCGCTTTGAAGAGGAGGCAGACACGAACTCGGAAATGGCCAATTGACCGCTGCCCGTAGGGGATTTTCAGGGCCAATAAGCGGCTCACGACCTTGGGCCAAAAGCATGCGTAAGACGCCTTTGGCGGCCGCTATACGGTCCATGTCTGATGTCGGAGTACAGCACCACAGTTTGATGTAATTAGCTGTGAGTAGAGAAAACCGCATTACCAGGAGAAAAATCCTCGAACCACAGGTAGAGATCGACTGAAACCCAGCCCACATACAATTGCTTACTGGTATGTGGGAGGCAGGGTTCATAGCCAATGCGAGGCGTAGCTCAGTCTGTTAGTGCGTGGCCTTCTGAGGTGGAGGTAGCCAGTTCGATCCCCGTCTCATTCCATCGACCTCTGTTTCCTTCTTTCCTCTCACCCGTGTAGCTGTATGATCGAATACCTGTAAAACGGAGCATTGACGCAGGAAGGAAGGTGGAGGGGGGGGGGGGGGGGGGGGCAATGGTGCGCACTGAGGGCCACAAGTTCATCAGTAACTCAAGTTTACTGCCACGTGTTACCCTCGTTAAACTAGGGACCTTTTTTTGCCTTTAATACTGGTTAAAGGACTTCACTTTTTCCTTAAGTCGCATACAGACTTCTTATTAAGAGTTATATGTATAGGAAATCGTACGAACTTGCTCGTGCAATTGGTGATTTATGGGCGCGGGTGATGTTTTGAAAGTTTTGAGAAGTTAAATACATCACGAGTGACCATAAATCACTAAATGCACGAGTAAGTTCATACGATTTTTTATTTATTATTTTCTCCACAAAATTATTCCATCGCTTTGTTTCCATAGCAACTTCCGTACCTCGGAAGCTCGTTTTTCCACCAAAACAAAAGAAAACGTTTGCATGATAATAGAGCTCAATTCCCGTTCCATTGTTTAGGTACACCAACATGGCCGCCGTGACGTCACGTGAAAACACTCTATAACCTATTTATGCATTCCTCTTTTGGCCAATCATAAACACTATATGCTTTTGAGTATGAAACAAGATGTTTTAAGGACGGTGCCTACTATTGTCATTGTGCATACGTTCTGCGCATCTCGAGATACTCTGGTTTCCTATCGGTGTTGCTTACCAATACAGTGAAAGTAGATCTTATTAACTTCTCTTGGTATCCAAAAAGAAAGGTGGGGGTAACCATGCATTTTTGAGAGATAATTAAGCTTCAATTTGAGAAAGAACGCCATACATTGCTTTGTATTTTAAAGCTTTTTACGAATATTATTCATCAATTATCTTGCGTGGTTACCCCCAATTTTCTTTTTGGATTTCAATAACAATTGCTAAGATATACATTTGCTGTAAAATCATGAACCGGGGCAAAAACACCTCCGAATTAGTAGGCACCGTCCTTAATTGTTCTATCCTTTTACTCAGCTGGGATTAGTAAGCAGTGATTCGCAAACATCTCTGACCAGTAGTGACAGTAAAACGACAATCGGAACTGAGAATGGAAGCACACCAAAGGAGAACATTCCATCACCTGAGCGGGGTGAGTATGAGCTCGACATTTTTATTTGTAATTAATATGTGATAATAAGCAGCTTAACCTATGGTGATCAGGGCTCGTCCAAGTTATTGTTTCCTTTATTTTTGCAGTCGCACTAGAAAGCAGCTTAAACGCTTTAGCATATAATCTCTGCCAAAGAGATCGTAAAAGTGAATCAACGATTTCAATTCTCTTCTCCCCAACTTACCCAAGGCGTGAACTACTTTATTGCGTCAACTGCTCCGTAGATTACCTTTTTCCCTTAAGTAACTTAGAGTCATCGAGTCGTTTAAAGGGAACATTCACTAAAACAACAAAATGACTTTAAACCACAGATCATTATGTTTACAATTAAAATTGTTCAAACTTTTTCCAATGGAAGAGTTTGTATTCGAGAAAAATGAATTTCAAAAACGCTTGTTTTGCCTTTCAAATCTCCCGGGCGCCGCCATCTTGAATAATTTTGACGTTTCGTGGTTGCCATATTGTTCCAGAACAAACGCTCTTTGTGTCAAAATAATAGGGCAACCACGAACTTCTGAATATCTTAATGCTTTTGAGCGCGCTATTCACAATATTACAATATTTACATTTTTATCAATTTTGTTGCATTTTTAAAAATATATTATTATACTCGGAGATAAAAGCTTTTTCGGGCTACTCTCAGTCCGAGTTTAAATAAAGTAATGTATGTTATACCGTTTATGTGTTAATTCGGGTAGTGGTCCATTAAATAGGGACCTTAAGATCTACGACGGCGACGTCGACGAAAACGTCACCTCAAAATAGAACTTCGCTCTAGTAAAAGTCTTTCGCGATTATTCCATCTTGTTCACTTCGTACAATGTGGGCGAAGTATCCGAAAAATAAATTGGAATGACACGAGAAGCTGGTCAGGTGGCCCCTTTAAGCTCTGTAAGTCCTAGTTTTTGGGGGTTTTTTTTTTTCGATTTTACGAATTCATATTCAAGCTCATTGCGGAAACAGTTGCTTACGTTGTTTCACCGTTAGCGGCCGGTAAACTGCCATTGACCCCAGGTACAGAAAATTATCCATTAACTTTGCATTTTATGTCTTTCAGCCAATCAGATACAAGCCCCTGAAGAGCCTCAAAGACTCACAACTGCAAGGTATGTTGAGAAATTCTGATTTTTTGTTTTTCGTTTTTGAACAAGACCTTAATAAAGATCACTTAACTGTGTTCCGGTCGGATCTATTCCTGCTCAAGCTAATTTTCCGTTGTCGATAACAGGGTTCAACCCATTCTCTGCCTTGAATTAAAGATTATCGTTAATTCTTAATTTGCTCTGAATTTACTATTATCGTTAATTTAGAAGACCGAAAGCTTGATGTGGATTATGGGAAATGGTCATATATTTTTTAAAAGACAACCGAAGTGTATGGAAGTAGGACTCGAATCTGGGAATGTTTATTATTAACCCGTCACCTAACCACTTCACCACCGCACCGCTAGCTGCTCAGGAACAATATTTTAAACACTATTTGATAATGCTGTGTTATCAAACGACAACAAACAATATTACACACTGCAAAGGTCGCTTTCCAAACTTCACGACAAAGCTAAACATTTTGAATTTAAGCTTAGGCTTAAATTATTAATCTAGCCTAGGCCTGATATTTTTTCAGCAGCGATATTCTATGGCAGACTTAAAAAGTGTTTTTTTGAAGACGCGATGTATTGATCTTTAGTGGTGAAGCGGAAAGAAGCGGTTCCTATAGAGTGGAAGCTCCAGGTTCGAATCCAATCCACGGATATGATTTTTTTCCCTTATTTTCTCTGTTACCTTAAGTCCTGGGACACAGTGTCCTAAATTAACGATAACAGCAAATTAAAAGCAAATTAAGAATTAACGCTAATCGTTAATTTAGAGAAGAGGTCGTGTTCGGATAAGAGTCTCGACAACGCTGAACGCGTCATGCTCGCGTCAATTTGTCATGCAATGTAATAGCCAATCAGGAACGCCCAGTTTGGGAAATAAAGCAATCATATTGCGAGAAAGTTTGGTCACGCTCTGAAATAAAAACTTTCTTTGGCGTTGAATATTGTGGTAAAAAACAAATCGAAAGTGGTTCAGCGTTGTCTGTACTCTTATCGACAACGATATTCGTCATCACAGTTGGCAAAATTTTGTGTACTCACTCGGCTGCGCCTCGTTAACATGATTAAGAACCCAACTGGCGGGAGGCAACCAGTTGGCTATTTACAAAGCGTGGTAGAGTTAAATCCGGGACAACCGGAAACAAATCCAAACCAGAGGTTAGACTAACGGGATTTGAACCAGGGTCAACCGCATGCAAACCCAACGCCCTAACCAATAGACTATGCCGCCTCCTAAAAATTACCTATCATCGTTTTTGAGTTCATGTTACTCTTTATGCTTTTCGTCAGCCTCGTCTTCGCCTGTCAAGACTGACCTTCCTTTCATTTGTAGCATGGCGGTTGGAGCAAACTCTGGTCTTTATGACATGCTGCAAGAATATATGGTAGAAAACGAACACCTCAGGTAAAAAATCTGTTTTTGTACTTTTATGTATAAAAGCAAAGAGAAGGAGCAAAAACAGGGGGATTCATGGAATCCAAAATGCTCCCAAAATGTTTTGGGCTATTTGAGGAACACAGACCTGGTATCGGGTGCATCTCAGATGCCTCAAGACTTCGCGAAAACCAACCTCGTTCCCAGGGTCTCTCTGGAGCGGGGGAGAGACCCTGGGAACGAGGTTGCGCGAAAACATGTTTATCATAATTAAATACCGGCGTTTCATAGTGAAGGGTATTATTCTTCACCCTGCAAACAGCTCACTGTGCTATTTGATAGCTTAATCATGCCCTTGTTCACTCATGCGGTTTTAAGTAAGAGCGTGTGCCAACGACAGTAAATACCTTTCAAAGATTAACAAATTTCCAAACGAGTTACATTTATAAGTTCATATCCATTAGTGATGTAATTACAGCAAGAAAATAACCAGCAATCAAAAAACATCATAGATAGGCAAACGTTTATCTACAGCTAATGTGCAAATGAGCGAATCTAACCTATGGTACATCTTATTCCAAAATGGCCACCATTTAAGTATTCTTTTGTTACCTTGCAAGTTGACCCTTATGGTTTCGTTTAAAATATAAAATTCATACATCTTATTCGATGTTTTAACATGCAATACGAACGGATATTTTGCAAGTTGCGTAGTATTTTTCCGAGTCCCACAGGGGCAAGAAAAAATTCGAGCAATGAGCTAAATGTCCGCGATTATTATATGTTAAACCATCGAATGTGATTTATTATTCCACTACGAAAAGGGTGTTATTTTGCTTCAATTTTATTTGGTACAAAGATTGTTTTTAAAAAAATGCATCATCTGTCCGTCAGGGCGAGTGCGAACGATGTTAACAGCACAAAAAGCCAGCCAAATATCCTTTATGTGGTTGGATAAAAGAAATGACGAGTGACAAGCGATGACAAGCTAAATTCTCAGGCTTTGCATCGTGTTAAAAGCAACTTCTTTCTTACTACTATATGCATGTTAATATTTGTTGTGAATAATAAAATAAAAATTAAAAAAGAAAAAAAGCATAAACATCAATTAGTTTTACTATAAATCTATTTTCGAGGCCGTAAAGTTCTCGGGATTGTACTCGAGAAACGGGCCTTTGCAGGGTCAGGGTGCATTGCACGATTGGTGCGAGGAAAAGGTGTCGAATGCAGCTTAATATCCAACAAATAAAATTAGTAATATTTCATTTTCTCATAGAACGACAAACGTGGAACTCGTCCAATGTCGGGAAGAGGTCACAAGGCAACAAATGGTAAATCTAGGACTTTACTGCAAGGGATTTAATGTCTCTCTTACTTAGAGTCTGTGCATGATGATTACTTTGTTCATTTAATTGCTAGGTCTTGTCCAGAGAAAATGACCGACTTAGTAAGAAGCTAGAGGAGTTAGAAAGGTAACTTTACTGTGTTTACGTTTCTTTTCCATGGTTTTAATGTAAACAACTTCTGATGTTGAATTTAAGTGAAGCTATAATCCTCGCAGTCATGAACGCAATTTTTGCAATTGCGTAAAGAAGCCTGAAAAATTCAGGACTTACACGGGGTTTGAACCCGTGACCTCGCGATACCGTTGCGACGCTCTAACCAACTGAGCTATGAAGCCACTGACGTTGAGAGCTGGTCATTTGTGGGTTCCAATGTTCCCGTGAGGAATGAATCAACGATGAAATGATATATGAAATGGATCATATATGAAGTGCAGATATGAAATCAACTGAAGCTATGATCCTCGCAGTTATGAACGCAATTTTTGCAATTGCGTAAAGAAGCCTGAAAAATTCAGGACTTCAACGGGGTTTGAACCCGTGATCTCGCGGTACCGATGCGACGCTCTAACCAGCTCCCAACGTCAGTGGCTTCATAGCTCAGTTGTTCATTTGTGGGTTCCAATGTTCCCGTGAGGAATGAATCAACGATGAAATGATATATGAAATGGATCATATATGAACTGTGGATATGAAATCAAGAGAGGCTATGATCCGAGCGTCGCACCGGTATCGGGAGGTCACGGGATCAAACCCCGTTGAAGTCCTGAATTTTTCAGGCTTCTTCACGCAATTGCAAAAATTGCGTTTATAACTGCGAGGATCACAGCTTCACTTGATTTCATATCCGCAGTTCATATATGATCCATTTCATATATCATTTCACCGTTGATGTTGAATTTGCCGGTGTAAGGAGTGTCCAGAGGAAAACACTCCCCTCTGTTTACTGAAGTTTTAAATTGGGTGGGGGAAAAACCAACAAAGCTATACGATTTTGGAGATCAGGATGTGTTGTGCAGAGGATGGATCCGCCACATTGAGGTGGGCCTTTTGTTACAGATTCATAACCGGCTAGCGTTAGACCGACCAGGTGAAGATGCTGCATGTATATAACATGTCGCCCTCGACGGTCATTAATAATTAACCATTTTCGATCAAGTGCTTTGGCTTAAATTGTGCAGATTAATACTTAACACGGCAAACGATTTACTTGGGGCTCATGGTGCTACCGGTTATCGCCTTCTCGTTTCGCGCCAAAAATTGTCTGTTTTATAAATGTCATAAAAGTTTTCTACCTGACTGTCACAACTGATCAGGCTGGTGCTTCGGTCATGAACCGTGTCTCCCACTTCTGTGATCGTATGTGTGACGAATTTCAGTCGATCTTAACCTGAGCATAGGGGTTTTTATATTTTCTCCGGGTGCTCCTGTTAATCTCCGTTGTCAGAATCGATGTCAACGGTACACTGTGATTGCACCGGGACGCACTGTGAATTGGAGCCTAGCTCAAGCTATGTTGTGCTGCACTTGGCCTGGCGGGTTTCATCACACGTAATATATAGATTTAGTCAAGCCTAAAAGCGGAGCTCCCGGGCTAATTATTCTTACAAAGTTATCCTGGCTTGAGCCTGCGATCCAATTGAAACCCAGTACCTGGTCAGCGATCAACTTAAAAAAAGCTGACCTCGTTGAGCTCTAAACTTGAGCGCGAGATATGGTCACGTGATACTGGTCACATTGGCATACATGGAGGGATGGAGTTGCGTACGGTCGTACGGTGAC
>NC_090886.1:42015402-42017902 GCF_036669925.1 Montipora capricornis
CCCCAAAAAAGCGGCTGGTATAATCAAGCCTAGGATAGGAAGACTTTGCATATAGATATACACATTTATTAAATTCGGATTTCAGATGGAGAATGGTTCATCCGAACGAGTAAGCCAACAAACTACGGCCATCTTAAATCTGTATCTCATCGATTAATTTAAAAGAAGCCATAGCCTCATTCCATTTTCATCTCTTATTTTAAGAAGCGTTAAACTAACAGGTTAATATGTACATCTTACGATTGAAAAGGATGATCTTTCCATTATCAATGTGACAACTAACAAGTGCAATGAACAGTATATACAAATATGTACAATTCAAAACAGGTCAAGAAAACAGACCATTTCGGAGTTAATAAATCTATAGCCAACCTAGGATACGCTTATGGCAGAAATTTGAAAGACAAGGTCCTTCAAAACTTCCCTGAATCATCGGTTCACAGCTCCGAAATCAAAAACTGAGCGAGGCAGTTTTAACTGGTACTAGCAGTCATTTCCTGTTCTGTTTGAAAACCTAAAACTTGCGCTGCAAAATTGTCAGCGGTGATATTCTCCGGAAGATGCGCTCTCAAAAACTCGCCAGCGTCGGACGCACTGTAAGTCCCAGTCTCCGCACTGCCGCCTAATTCCCCAATTCCCAATAACGTAGACATGACCTCGGCCATCTCTGCTTCCGTCATATGTTCACCTGAACGAAACAAGCGAAAACATCGTGATATCGCAACAAAATGTCATAGCGGCATTCCTACGCTCTACACCAAAAAAACCTCCCTGACCGCTATATTTCACACTTTTTCGAAACCTGATTCTTTGATGGATTAAGGTCCCCTCCAGGCCACAAACTCGCCGCGAGTGACTTGGAACGTTTAATAATCGTGGCGCGTGTTTTATATTTTGACCTTCTTATTTATCATCGAAGTGCCCCTGTGATAAAATCACTTCCCTTTTCCTTCAGATTTTGGAAGTGTGTTTAACACCTGACTAGCAAAATTTCGAGCTTTGATTTTTATCCAAAGGCCGTTTACTTGAGTGTAAGTTTTGCATTTCACGGTCCGCCATTACTCACGTTCAAAACTGATCGATTGGATGCAGGGAAAAGTGACGTCAAAAAGGCTCACTAGCTTAAATTTCAGCGTGTGAATGCAGCTTAATTATACTATGCAAAACGCGAGTTAAACAGTCTGAAAGCCCAAAACTCCCGTGCTGCATGTTAATTCTGCGGCGTACACACGCACTGCATTCTTAAACTAGTGAGCCTTTGATGTCATTTTCTCCTCGATCCCGCTCTCTCAAGATCTTAAAGTTGGGAATGGCGGACCATTAAATAGTAAAATTCCAGTTAAAATGAACAGGTGTCTTTTTGAAATCAAGGCTTAAACTTTGTTCGCTTACTGTTTAGTTAACATAGTCTTGAAATCCAAAGAAAATAAGAATTTTTTTTGTCACAGGGGCACTTAAAACGTCGAAATTGACGTGATCACCTTTCTTTTTACAAATCATCTACTTTTATTTACGATTTGCTATAACTTGCTCTCCAACTTCTAGACCTCGATGTCTCAAATATTCTGATCTTTGAAACAAGACGTGGACGGGTACGACGCACAATTAAGACATCACATGTGTCACCCTACTGACTTAAGGTGTGATTCCCTAGAAATAGAACTTGTCATAGATTTCCGATGAGCCTTCGCACACTGTTGTAACATGTCAAGGAGATGATAAAGATGTAATAAAAATGAAGGGGGGGGGGGGGGGAGTTGCTGATTTTTTCACTACTCTATGAAGACACCGTTCTCAGCAAATATATGAAATAAAGAATGAGGGTCACCGCACTCTTTCAGAAGAAAATATTAACTATTCCTTGACGGATTAGGCTTGGCATCAATAAAAATCCGCTATTTTATCAATGTGCCTGCGCTACTGCGCGCAGTAGGGTTGCGCAATGCAAAACCAGGGAATCACCTTAAGTTGCCAGGAGTCTGTCTTACAGGGAAGATATCGTTGAGGTCACCTATTGCCATTACAGCCTCATTGGCTGTCGAAACAAAGGGTCTTTTTGTTCCTGTAGTTGCCACATCTGAACAACAAAAGCAATGTTTGTAAACAGATATCTTTCCTATATGCGTACCTTTGTTTTGGAGCAGGGATAGAAGGTCGTCACGGTCTAAAGCGAATCCTTCGTCGCTTGGCGTCCCAAGCTTGCTAAATGCTTCGTGAAGGTCAAACGGTGATATTCCAAACGCTGGACGATGATTAACATATACTGTGAGGAGATTGAAGACGTAATCAACACTAGTTTATCACTTCAGTCACTACAGAACGTTTTCAACCAACCTCTAGGGACACCAATAACAATAAAGAAATTTATTATATCTCTCAGATAGTACGCGCGCTGTAATTGGCTAAATTAGCGGGCCGTATTCTACAGTACGGCCCGCTGTACAGCCCGCTAAATTTAAAATTTCGACAAAACATCATTTCTGTTGCATAAACTTGTACT
>NC_090886.1:42022902-42042902 GCF_036669925.1 Montipora capricornis
TGCTTTTCTTCGATCTTTCGCAACCTGATCTTTTCCCCTGGTCTTCCTCTTACCGAGAAAACTCTACAACAGTAGAGCAGACAAAATAGGACACCGATTTTTCTAATTCCAGTATGTAACAAGTCAATGCGGCGCAAGTCTTAAAAAGCGTCTCGAAGGTAATCGTGTGTGTAACCCCGTGTAAACTATAATAGTTACATTTATGGACAACTGTTAAAAAGTATGATGCATACTCCTTCTGGGTGAGCAATCAAAGCCATAGTTTTGTGTGGGTTACCATCCAAAGGCAAACACTGCAGGCCAACCTAATGAAAAATTAACAACAAAAGCAGTCGTTTACACCAGGTCAATAGGCCATTTCCGAGTTCATGTCTCCCTCATCTTCAAAGCGAGTCTAAGTGCGAAGTTTTTGTGATGGTAATTAGTTCTGTTTTACACATGAATGAAAACTAATTTTCATAAGAAAAACTTCGCAATTAGACTCGCTTTCAAGATGAGGGAGACATGAACTCGGAAATGGCCTATTACAGCGCGTTTTTCAAAACAAAACAAAAATGGTGCGAACTCAACAAAAAGCTTTAACAACGAAACATAGGCGAACTTGTATCAGTTCCGCGGCGGCATAAAGGATGCCTGTGTCGTACGAAAGGGATAAAAACGGGCGTTAACCGGCGCGATCAGTTCATTAGGGACCTTCAGATCGCAGGAAGAGGATGACTACGAGTTCGGAGTTTTCCGTTCTGAGAACGCGCACTTCGAAAAACGTCGGCCTCCAAACCTTATGCGCATGCTCAGTACGGAAAACTCGTTCTCGTAGTCGTCCTCGTCCTCATCCTCGTCCGGGGGGGGGGGGGGGGGGGCAAACCGCGTTACAGCTCAAATAGGTCTGAAATGGGGTTGGGAAAATCGCAGATTTTGGTCTGAAATAGGGTAAAGGTTTCAGGAAGCGGGCTGCACAACTACACCCAATTTTTCTGGGAGTGCCCCACTCTCCTCCCCCCGGGTTATGGCCCTGAGTACGACAAAAGTATTGCCTGTATGACAATATAGTTCACCCACTCAACCCAAATGAACAAAATGTCATATGTTCGGCCAAATCATAGAGCAATATGTTATTCTTTGACTTTATAGGCAAAGATAATCGCATAATTTTAATGGAACAACTTAAGCATGTGAAGGGGACTGAAAAAAAAAACATGCTTTCTCTCACTTTCACCTCTCACTGAATCTTACTGGATATACGGTAATATGAACTCGCTACTGACCAGCTACCGTCGGGTGCGGCGTAATAGCACGGTCATTGGCTTCTTCACGCAACTGCTTAACTTGAGATGTTCCATGCGATGGTCTTTGGCATGGAAAGTCATTTCGAACCCACAGTTCAAAGAAGTGAATTTCATACAACTTTCAAGATGAGTCGACGTCTGATACCGAACGACAGGCTAGATGTAGCTCTGCTAATATTAATTTTCACTTCCCACTCTTTTACCTTATCCAAAGTGATGTAAGCAAGATATCGAGTCGTTCTATCATTGCAGGGTGGCAGCGCAATTAACCTAGGAAAAAGCAAATGGAGAATCCAAATGAACAAACTGTGCTCACGAAAATACCCTCTTTTTAAGCGCCTCAAGTATATTACACAAAAATTGGGATGCGGTCTGTCAAACAGGCCATCTGCATACCTCCTTAGCGGAGTACCATAGGTTGGTCCCAGCAGCGTTCGTCTACACATTTTCGTAGTGGAATTGTATAGCTTTAGTTTGAACTGGAATGAAAACAAACATGCTTTAAACACCTTAAATTTATAAAGCAAGACGTTAATTGGCTAAATAGCCGAATTGTCAGTCTCCAAATTACACTCCCCGTATGGGACTCAAGGACGATGCTATTATAAGTTTCGTAAACGGTCGTTGCCATTTATGACAGTCGATGGCATTCTTAGTAACCAAGGCTTTTTATTCGGTTAGCTTTCAATAAATTGTTAGGGTTAGCTTCATTTCAATTCTTTAAAATTGCGATTTTTAGAGCGTTTGTCTCGGTAGTGTAGTGGTTAAGAGCGATATCGTTCTCTCACCTTTTTCTAAGTTTTTTTCTTGACTTTTTTTCTAAGGTTTTTTCTAAGTTTTTTTTTTTCAAAATTCTAAGTGACATACGCTGCTAATCTAGTCCTAGATTAAGTATTTTTTCCCTCATTCCCAAACGACAAACTTAACAGTGAAAATTGTCCGAAGTGTCGTCCAAATGGCAACGACCGTCGCGGAAGCGATATGGCCCAGTCTTACGAGGAAACCCCAGATTAATATCTCTCCATTTATACTGACTGGATTCGTCTTAGGCGGTTCAGTACGCAGCCAGCTTTGAAAAAAAGATACCATCAATCTTATTAATGCATCTAAAAAGAAACATTTATCGGTGCATACGGCGTCGTTTAACTGAAGACGCTTCCATTCTTACGTCTCGGGAGATTCTGTAAGTCTGAACATAATTATTCGGATGTACGGGGCACGCACATGTGCGGTACAAATCAAATACCAAAATCTCTTATTCTGTATTATCTGCACTGCAGACGTGGTTAAAAGTTTGATGCTTGTTGAAGAATAGACTTGCAGAGCCATAATGCAAGTAATCAATGGTCGCTGGCATAGAGTAAAATCAGAGCAACTAGGTAGGATTTTGGGTCACCTGACAACGCGCAACTTTGGATGCTAAACCAAAATTGACAGCTGTATTTGACGGCAACAATTGTGTCTTTTGAAGGAACACATTTTGAAATCTACTCTATGTGGCACGAAACCTCTTATGCTGTACGGGGGAATTAGTAAGGTACCTGATCATTGGCCACAACCAGGAAATTCTCTTTAACGATGGGTGGATACCAAGTGAAGCATTGAGGTACTGCACTTTGTTCAATTCTTTCGGAGCTGATAAGTCGCAGGTCATCGGTACTGCTGTTCACAAGATCATACTCGACCTGCGAGAAATAAGTCAGTTAAAAGTCAAGGGGTCAATAAATATTATTATCTTGACAAATTAAAGCCAATACTGTCATTATTCTTAAATAGTTTAGCTACAACATCGTAAAATGCTTAACAATGTTTATCACATGCCATGTCCTTACACAGCAACATTTGGAATACTCTAACACCCTTTAATTCCCCTAAAATTTATTTTCACAGTAACTTTTCAATTATAACCGACAACTTTTACAGTCAATCAGCTGTCCTTAAAGTAATAAAATAAAGATCTACTGGAAAACACAATTGTCTTGAGAAACCACAATTGAAGTTAAAGAATAAAATAAGCAAATCAAAGGTACACAATACCAGCACTCTATCCTGGCCCAATGAAAGTAAACGAGGAAGGTTACTGTCTAGAGCGATTCCAAAGGAAATGTCTGCACAAAAATTAAAACACTCACATTTTATTACAACATCCGTTATAAGGCCCACCTTCAACTGACAGGCATGGCGTGCCATGGAACAATTTTCATATATGAAAATCCAGCCAAAGCTGAAATTCATCCAATCAGATCGCTGCGATAAGCAATGCGAATAACAAAAACAAACGGTCGAAAAGCCTGTCGGTTGTAGATGGGGCTTTAACAATACACCAAGGCAATTAAAAAAATTAACAAACCAAAAGGTTGAACATGCAGCAGAGTTACAGGAGGCTTTAAATGTGCTTTAGGAAGTCTGTTTCTTCTTCAGCAGGTTATTGTCAGAAAGCATAATGTTTTTTCCTTACCCTGTATAGTCTTGTAATGTGCTCTTTGTTTGCCAATGTAAACCCACGGTTGATCCAAATCATCTTTCTGAGCTTTGAAGACTGTTACACAACGATCTAGATCCTGAGAAAGAAAAATTCTAATTTATACTAAATTTAACTTAAGGTTACGGAACAGGTTCGCGGGTGCGTTGCGGAAAACCATCCTGACGGGCGCGTAATATTCAGCGAAATTTTACAAAAGTGCCTAAACCTATACGTCATTTTAAAGCTTACAGAACCAAGAATGACGTGGAAATTTTTTTGACTGGTGAAATTGAATATAAAATGTACTGCGATCAGTAAATGCAAAATGATGCAATTTTTTTTATAAATGCGGCAAACTCGCGTCGGATTTTGGCCTTACTAACTCAGTAACACTTAGCAGATGTTTGCCTTGAAAAGGGTGTCGCGCTTTAGCTTATTTGTTTTCGTTTTAAAGATATAATTCCTAACGCTAAATCAATCCAAGAAATCGCGGTATGTCACTGAACTTTGAATTATAATAACTTTTTTTGAAAGCTGATCTAACGATTCCCCGACACCCTTTTGAAGACAAACATCTGCTATTTTATGCAGTCGTCATTTTCTTCGTAAGGTCAAAATCCGACGCGAGTTTGACGCATTTATAAAAAAATCGCTTGATTTTGCATTTACTGATCGCAGTACATTTTATATTCAATTTCACCAGTTAAAAACATTTCCAAGTCATTCTTGGTTCTGTAAGCTTTAAAATGATGTATAGGTTTACGCACGCCCGTCAGGATGGTTTTCCGCAATGCACCCGCGAACCTGTTCCGTAACCTTAAACGTAACATCTTCCCATAAAAAATGCTATTGGAAACTGAACCTCACATTCATGAGGAATTTTGATTAGGAATAAACTTTGCATTTTTCAAGCTTCCTTCAGATCTTTTTACTCTCTTTAGAGCCGTAAAAAGCGCAGCAGTTTTTGTCCTTTGAGAGCCAGCCTTTTCATGCTTCCTTATTCCAAGGGAAGAGGACAAAGTTGTTGTCAGACAGTATGAATTTATCTCAGCATTCCATTCCAACTCACTTTACACTTAAGATGATGTCCATTCAGTACGCCACAAACTCGCATTTCCCACTCCGACCGACCTCTCTTCACCAACTTGAGTAACCTGCGATCAGGTGTACTTTTCCTTAGACGTGGTGGGAAAAGGTACTTTTTAGCGTCCTAACTCAAGAAAAGTACGCTTGATCGCAGGTTACAACTTGAGTCTAGTTGTAGCCAAGCAAATAGAGCCACCGAGGAACATCATTTATTTTAATCAAGGCACTTAATGATCAAGTCAGCAACTTCCTCTCATTTCACACTAAATCACACACTTGTACATGAAAACCCTGTTCTAATACAATGCATAATTCATCACTGGTGTCGCTTTTAAACATTGCAACTAAATTTGGTTTTGAGTTAAACAACTAAGGCCCGTTTTAAACGTCGCATTTTACATGTGCCGAATCTAATGCAAATAAGAAAAATCTATTGTTTTCGTTCATTTGCATTACATTCGGCCCATGTAAAATGCGACGTTTAAAACGGGCCTAAGATTAACTTACACTAGTAGCTAAATAGCTGGAGTCATGAGAGAATTTAATGTTCGTTATACAGTCATGACAATGACTGAACACAGCAAGTCCATCGCCACATCCCTCTTCCTTCAATGTCAATCCATCCAGGATGCGAACACTGCCATTAGTGAATCCAATTGCTGCGGATAAAGCTCAAGTAAGTACAAGCAGCGAAAGAGAAAAGCACTGTCTAATGGCAGAGTAATTTTGCATAATGTATGTAGAAGTGATATCCACATTTCACTCACTGTATGAATACAAAAAAGAAGGCAGATACCAGGTACATGTAAGTACATGTGTGGCAGATGCCTTCGCATTTTAGGATGACACCCCACTTGGTGTGAATAAATCTGCAGGTGGCTGGGTATGCAGAAATACACAAGCCAAAACGTTGAGCTAAAACAGCTAAAGAGGAAATAGTTTCTAAAGAAACTTCGGCACTCCATCAGTGAGTGGGTTGAACATTGCGACAGAGCCGATAAAAGTAAATTAACCACCAGAAGATAGGAAAGCTGAGGTTGGGAGAGTGAAACAATTGGTTTTTGTGGAGTGAATTCGCTTTAAGGTGGTCAATTCACTTTTATCGACTCAGTTGATGCAACCAAATTTCCAAGATTTTAGCTGTAAAATGTGTTCATGAGCCTATAAAGGCAAATGCAATTGTTACAGTCTATCCCCCACCCCCCTTCCCCCTTCCTAAGAGCAATATCTCAAAGTAAGAATTTAACCAAATGAAACAGTATGGAACCATGTTGTGCTGCGTGATGTTGCAGTGATAACCCTAAAAGTTAATGTCATGTATGCATTACATTACAGCACCACTCTGTCTGCAGTCCACATGACCACTCTTAACTGAGATACCTAATTGCATGGACCTTAAACAAGGCACTGCTCAAGAATAGCAAATTGCAGTTTTCCTAAAAGATCTGGCACCTACCTAAGAGATCCCCTGAGGGATTGAATGTCAAACACTGGATCTTCAGTTGCCGTTGATCAAACACTCGACTCATCAGAAGTTCTCTGCAGAAAATGAAGACAAAGAAATAAAGAACACAAGAAAGTTGAGTTGCGGAAACAATGAGAAGGGGTTTGGGTGAACCTTATCAAGGTGTCAGGCCTTGCAATACTTCAGATGAAAAGAGCTCAGGATTCTCAGTAGATTTGGCAATTTCAGACAGCAAAATTGCAAGAACAGGTGGCTTATGACTCAGCCCAACGGGCAGAGTACAAGGCCCATAGGGCTGAGCCTCTAGGGGGTCCGAAATTTTAGGTTTCTAGAGGTGCATTTGCCCGCATTCTGGAGGTTGAATTTCTAGTTGAGACCATTTAATATCCGTAGATTAATTTCGTTCAACAAGAAGTGCTACTTTGAAATCGTTTAAGCCTGCGACACACAAGGTGATTTTGTTCGCCAATCGCTGCGATCAGCCAAAATTGCCTAGTGTGCCCGGTGCTGTGATTGAGATTTTTGCCGATCTCTGCGATCGGCGTATAAAATCACTGATATCTAGCATTTCCAGCGGTCATCTCTCTCCCCTGAAAAAGAAGGCGACATATACTTATGACTGCCAGAAATACATGTACATCATTCTGCGTTCGCAAGCTAAGCCGTCCTGAGCTGATGTATTAATTTTGCACATATTATGAAACCTACACAAGTAGCAAATTCAGAAATGCGTAACATCCAAAGTTTTGTCATGAAGCGAGTAGCAAATAACCGATCATTGTCTTTATCTAAATGTCATCCTTTTCAACGTAAGTTTACAAATGTATGTTTTGAATATGTATTTGTTTAATACCGGTAACGAGAATTTTATAGCCTGAACAGGCTGCTACCTTCATGCTCACAACCGGCAGATTTCCACCAGTTGCCCGCTTCTGCTGAGAACCCTGAGAACTACAGTGTACATGAACCATGTCAACTTACTTTTTCTCATAATCCCACAGCTGTAGTAATCCTGAGTAACCTCCAACACAAAGTCTTGGCCTTGAAGGTAATTTAACATGTTCATGTGAGTCTCAAATTCTGAATTTAAAACTACAAACTGTAACAACATTGAAAATGGGATACTAACAATGATAATTACAGTATATACAAGGAACTTACTCTGAGGGATGGCGTGCTAGTGCGTGTGTGTCACTGTCATGTTCTTTAAGGATAAACTGGAATCAGGAAAAAAAAACCTTGAACGTGGGCAAATTGAAGCAAATAATAAACACTAGTTAACCTATCTTGTGTTTCCACAAAACGTGACCAATGTGCAACTTTGCTAAAATACATATAAACTGCCAGCCTCTCGCGCAATTGGCTTTCATTTCACATGGATGGGTTCTTGTTCATCAACATGTATACATGTCAGTCGATTTTTGGCCATCTCATCTCCACGCTGTTTCTATGGCATCACTTTTAGTGATTAACTCTGACAGCTATTATTATAATAATAATTATCATTACACTCGTCGACATTGGCTGAGCTTAGGGGCTGGGAAGAGATCAGCCAGGAGGTATCCATGACAACCCTAGCTATGAGTGGCTGCCACAACAGTCACTGTTAGACTTAAAACAACCAGTAGAATACTTACAGACCCCAAAGTTACTGGAAAGTGGAATAAGAGGGAAGACTATTGCAATGGTAAAGCCAAAGACCACAGCGATCCTTGTATGACCACAAGGAGCTTCCATATTTTCCCACGGTCAGTCAAAAGCAGACAACTGCAGGATTGTCTCAATTCAAAGTTTAACCTGCTTAAATTGCATTAGGCCACATAATTTAATAAAAGAACTTTATTTTCACACAATAATGTTTAAAGCTGAATAGCTTGTGGGGTTGTGCAAAAATCAAATCAAATCAAATTAATACATATCTAAATTTGGTTTTTTCTGAGAGGGGAAAACTGGTCCAGGAGTACCCAGAGAAAAACCTCTCAGAGAAGAGTAGAGAGGCGAGTGCTCTCACCACTGCGCCATCCCTGCTCTCCTAAAACAGAAAAACTGTTTACAACACTAAACAGAAAAACCTATTCCCCCACAAGGCAAAAAATAATATACAATATGACAAATGTCTTACCTGAAGTTTGCTTCCATCAGTACAGAAATAAGCTACATTAGCTGTCAAGGTACTGATAACAAAATCATTTACAACAAACGGGATGCCTTCAAGGGTGGAACTAGCTGGATAATATGTTTGATCTTTTGGAGTTCTGAAACAAGCCAAAACACTTCATCAAACAAAAGAATGGGTCAACTGTCAAAAAATAATACAAGGTAAGCAAATTCAAACATATTACTTAATATGTCTTAAATGTGATTAGGGAGAGCTTGGAGAAACCTAGAGGAAGTCTATGTGCCTCTACCTCTCAAGCAACCAAAATGTCAGAAAAACACACATTCAAAATATGCAAAGCTTACTGTGCATCAACAATCTTTGGTGAATAGGACATGGAAACTGCATTAATAGGTCCTGCATTGAAGTGTTTGTACCTAAAAAGGATTCATGATAAAAATACAGAAAGGATATACTTTAAAAATTAATATCATCAACCCCGGGGGAGGCATTCCCATATGGAACAGACGGGGATGCTCGTCGGAAATTTGAATTTAACCCCTAAAGGAGACCAATCTGGGCGTGGCTTAAGCAAATTTAGACCCCTAAAAGAGACTGCTTAAAAACACACAAATATGACATGCAGTGAGTTTTAATGATATTAAGATATAATAATCGAATGCTTTTATCTAAAAGTTGTTTTCGAAAGCAAAATTTGACTTCTGTTTCTCTTTGCGTAATTCTGTGTTTCTTTGCGGAACCCTAAACGAAACCTTGGCGGCTTAAAATATTGGCGCTTTGCCCGGAACACCCTAAGCGAGACCCAAATCCAAAATTTACTTCCCTAAGCGAGACGACGAGCATCCCCGTCTATTTCATATGGGAGTCCCCCCCCCCCTCCCCCGGGATCTTCAGTTGGTGATGTGCAATGATGATTAGGGTGGCAATGAGAAATATGGGAGGTGGGGGCTCCAGTCACAATACTGATTGGGACATTGGCAAACCATTCAAATATAATATGATGCAGTAAGGGCAGAGGTGGCCGCAGCAGTGGTGTTGGTTCAAGTGATTTTGATGGATTATTACAATGAATGAGGCAAATACCCTGCTAGTTGGTAAAAAGACAAAGACTTGAACAAGATGTGGAGAAAATATAACACTACGAAAATTGTTTACTCACTTTTAATTAATAACTCTCCAATTATTGACTTTATTAATTTTGACTGCACGATCAGTTTACTAATAATCAGTTGACCTTATCAAATATACATTACCAGTTTGTAAGTCTGAGTTGCTGATCCAGGAATCGTACATGGCCAGCCACGTCTCCTGTCACAATGTACCTATTGATGAAATAACAAGTGAAAACAATTAAACTTAGTAAAATTAACATTTGCAAACTTAACATTTGCAAATGCAAGAACAACCTACATAACTTGCAATAATTTTTCATTCTTACTTGTCAGCAGTAGTTAGGACTGTGAGAGCTTTTTCTTGTAATTTAACAATCTTGAATGCCTTCCTGTTGCATGGAAGATCTCCTCCCGCATGCTCCCAAACTACTATATTACCACAACTAGTGGCTGTGAGAGCCCTTGGAGACTGGAGCTGGAAAATGGACTGGCTGTACTGACCAACGCTACGATTGAAGTCCTACGAATTTTGAATCAAGATCATATTTTTTCATAAGTTTTCTTCTTTTTAACCTGTCTTTTAAACATCTGGCAAACAGAAAATGAAAATAGATGAACCTTGTCTGTAAGAGGTGGGGCAACATACTCCAGGGTGTTTTCATTCTGGAAAAGAAAGACAATAAAATTATAATAATATTAGCAGAGGATGAAACCTTTCAAAAGTTTACCAAAGAAATTTGATTTGAAAATTCCGACTTCCTAAGAAAAGGGGTCAAATGGTTCACATACCCAAGAATAAAATACCACTTGTGATTCACTGTTGCTAACAAGCTCACTTGAATCCTCTGGATTGAAGGTGATGTAAGTCTTTTAAACAAGAACAAAAACAACACCATTTGGCATTCCAGCTCTATAAGAGAGACCTCACACAAAATGAATGATAACATTGTACAATGTTGCTGTTGCACTTTCAAAGAACCAATGCATGGTGGTCACCGGGGGGTGGGGGAGGTACTCCCAGAATAATTGGGTGGGGGTGTACGGTTCGCTTCCTGAAACCCTTACCCTATTCCAGACCAACATCTACGAACTATTTCAGCTGTTACACAGTTGGTGTAACAATTTGAGAAGGGCTTTTGTTGATGGTCTTATGGCCTATTATGATGAAGTAGTAGTAACTTCTTCTAAAAAACATACCCAATTCAAGATTGAGTGCACAAACCATACCCTATTTCAGACCAAAACGGCTGAAAAAGCACACCCTCTGGGGCTGCACAACCCTATATAGCCCATATAAGGGGGTACCCCCTCCCCAGGGGGGTGGTCAGCTTGAGAGCTAGGCTCTTTGGACTCTGGAATTCATACTACACACTTCCCCTGTAGCCCTTCTTTTAATATTCATTTCAAAATACCTTTTTTTTTTAATTATTACAGTTGCTGTTAAAATTTTAAATTTACAATATCATGACATTGTGAGTAAACAGAACTACACCAAGCTGTATAATCAAAATAACAGTATTTTGAGGACTTTTCATATTTTCCAATCTTTTCTATAACTCTACCAGTACAAAACTTCATTAACCTAAAGGGAGTGAGCACTCCCAAGTTTACATTATGATGTCATTCCAAAATGTCATAACTGCGGTACAAAATAATAATGTACACACCTGTACCTCTCACAGTTAAACCATATGTTGTGTGACATGGAAGTAACTGACTTAAAATTTAAAAAATTACAAACGTTGTTTCAGACTTTAAACTAATAGCCAACACTTGTATGTGCCTCACCTGTTTTCCAAAATTGCCATCTAATGTAGCAGAACACATGGGTGTTTCACCATTATTTGTCCAATCCCAAACAGAAACAGTCTGGTAAAATATAAGGTAAGCAATAAAATTACAGACCAAGCTCCAGATTATTGCATGATTTCAAAAGCCTTTTTTAAAATACTTTATTCAACATTTGCCATATTGAGGAAAAAAATATTTGAAAAGATGTAAATATTTTTGGTCTAATTTTGATGACAAAAGTTGTTTCCTTACAAATTCATTCCTTGGCAAATCATTCTATTACAATCAGCAAAAAGTCTAGACCTGTAGAACAAGAGGTCCTTTTTTACTACAAAGACAAGATGAATATGCAGTCTGATTCTGCATATTGAGAATATCATTAGTCCATCATAAATTTTGATAGAGATCATTTACCTGTGGAAGATTGAAGCTTATTGTCGCAATGTATTTGGCATCTGGTGACATTGCAATGGCAGCACATCCATCAGGATGTGCTTCAAATATTGTCTGAACTGGAATCCTATACAAAAAACATCAACAAAACGTCTGTTGAGTGATTACTCAAACTGAGTGAGGGGGATTACACATAAAAAATAAAGGAATTACCAGTAGTCTCTGTCAGTAAAAAAATGGTATGTACCAAACAAATTTGAAATTTCAAATGACAGTCAACACAATTTATTAAGTTCTCATACACAAGACAAAGTAAGTGAAGCTATGATCCTCATAGTTATGGCTTCAACCGGTTTGAACCTGTGATCTCGCGATACCGGCATGCTCTAACCAACTGACCGATGAAGCCACTGACATTGGGAACTGATCATTTGTGGGTTGTAATGTTCCTGTGAGGAATGAATCAACGATCATACATTGAACTGGGGATATGCAAGTGAAGCTATGATCCTTGCACCGATATTGCGAAGTCACGGCTTCACTTGATTTCATATCTGCAGTTCAAATGTATGTTTAATGTATGATCCACTTCATGTATCATTTCATCGTTGAACTCTGATATGAGCAGGGTTCTCAATTGAACCGATAACCCGTAAGCCCTGTCATGGGTGTCACTTCTGTAGGAGTTACAATGTACGGCTTTAAAGTTATTGTCCCCATTAAGTACAGCTATAGATCAGCTTGTCAGCTGCAGTGTTATGGCTGAAAATTGCACAGCAATGACTATTAAAAATTCTAATGAAAACCCTGATGACAAACAATAGAAATAATCTTATTCCAAGTTCTTAGCCTTACGTTGTGAAGGAGTCCCAGATGATGACCATGCTCTCTGTCCCCCTGTCGGCTGTGGCAATCCACCTCCTGTCTTCACTAACACAAGTGCAACTGATGACATTACACTAATGTGTGTTGGAGAAAGAACAAGCACGATATAAATACCTGTATTACTAAGATAATGGTAGTAAGCAGTGTAATAAATAACCTTGCAGAAACTCTTTAAACTGTTTAAAAAACAAGCAGCAGTGTTTTATTGGCTTTAAAAACATGAGATGTAGCCGAGTGTTTTTAGACCTGAAAAACATGCTGCGAGCTTCAAAAATATTCCACAAAAATTGTCTCCCTTGAGTCCAAACAAAGGTTCAAATTTTGAGGGGAAGATAATTATTAGCATACAAGAAAAACAAGTGAGGCTTCATAACTATTCTTTATATAAAGACTTATACTGAAGACTCAAGAGTGTTTTAAATATTGGGTTTAGAGCTCATGCACATGACATTTTATTGATGTTAAGTTTTGATAGGCCGTTAGGCTCATGAATTATTAATGTCATAGGAGCTGCTTAATATACATGTATGAAGGAAGCACAACCATATCCAAACAAAAAATAGTGAAAGGCAGATCAATAAAGATCCCAGTTTCCTTAAAAAAATAGAGACAGGTTTTCCTGTTGGTTCAGATGGAGAAAAATTCTTAGTTTTGATAGCACCCTGTATGCTTGTATTGATGGAAGAAATTATGCATGATGACCCAAAAAACACCTTTGACTGTTACAGAGTAATTGTTCTCTCAAATCTAGATAAAATGATAATAAACTTAAACTGTAAAATATTATATATCTCACATGTCCTTGAAGAAGCTCTTGTTTATTTCCTTCCCAATCAAACATAACACCAACATGTGCACAAACAAATAATGCCATCTACAAGCAAAATAACAGCAATTCCAAACATTAGAAAAAACCTCTGGTTGTCAACTCATATTTGCAAGTAATAATTAAGCTTGAACAGTTAAAGGCTTCGCATCTATACATGCTGTCCTAAGTAGTCCCAAATTGACTCGGGAGAGGAGGGGTGGGGTTGGCTTCCTCAGTGTAAAGTGATTGGGGAGAGGAGGAGGGGGTGCGATTGGTTCCTTAGTAACTTTATACATCTTTTAAAAGAAGATCCAATGAGTAATTTTTATGGGAGGAAAGTGGGAGAAGAACACTTTTGCAAGCTTCTTGGAAAGTGTTATTGCAGTGTCACCTGGGCCCGGTTGTTTAAAAGCTGATTAACTCTAATCCCAGATCAAAAATTAACCAGGGCCCGGTTGTTTGAAAGCCGATTAGCTTAATCCAGGATTAGCGTAAACTTTTGTTTCAAGTTTTTAACTTTTTGGTGAAAGTTAATTTTGCTTATTTTTGTTTTTCAAGATTGACTTCTTCTAATGTAAAGTCTTGCCGAATATCAGCGTTGAATAGCATTTAGGAGTAGAGAAATTAACTCCTCGGTTAATTTTTAATCTGCGATTAGCGTTAATCAGCTTTTGAACAACCGGGCCCAGGAATTTATTCTCTATTGCCAAATGCTGTTCAACGCTGATATTCTGAAAAACTTTACATTGAAAGAAGTCAATCTTGAAAAACAAAAATAAGCAAAAGAAACTTTCACCAAAAAATTGAAAACTTGAAACAAAAGTTTATGCTAATCCTGGATTAAGCTAATCGGCTTTCGAACAACCGGGCCCTGGGATTTAGGCTGTGACTTTTCTCTTGGGAGTACTTTATTAGACATGTTCATGTTAATCACTGAAACAGGATCTTTGATTATCAATCTTGAGCAGTGTTTTCAAAACCAACCGTCGGCCGTTGCATCCAATGGTAACTTTCATATTTGCAACGTCTCCTTTCCCTTGTATTAAATAAATTTAAACATTTCTAAAAAGAGCCAAGTGTCCAAGAAAGGGTTTGTGGGAAAATAAACACGAAACTTAATATTCTTTCATGCAAGCATATAGACTACCCTTAACTGAAGCCTATGAAATGTCGAGTTCCCATGAAGAGGAACTATTCAAATTTACTCCAGCTTACCTTTCTACCACCACTGGACAGATTGTGAACAGGTACATGTTTATTGACACCAAACGCCCAACACATATTCTTTAGAGATCAAGAAGAAACCAAGGATTACTCTTACAGAGAAGAAAAACCTATTCACTACGTCAATGGAAAGGTGCAAATCACTTTCGACATTCTATTTTTTAGCTAGCTAACCAAGGAGGTTGTTGAAGTTTTCACTTCATCTTCAACTTCTTCCTCGTCGACCTGCGAGGCCGCCGCACTTGAAACACGAGAATGAGCTCCGGATCTAACTCCATTATCTTCTTCCATTTCTTACATTCGGTCTCAAAGTAATAGGAGGTCGAGGTAAGGTTTAAAAAACACAAGAATAGGACAAACTGCTCCAAACACTAAAAATTTTTCAATCGCGTAAGTTGCCATGGTGAATACGAGCCTTTAGTATAAGCCGCTGATTGATAAAAGCAAGTACTCTATGTGACATACACAGAGTGTCAAGTTGTAAGAAATAGATAAACAAGACGTCTACAAGGGCGTATCCGTGGAATGCGCAAACAGTTAACACAAATTGTCCAACTAAGCTCAGAATCTACCAGTCCAACGTACGTTCAACTCTTCTCTACGCCTCAGACACGTGGAGAACCAACAAGAAGTTGGAGAGCAAACTTCGGGGCTTCGAAGGGAGATGCTTACGGAGAATATTGAAAGTTAGGTGGCAAGAAAAGGTGTGCAATGAGGAGATCTGGAGGCGCACAGGGGTGAACAACATCGTTCTGGAGGTGAAAAGAAGACGGTGGACGTGGCTTGGCCATGTCCTTCGCATGAAGAAAGGCCGGCACCCGCTCGAGGCGCTGTCTTGGGCGCCCCCTGGGAAGAGGCACCGGGGTAGACCACTCGGCACTTGGCGGAGGACCATCGAGGACGAGCTGAAAACAGCTGGAAAGACGTGGTACGAGCTGCGGTGGCTGGCCCAGGACCGGTCTGAATGGAAGAAGTTTGTCGGTGCCTTATGCTCCCCCAGTGGGGTTCCGAGGATTGAGTGAGTGAGTGAGTGTCCAGTTACCGTGAACTTCAACTACAGGTAAACTTCAGAAAATGGCGAGAGATAACCAGAAAGATAAATCTGTAATATAACTTCAAGTTGTTTGTTGTAAAAACTCATTATGAATGTTATTAAATTTGCAAATGCAAACAACAAAGCCCTATTAGCGGGTTATCAGGATAAGAGATAATTTATTAATTTATTTTTTGAAGGAGACTTTAACTCCATTCATCAAAAATTACAAGATCAGCCTTAAATCATCCGAACAACCGGGCCCTGTATTCTAAGTCCGGTTCCGTAATCCTGGTTTACTTCCTTTCTTGTTTTTTTTTCCATTAACTTTATTTAACTTCTCTTGCCTATTTACAAAAGATATAAATGTAATAAACTAAACAGCAATTTCTACTAAAGGGTAAATGTAAATTAAACAAAAGCTGAACTTAAACAATTGACAAGAATGAAGGGGTAGTTTCTAAAGAAACTGTGGTGCTGCGTCGGTGGGGAAGTAGTATACAAAAATTTGGTTTTATCAACGGAGTTGATAATGTAAATTGGCCACCGTACAGAGATTCTAAAAGCTGACGTTTCGAGCGTTAGCCCTTCGTCAGAGCGAATCCGAAGGACGACGAAGGGCTAACGCTCGAAGGGCTAACGCTCGAAACGTCAGCTTTTAGAATCTCTGTACGGTGGCCAATTTACATTATCAACTCCGTTGATAAAACCAAACAATTGACAAGAAGTTTGGATAATCAATCCTTTTTTTTTTTTGGTTTAGTTCCTTGCGAACTGTTTAAATCTGAAGTGGCGAAGACAAAAAAACACTTGTTCCTTGAAAACTTTTTAAATCTGCAGTGGCGAAGACAAGAAGACAACATCTGTACTCCATTTCTCTCAATGCTCAAAAATCTAAAATTCCGTAATTGCGTGTTCTATAGTCCAGTCCAAAGTTTTTCCTTTACAATTCCATAATATTGATTTCAGTATTAGAGTAACTTGGTACCCCAACGGGGGGGGGGGGGGGGGGGGGGTACTCGATATATCCCTGGGTGGGGAGGTGCGGCGCGGCCCCTCATACCCTGACCCTGTTTAAGATAAATATCGCTGATTTTCATACCCATTTTAAGACAGAATTCCAATTTTTGATACTCTGTTTAGGACATTTAACCCAGTTTAAGACAAAAATTGATAAATCGATACCCTGATTAAGACAAAAAATGATAAATTTGATACCCTGTTCAAGACAAAAATCCCGAAAAACATACCCTGGCTGGCTGCACGTCCCCATTAAGCTCTTATAAGGGAGTACCCCCCCCCCCCCCCCCCCGGGCTTGGTACCAAACGTTCCACAATAACTTGAAATCTCATTAAGAAAAAAGCTTAAATCCAGTAGTCCAGTCCGGATTCAAATCGCCAAAACTCTCTCTTTCATCGATTCAAAACTCAACAAAAGCTACAAGTAGTAAATAGTTCTCAGAAACTACAAAAGTTCGTCATGATTCTACCCTCGAGCTGAACCAAAAAACCCTAGTTATCGCTTCTCGAGAGAACAGACAAACAGCCGAAACTGTTCTGTGCCTGCCTCTTATGGCACTGAAAAAAGTACCGTACGTAGTACAATGGTACTTGACCGTAGCCGTTTCCCGAGAAACTAATCATAGCCGAATGGCCGAGAAGCGATCAGTACAAGGGATAAGCGGAAGAATAAACCAATCACAATGCTCGGTTCCAAGCATTGTGATTGGTTGGTTCTTCCGCTTCTGATTCCGACTTCGACAATCTAGTTTTCACTGGATCATAAGCGGAGTAGGAAGAAAATAGGAACGTTCTAATTCTTCTGACTCCGATTCCGTCGAGCTTATGACTCCGCTCACGACTCCGATCTTTGATTTTCACTAAGTCATAAGCACTCTCACGACTCCGACGCTAGTGAAAACCAGCCTTAACATGCAACTCACCAAAGCGGGATAGCCAGGCCACTAAGCACAACAAACATGACGGTAGACAAAAGAAACGTGTCGGCAGAATTTTTTTTTTTAAAATTACTTGTTGCGCTAGGGGCCGCTTTTCAGTATTTACTACATTGATCTCTTCAGATTCACTGCCATTCCATTCAGCAGATTTGTCCCACTCCTCACCCCCTACCCCCCACCCCCGCAATAGTCATGCCGCTTGGAAGTGATAACAACGCCATATTTTCGCGGTCTTCTCACCTCGGCTAGCTGGGGTAAGTTGACACGAACCCTTTACATGGCAAAAAGATAGCCCACCTACAATGGTACCTCGAGCAAGTAGACAGGGTGCTCCGGGAAAGCGGATTACCTTGTCTAGCATGTAAACGCTTCAAGTTGGCTATCCCAGGGTAGCTACAGGCTCGGTTAGCCGGGGCACTCTCCCTCCATGTAAACAGGCCCTTAGAAAGATATACAACAGCTACCTCGGACAAACGAAAAAGAAAACACAATTACTGTTTTACAAAAGGTGGTAGAATTTTTATCACCTCAGTTTAATAATAATTGTATGGTTAACAAGTCGAGGGGTTGCATAACTGTCTCGAATTCTCCCAACTCCCCCTCATGTTTACACGAGGCTATGGAAACACGGAAAACGTTCTCTATTGCTTAAGTGGTGTTCTCGTAGCCGTGGTATGTAACAGTTACGTAAAATTCAAAAAAGAAAAGACAGAAAAGAAAAATAAAACACACTAAGTCCGTCAATGAATTGTTGCGTCTTTATAAAAAAACAGATCATTTCCCCCTCTTTACTCAGGATGTCTCGTGTGGCAAAACTCCGGTGCGGTACAAGTCATTCATTTTAGAGAAATGTAAGGGCAATAAAGAAAACAGATAAAGTTTGCATAGCCTAACTGCATTTATTCGGTGTATTTAAAATAAATTGCTACAGCTATACAATGGTATTCACATCTTCCTTTTAATTATGACAGTACAGATTTTTCGTGATCGGGAAGGCACTGGAATAGCTTACAACGTCAAAGGGTGCCATTATATATAATTTGATAACCGGCTTAATCCAAGAGTCGGTGAGGCAGACAGCAAATTCACTTCAGGATGTCCTGAATAAAATACTTGACCAAAGTTAACTGGTCCTACACTTGTCATCTACCAACAACACATCACTATAAACGTATCAGTTTTTTGTAGGTTAAAACTAGAGCATTTGAAATCATATTCTTCAATATTTAAGATTTGCTACATTTACCACACCATGTTATTCTAGACCTAATGACGTTTACAAATCCAGACCACTTTATCTACTCCTCAAAATGGTAAACAACCTTCTTTACCAACTATTACTGTTATGGCTGCATCAACTGGGATGAAATCCTTCCAAAGTGACATTGATGTAGGTCCGGAATTGAAAAGAAGTGAGATACCATAACTAGAATGTTACACAGCCATCCTGGGGGCCTACCATCCTTCGGTACTACCGAACTGGCGAGGAGAATATTCGGTTCATTCATTCACGACCATTGAGAATTGGATCCACTTGTGTCAACGATTTTTTTTTCATTTTTCGAAAGTGAATGTGGATGGACGTCAATCAAATGTTTCCATGACGAATTCGACCGCCGCCACGCGAACAGAACTATATTGTGATGGAAACATTTGATTGACGTCCATCCAAATTTAGTTTTGGAAAATGAAAAAAAAAAAAAAAGGACAGTTGAGGGGCGCGTGTGACTGATAACCGCTGTAACATATTTCACGAAAATGTAGTGTGGAGTACTAAGCACTTAAGATTAACCTAGTGATATCAGTCCCTTTTTCTTCGTCTTCTTGCACTAAACCACGAAGAGAACATTGATCGCTCACGAGGGTTCACTTTGCTTGATATCAACCTCACTTTGCATCAGGTAGAAGAGTCCCCCATCAAGTGACACGAGACAATTTCTGACCAAACCATTTACCAGAGGCACAACCATAAAAAATGTCCAAAGGTTCTTGATAATAAGGCAAGGATCATGAAGTACCCACTTGAATTCCAAATTTCATTTCTCCAATGGCCAGCAATATTGGTAAATACACAGTCGATTTTAAAACTTTCCAAATACAAAATATAATATTAAATGACTTTTTTTCTCTGTTATTGAAGCTTGCTGTTTCTCAGGATCTTTTCAGTCCCAATCAAGGCTGCTCCAGTGGAGGCTGATTTGCTTGCAAGTCTTTTCCTTTTTTACTAAAGTCCTGCAAGGTCGACTTCTATATCCCTGAATTAAAATAACAGTTTCGCTATTTTCGGAGAATTGAGCTTCAGAAGCTCCTGTCATAATCATCAGCGGCATTCCCAAACTTTGATTGTCATGTCAACGCTTCCGGTTAAAACAAACG
>NC_090886.1:42045402-42055402 GCF_036669925.1 Montipora capricornis
ACAAAGTCACAGGTATCTGGCTACAATCTCTTTGTTACACACCAGAAACTAGTGTACCACACAATCCGTCATATGCACTATAACTTACCAGTGTTATTAGACACACTCCTGTGCTAGCATCCCACATTCGGATTGACTTATCTCTTGATGCAGACACAAGAAATGGTCCAGGATTTCCTCCCCTTTTCGCACCCTTTGAAATTGTACAAAACATGTACGAATAAATAAATAACGATGCATTCAAGCATCTCATAGGCTACGAGCTAGCAGTCGCTATTAACTCAGTTGAACTGCCTGCTTTAGTCACCCAAGCGAGCTTTAAAGGTGAGGGAAGAATGGGGGCTCTTCAGCTCGCGAGGATGACTAAAGTGGGTGGCTCCACTGACAGAGATGGGACTGCCAGTGGTCTAAGGTCTTAAGTATCTTCATTCCTACAGTGCCAGTAAAGTTATGCCAACAATTTATCAAGACTTGATCTACCTTTGAAAACATGGAGAATCAAGGGTCATATTTTCAGGTACCAGGTAACATGAAATACTTACTTCAGTTGACACTTAGGATAGCAAGCAAATAAGTTTATTATGAATTTTTCCTCATGTTCAAATCATAACAAAATAGTTATTTTCAACATTTTTGCCAACAAAGAAAAAACAAACTTTGAAGGTAAACTACATGTAGTAATTAAAACCAAGGAAGGGCAGAAAATCTAGTTAACACTTTTCACTCTCAGAATGAATATCAACAGACCACTTTAGCTTCAATTTGCTACCTGCTTTCCACTATAAACCCTGTGACAGTACTCTGCGGAATTGATTTTTTTACTTTCACAAGCCAGAAAGAGAAAAATAAACAGTTTTTCCAAGACTTTCAGCGGGTTTAAAATGGACAATATTAGAAGTGTAGCACGTAGGATCAAAAGGGGTATAATTTATTTTAATACCTCGATTCCAGCAGCTTCTATAATGTGTGAGTTAGCCGTCTCTGGGGCCCAGGATACATCCTCTACAACATGTTCATGATCCCTCAGATCACACTTGCACTCCTTTGTCGACACAACCCACACACGGATTGTCTGAAAAGTATGATGTCCAAGTTAGAAAGTCTCTTCAAAATTACACTGCGCCATACCACAGATTGGTAATTCATTGTACCACACATTAACCCTTTCTCTCCTAAGATGGCCACATGACAGTGCTATCATTTATTTGTTTGGTGACTCCAGTATGGGCCCCATGAAAAACTAAAGCACACACTTTAATCCATTGACCCCTAAAGCAGCCCCCGTTGATGAAAAAAATCATCTGGCGTTAGAGTAAAATCAGAACTGCACTCTGGTGGCTCAGTTGGATAAGCATCAGGCTGCCACATGGGAGGTCGCGACTTATCGATGAGACCACATACCAACAAAACAGACAGTAGTCAAATTGAAGGAGTCCAAGTGCTGAAACTGGTAAACCTACATGTAACTTGTAAACCTTACTCTTAGGATGCAACAGGTTTAAGTGGATGTAGAGGTTCGTACATGTGTAAAGCACCATTCTTGTGATGTTATGGTTGCCACTCCACTGTCCCAAACCAACAAAGATTAATATTACAGTGTACTACAAAAGAATAATTATTGATTAAAAGCTCTACCGTTCCTACACTCCAAATGCTTTTGCCCAAACTCAAGACCCAAACAAAGTTTATCAAGAATCTTGAAATAACTACATGTACAGCTTTTAAAAAAGTGACGACTGTACATAACACAATTTTTCTCACCTGGTCATTAGAACAACTTGCTATCAAAGAACCTACAAGTAAGAAAAGAAAGGTTATACAAGACTTTGGTTAAACATGCAGTTCCTCGTCACCATCACTTCATTGGTCTCTGGTTTACCAAGGTGAGAACAAGAGCTAGACACTACATTTACTTGTGGAGACTGTAAATCAAATCACATGAATTTTAAGCAGATTAAGACTGGAGAAAAACATTTTGAAGCAGAGCTGAGAGCCAACAAGCTTTCTCTTAATATGCAGGTAATTTTCCAGAGCTGAATGATTGAACTACATGTATACATGCACTGATGCTCTTGGTTGTTGTTTTGAAATGAATTCCTTTCACCGCGAAAGTTTTGTTTGGCAGAAAATTATTGAAAGCTGGTTAGAATGGAAACGACCATCTCAAATAGGAAAGGAACTTAAGCTTCCGAAACAAACCATTGCCAAAATTGTTGATATTTTCGTTTGCAGAAGGAATATTGAAGACAAAGGAGGAAATGGTAACACTTGGTCAGGGTATGCTGACGGTGTGTAAATATTTAAAATTAATGGAGTTTTGTAAAACTACCACTCCAAGCATTTACAGCAGTGAAATACAAAACAAACAGGTAGAGAATAATGTTTGTTTGCCTAAAATATGTTCTGTTGCATGCATAAATCAGCCACAGCTTAACACAAGATCTTGGTTTATATTCTTTCAAGAAACTTATCGTTATTCCACAAGAATCACTGACTCTTGAAATGAAAATAGACTTATCCAGTAATTTAGCAGCTTGCGCAGACAATGCATTTTTGTAATGAATGTTCAGTGGTGAAGACTACTGTCGGGTAAGCAATATCAACAAACTTCGCCACATTCTCACTAACTTCGGCGCAAAGCGAACTTTGGGAATTTACAACGAAATTCGCAAATCACCTGTCAAAAGTTTTGTGAAATCCACTGTAATAGCAAACAGCATGTCATTTTCTGCTCTGAGCTTTACTTTGATTGGTCACTACACAATCAACATCCCTGAAATCTTTGCGATGTGCCAACAAAATTCCTGTTGGGTAAAAACCTGTTGTAGTTATTAACAGCACTCACCATCATTGCTAACTCGTACCCTCCTGACCCACTCTCTGTGACCTTGGAAAGTCTTGACGCAAAATCTGCCAAAGAATGACACAGCAGAGTTTCAAAGTTAACAAAATTTAGAAGAGATGCACACTGTACAAGTACTGTATGCAAACACAAGAAGCATTATTGAAAAGCGTTTTTGTAATTCAGTGCACTCACCCAGTAGCAACTTCCCACATTTTTATAGTTTTATCTCTAGATGAGGATACTAAATAATCTCCAGACGGAAGAAACGTCACCGAAGAAACATTGTGGTCATGTCCTGGTTAAGAAATGGAAAAACATTTTTCAACAATTATTCATGATTTTGTTACTAACATAATGAGAATGAACGAAATGTTTTCTGCTGCAGGGCAAACAACACGTAGCCCTACTATTTGTGTTCGTTAAGCATGCCAGCTAGGGTTTCTCTGTTGTTCATACCCCCAAAGACTACCTGAGCTAGGACTGGGTACAGACGGATGAAGGGGTAAGTAGCTATGGTAACAGTGGTGCTGCATTGGTACCGGTAGGTAGGTAACGGTAGGGAGTCATGTTAGAAAGTTCTGGATCAGCTGAGGATTCTTGCTCCACCCGCAACAAAATTTTAAAAAATCGCATCACCGGTGCAAGCAAAAAATTGCTTGTGTAGCCGCGACTTTAGGAGATTTGTTCATACACATCGTTTAATTCATGAACGAAAAATAAGCGCTTTCATGACAAACGTTCGTCGACCGCGGTGTATCTTCACAAAACTGTATTACTTTAAGTTGCCTGAAACGCTTCGACAAATAACTTAGATAAGATGTACCGCACAGACCTGAGAATTGAAGAGGTGGAAATGGAAAATGAATTTGTTTCATACAACAGTTCAAGTTCTTCGCCTTTCTCAGTGAACGGTTTCGAATTTTTCTTTTTTTGTTGTTGTTGCGTGACAGTGGAAATAATCTCACTGTTGAATGAATTAAGTTTTGTGGATGACATTCTCAAAAGTGAAGTCATAAAACTCGAGTTTGTTTTCATTTACCGTAGCAGCTAAGTCTTATTGTATACGTACTTTCTACTTGCTTGCAGTTATTTACATTAAAACGTGTTGGCGGATCAACTTAAATGTGGGAGTAACGAGCTGCGGGCTAAACAGTTGTAATTTGGCACAAACCATCTGAATTCGTTCAATTTCATACGGTGTTTCGGAAAGCAAAGTTCCTCAAGAATTCACAGAGATCTGTTTACAATGCCACGGCACTGAAATGTTGCCAATTGGCATGATATATTTCTCGGTTATAACATTATTGTAATTTTGATTCAAGTTAAGTTTCACGCTCGCCATGAGCGTCGTTTTGTCGTTTGAATTCGCAAACATTCGTGTAACCATCGTACTTCTTATATGCCAATCTTGCCGCTTCAGTGATTCTTGCGAGATGAGAGTCTCGTCTCTAGAGACGAGTGTCTCGTCTCTTGAGGCAAGACTCTCGTCTCTAGAGACGAGACACTCGTCTCACGAGAAACGAGACGAGACTGGTACTTTTGAGCGGTACTGTATATGCTGTAGCACCTTTAGTTTCATACCACAACAGGCATATCTCAAGAGAGCTTTGCATAAAAATAAACACCGGTAGCTCACAACACATTTAAAGGAGTTACAAAATCAACTTTCCACCCACCAGTTAATGTCTTCACACACTCAAATTCATGGAAATCCCATAATTTTATGGACATATCAGCTGAACATGAAGCTAAAATTTTTCCTGTGTGATCAAATGACAGATCTTGTACTGCATCTGTATGACCCTTCAGAGTGCGCTCAAAATCTCCTGTCTCATAGTCCCACACTTTAACTGTTGCATCCTCCGAAGCAGTCACCATAACACTAAAAAGGAAAAAAAAACTTACCTCAGAATCCAGCTTTGAAATAAAATTAATTGTAGAAGGGATAATTTTGAATCTTACCTGTAAACTGGGTGAAATAGAACTTTGGTGACAGGGCTTCTGTGACCAGTCAATGCATATCTGTTGACAAAAATTAAATAACCATTTTTGCTCCTCTTGTATCTAGGGGTTCATTTACATGAACACTACTGTCAATCACTGCAGCAGGCCAACTCAATACATGTAAGTCATTAAATATACTCAATAATACCATAATTCCCATTTTGACCTGCAGATTTGGATCGACCTGGCTTTAAAATGTCCCTTCAAAATGTTACTGTGAACTCACCAGTTGTGGTCTTAGCCCAGAGTTCCCATGTTATTGTTTCATATAATAATCATGGAAGACCCATGAACAAAAATCAAACAAAAAATTAATTCTGTTCTACTGTGCAAGACATTAAATTTTATTAATTTTATATCTACAGCAGTTAGATTACTGGCTCCCAATGCAAGAATAAAAACACATGATCTCCACACAACCTATGCAGAAATGCTTAAATTCCTCACCTCTCTGGTGGTCTAGGCATCCAGTCTTCTGGAGAGCGATTTTTAGTCAACACAGAGCCTACGAAACAGCAAATGAATCCAAAATTTTCCTCTTCCTCCAGTATCAATTATTTAAGCTTTGATCAAATGAAACATAAATATGTTGTATGCACAAATGATGCCTTTTTAAGATATGGAAACATCTTCAGTACTTACCCAGAACTAGCCAGAGTTGGCAGAATTTTAGTTGCATTTACAATCAAAGAAAGACTGTGAATTACATTCTCGATATTTTGGTTCTGTGAAAAAAATGAGCAAGTGCGAAGAGGGAGAGTAGGGAAGCTGGAAAAGACAAACAACCACACTTTGAAAAAATTGTTCACATTTCCTTCCTTTCTCTCCTTCTCTGCCATTCCGCACTGTTTTTGAAACCACGAAAACTTCTAGAATCGTACTTTGCTCTGAAACCCCTAAATATATGCTTTCCATGTACTTAAGCTAATCTAGAGTAAAATCTAAATTACTTGTGTTACTTATATGTATGACCAATCAGAATTTGGCAGTTCTATTGTGTTATTTTAGGACTTACCTGTGTTAGCCTCCTTCTCTGCCTCCGATAACCTAGCCTCTAAATCCATTACCTAAAAAGTACAAGTGTGTTTAATAAATCCTTATCCTGAGTATGGGAGGGAGGGAAATAAAGCAAGCAAGGAAAATGGCGCTTGAACCAAATTCCCTGGAAGCCCTTAATTATTATCACATAAAAACATAGAAAAAAAACTTCTCAAGTAAATGAAATACTCCTGTCATTGCTCATGGCATGTTATGTTACAAGAGCTAATAAACTTCATTTACAGTAACAGTCAGTAGTTGCTTTTTCATCCACTGCAACTGCTATACAGTATGAGGAAGACAGTATGAGGTCTACCTCATACTGATTTGCGCCGTGTGGGATGGTGGCACTCCATTTGGAGCGGTCTGCGGCAAGTGACTCTCATGCTGTCCTTACAGACATCCTTGTATCACAAGTGAGGACAACATCGAGGGCGAGGGGCATTGGCTAGTTCTCCACAGAAAAGGTACTTCAGAATACGCCTACAATCCATGTGGTGGACGTGCCCTAGCCACCTCAGGCGTCTCTTTAGCAGGATGCTCATAAGGGTGGTCGCATCTGCTCTTTTCAGGATTTCTGCATTGGGTATCTTGTCTTGCCATTTAATTTTCAGGCTTTTTCGGAGGCATCAGAGATGAAAGGAGTTAAGTTTCCTTTCTTGGCCTTTGTAGATGGTCCAAGTTTCGGAACTGCATAGATTCTTATTTTAATGTCTGTTCTTAGGTACTTGTTGTTCCAGGCCCTTTGTGTCAGCTTCTCAAAGGTGGAGGCTGCCTTGCCTATCTGGCAGTCAATTTCCTCATCAAGACTCAGGGTTATGTAACTATGCAGCCCAAGTAGCAAAATTTGTTCACCAACTCCAGAAGCTTGCCATCAAGCTTACAAGGCTCATCAAGGGTTGCCGTGTTCTGCGCAAGTATGTAAATGAAAAGGCCTTGCAGGAGGTGATGAGTCTGTTCTAGTTATTTTTAGAGCTCTTCTAGCTACCTTCCCACCTCTTTTTTTTAAGTATCAGGTATGTGAATATTCAAGTGAAGTGGTTTAGAATGAAAATCCTTTAGCGTATCCCATTCAAAGAATTTCTGTATTTAAATACTTCCTCCCCAGCCAAATTGCTGCCTACTCGAACAACCTCTACGGGAACAGCTGCAAAGCTTATGTCTTGTAGATTAGCTCGTGTATAGGCTAGTGACACACCATTCAACATTTGTTGATCTACGAATATTCAATTGCTTGAATAACAATTAATAAATTAAAGTCAGAATTTGTTACACAAAAGACAGCTCATCTCTATGTTGAGTCGACACAGTTAATTATCAATTTTAGCAGTCAGCCTGACATTATCCAATACCGTGCAAAAGTAAGTTGACAGTCTTGACTTGATCTTCACAAGAATTGAGGATCGAGACTCGATTCACTCGAAATCAAACTCGAGATTCGATTCACTCGAAATCAAACTTGATCCTCGATTCTCGCAAAATCACCAATGCGAAACACTGTCAATTATTCATACTTGATTCAACTTTCGCAAAAGCGTTACTCCTCGATTAAATAACAACAGGAACTGTTAATAAGAAAATGAACGGCTATCGTTCCTGTGAGTCCTCACTTCAAAACTACAATGTTATGTTGTGGATTAATATAAAAGCAAAACAGTGAGCTTTACCATGCCATGGCTTTTATCATGAATCCAATAATTATTTGCAAATTTCCAATGTAAACTGAGAAATGTTTGCATACTGCCCGGCCAACTAAGTAACGCAATGATTCATGTATTTTTACATCTCTTCTTAAGGACGGTGCCTACTAATTAAAGGTATTTTTGCCCCGGTGTGTGATTATGCAGGAAATGTAGATCTTAACAAGTGTTATTGAAATCTAAAAAGAAAATTGGGAGTAACCATGCATTTTTCAAAGATAATTCACGAATAATATTTGTAAAAAGCGTTAAAATACAAAGCAATGTATGGCATTCTTTCTCAAATTGATAACAGTAGTAGGCACCGTCCTTAAATGCAATGATCTGAAGGAAAATAATATTATATTGGTGGTAGAATCTCTGTGCTAGACTTGCTCACCAGTATCAGGTTTCATTCTTTGAAAACAACAAGCGTTGCGAACTAAACTGAGAATGGCATCATTGCAGGTACAAGTATATGTAACAAAAGCTGTTCCATCCAACTTTTGATACCTCAAGTTGGGAGTTCGTAGAAGGGCATTAATGTTGCCTTTTTCTCTTCTCCTGCCTTTTTTGTAAATAATATTTCCCCAATTAACCTGATCCCAGTGACTGTTGATTTTTCTTGTACGGGAATAAACAAACAAGGCTGGGCAATGAAACTCGGGGTCTCAAGCAAGTCATTGCAGAATTACTTTTATGTTCAAAGAAACAGCTCTTGTAAATCTGAAGTTAACATACTTGTATACAGAGGACCTTTGTCTCCAGAAAGGTCTGCTACTGCAGTGTTACTGATTCCATGTATCAAGTAAGGTCTACAAACTGCCTACGGTGTAAGCTTAAAATGCCACTCCGGTCTGGTGTATAGTGTCAAAGACTGTTTACAGTCCGTGTGATTGTCGAGCATGCTTCGATCATACAGCCGTAGAATAATCATCTCCTCCACAATCGCACAGAATAGTGTCGTTTGTTGTGATTTTTTCCCAACTTCAGCAACCAGATTCAAAAGAGGGCTAAACTCGCTCAGTTTTCTGCGTTACTCCCGAACAACATTCTCCGAGGAACTTTGGCAGGCTTTTCTTTTATTCGTATTCCCAGTTGCGTTTGTGCTATTAGTCTATCAAGGAATCAGTCAAGTAACCAGCTCATTAAATTCGCGATTCCTTTGCCTCAATTCTCGACTCGATTCTCTATTGTCTTTCCTCGATTCTTGTGAGAATTGAGGATCAAGTTGAGAATCAAGACTGTCAACTTACTTTTTCACAGTACAGTTCCATATAAGCAATTGAATATTTGTTGAGAATAGGCTTTTACATCTGTTGCATGGAAATTTTTTAACTATGTGTCACCAGCTTATGATTGCAGGACAAACCTATCACACAGAAGCAAACTGGCTTCTCCTCAAAATGGAACAAGACCCCATTTCCTAAGAGCCAGTTCCAAATTTTCCATGTAGAAAACACTAACCACTACAGTGTTTTCCATGTGCAAACACTAACCTTTTTCTGCAGACGGATAACTGATGTCCATTTCTTTTCCAAAAGGCCACTACACTTTTTGTCTAGCTCTCCAGGCTGGAGGGAAAAATACAATAAAAAACGTAAAGCTATGTGTGTTGCATGGTCCTCAAGAAATGAAATGGAAAGTTAGACTGCTTAATTAACGAGGATCAGACAATCGGACTGCACTTGCATAGAACTGTTCACTTGAACATACTCGTGGGAGGAGTGGTGGCCTAATGGGTTAGTGTGCTCAACTCCCGATTAAGTGGTCCGGGTTTGGGTCCTGGCCAGGGACATGTTTTGTGTTCTTCGGCAACACACTTTACTCTCACAGTGCTTCTCTCCAACCAGGGGCCTGTTTCTCGAAAGTCCCGAAAACTTTTCGGGCCCGAAAAGCCATTTGTGAAACTGCCAACCGCTTGTTTTGGAAAGCCGATCTTTTGTTAAGTTTTCAAGATAACAAAAAGAAAAATAACTGTGAAGTTTGACGCCTTAAATCCTCTCCGTTCTTGAGATACAAAGGGAATTGTGACATCCGAAAATGGCCCGTAAAGTTTCGGGACTTTCGAGAAACGGGCCCCAGGTGTATAAATGGTTACCGGCAAATCTAATGCTGGGGGTAACCCTGTGGTGGACTGGCATCCCATCCAGGGGCTCCTAGTCGCTTTATGCTAAGTGTTAAGTACGACACTGTACAGGGCTCGAAATTGCAACCAATACAGCCACATTTGCTCTTTCAAAACATAAGAGTTAGCAGTTGCCACTTTGCTGCCACTTTTGCTAAAATAAATTAAATAATTGTTTTCAATAAAATAATTTTCGGAGGCAGCGTGGTCCAGCAGTTAGGGCGTTGGGTTTGTGTGCGTTTGCCCCAGGTTCAAATCCCATTCTAGCTTTTGGTTTGGATTTGTTTCCAAATGACCCAGATTCAA
>NC_090886.1:42060402-42067902 GCF_036669925.1 Montipora capricornis
CCTTGGAACAAAGCTGGAGATTTTAAGAAACCAATTTTATGCCCAAATATGGACAAAAATGAGATCGAAGCTTCATGTGCAAGGAAATGCACGAGCTACGTTACATCCAAATAAGGAAATTTTTAATGCTTCAAGGTCATTAGCTTCTTATTGTTATCAATCGTTACAAGTAAATCTAGTAGTGAAACATAGCTGAGCAAACAAACCAAGCGTTGCACTTCAGGAAAATGTAACAGAGCCAGCATTATTGACCCCAGCTTGGCGCCTGTAGATTCCTAGTGAACAGTTTTATCCGTAATATTACATCAAACTCAGCCTTATTCAACTAAAATTTTCCAAACTTTTTTATGCTCCTAAGCATCAGTGTAAACTACCTTATTACATGAAATTTTCGCGACATGTTAATTTCACAAATTTCACGATTTAAAAAAAAATTGTGAAATTTAAGTGACGCGAAAATTAAATGTCACGAAAATAACATGACGTGAAAATTAATTGACTCACATTATGTCAATAACTAAAACAGCGACTTTATTACACATGTTTATAACAATCGTTTTGAGCTATTCTGTGGTAATGTTCTGGTCCTCTCCATCGCTACTGCTTTCCGTCTCTACTCCAGGCAGCACTTCTTTTGTACAATCCTCAAACTGTCCATTTACTGGCTCCCTGAGTGTGTCTCACTCAAAAACGCGAAATTAAAGTGAGTCAAAATGCAAAATTTTCGCAAAATCGCTAACTTAAGGTGTCGCGAAATATGCAAACCTCAAAATCGCGAAATTAACGTGTCGCGAAAATTTCATGTAATAAGGTACATGACGATCCAACAGTGGATAACTTTATGCTGTGGTTATACAATGCAGTACAATGGACTTATTATTGTGTTTTGATGCAGAGATGGTCTCATATCATTCTTAAATGTCCTTAGCAGGCTTAAACTTCTTGTCAATAGAACAAAACTAGAAGCAGGTTCTTGAGAATAGTATGATTCCTTTTCTGTGATATTATTTTCTCCTCACTGTTCATGTGAGTTAATGCTGCAAAATGCCCTCTTGAAACAGCATTCATAACCGTATTTTAAGGTTTTTGACTCCAGGCACATCCTCTTGTTAAATAATTCTTGAAATGTTAGATAGCGTTCCTGGTTTGGTTGGCTATAATCTGTCTGAAGCTGAAGATAAAGAAACACAAAAGAGCTTTAGCAATCTCCAAAATGAAAAGCATGATTACAGGCTACTCACAGTACTCTTCCACTCCATCATTTAAGAGTGGAGCTCTGCGCGTTAAAGGTGCATGTGAGCACCATTGGTAAGAAAATATGGTAACCCATCTGTGCGAGAAAATTTGGTTTTGGTCACTTGTACGTCCACCTCTCCATGCATGCTATAATTTGTGAAACTCTGTGATGGAACCCACATTTTTTGGCAGGAACATCTTTGATATTTGAAATCCATGTTATGGATATTTGACACCTGTCAAAATAAGGTATCCACTGATCATATTATGGGCTCAAGTTTAAAGCGCATCACGGTCAGCTGTTCTTTTTAAAGTTCACCACTGACCAGGTATTGGTTTTCAGTTGGATCGGTGGCTTAAGCCAGGTTAACTTACTGTAAGTCAGAATAAATAACCTGGGAGCTCCGCTTTTAGGCTTGGCTAAATCTATATATTATAACCTCACCCTTCTACAGCAACCCTTCTTTTGGCTCGTTACATTAATTCCACCGACCCTACCCCTTCACCCAGTGTCTGTTTAATTTGTTTTGTTTCATCCTCATACTCCTCACAGTGTCACCAGCAGAAAGAGTCGTCATTCAACAGCAATTGAATTAAGGCCTCATGTTCTGTAGCCACAAACGCTCAACTTGAGTTAACTTTCCCATGTAACCATCACTACCCCGGTATTTCATCCCAGGTCTTTCAACACTGAGACTGTGCACTTTGTCATCTTTGCAGGAAAACAAACAGTCAACAGAAGTGCTTTAAAAGGAAAAGTACTGGTACTTACTTTTTACACCATCCACAAGACTGGAAGCAGTTGTACCGAACAAACTTGCCTTCCTTCCCTGCCTTTGAGCAGTAATTGAAACCAGGCAATGTAAACAACCTGCACAGGCGTGTATAGGAGTCCATGCACACTGTGATTGAGAAAGATGTTTGTGTGTTTTATAAACCCACAATGAAGCAGTATTGCGTGATGCATTCACACATCTGTCACACAACTTTAAGGTAGTATTGTGTGACACTTCAATGCGAACTTCCAAAAATACAATAATGCTATTTTGGGAGTAGTTTCAGAATACTTGGCCACTATTGTGTTCTTGTAGCAACATCGTTTGCAGAAGAGGTATATAACAATACACGTCATTGATATTCAAATTAGTGGTTGGGTCTTCAGCAGTTTGCTCTATTTTGTTGTAGTTTTTACCGGTCAGTCCAACTTTATTGCAAATAGTAAAAACTTCCAATATTATTAAAACATTTTGCTACTATAAATAAACAGAAGAGTCATACTTGGACATCCATGTCCATTTGCCCCATGAGCAGGGGAATTGGTCCAACAACAGCCATGTTCACTCAGAGTACATGCTGGTGGGCTGAAGGGCTCTAGAGGAAATAAACACATGCTTTGAAATTGGTATACACTGTAGCAATCATCCGTATACTTTCCTTACCGGTACATAATCTACAGCATTCTTCATTCACTACTTACACAAATCCCATAATACACTACCCCCCAAAAATCTGCATAGGCATTGTTTTCGACTTCTCTTGGGACATTTTCATGTCCCAGGAGAAATTGCAAACAACGGTTATGCAAATATATATATATATTTTTTTTTTTTTTTTGGGGGGGGGGGGGTGGTAATAGAGGTGTATTATGGGATTGTGCAAGTAGTCAATTTAATAAAGCGATTTAGGTATTATATCTCTGAGATAGTATGCATGCTGTGATTGGCTGTTTTTGTGGGGCGTATTCTACAATACGGCCTACTAAATTTGAAATTTTGATAAAACTTCTCCAACGAGTTTTTCATGTCGTTTATGTTACACAAACTTGTAAAACTGTTTAAATATTGCAAGCAATTATTAAAAATCCAAGGAGATTTATTCGTTTTTGGATTTTGACGCATAATCGCTGTTGCAGTTGAACCTTCTGCTTGACTGATCACCTCAGAGATATAATAAATATCTAGTAACCTCGTTTTCTCGGTCCGCACTGTACTTTACGGATCCTCGTTTTTTTTGTCTCCCGTTGATTTATGGTGCGCGCGAAAATCAACGGGAAAAAATCTCGGTCCGGACAGTAGCCTGCGAACGCAGACGTATTTCCGGCGTTCGTTTCCCCGAAACGACCGCCGGAAATACGTCTGCGTTCGTATGGTATCCGGACAGTACGGACCTCGAAGTCGGTTAGTAAGAGGTATTTAGCATTGCATTAATGTGAAAGGGAAAAAACAGCAGACTCCTGATTGTCATAAAAACATGGAATGTTTTAAATCTAACTGGTCCCGCTCTGTTAGATCAGACGTGTTTCGTCAGTTTTCATCCAGTAATCTTAACCATAAAATCCCGTCACTTGCCCTTAACCAAAACAAACCTAACTTCAACCAGTCCCCAACTACTAAACCTCAGTGGAACCGAACTTGTTAGCGAAGCGATTTGGTAACGATACCAGTGGTTTTAATATAGTAATGAACTTTGTCTAGTGTTCTAGCGAGTACAGGTCGTTCCGCCGACGACCTGGGAAGGGAAAAAACAGCAGACTCCTGATTGTCATAAAAACATGGAATGTTTTAAATCTAACTGGTCCCGCTCTGTTAGATCAGACGTGTTTCGTCAGTTTTCATCCAGTAATCTTAACCATAAAATCCCGTCACTTGCCCTTAACCAAAACAAACCTAACTTCAACAGTCCCCAACTACTAAACCTCAGCGGAACCGAACTTGTTAGCGAAGCGATTTGGTAATGATACCAGTGGTTTTAATATAGTAATGAACTTTGTCTAGTGTTCTAGCGAGTACAGGTCGTTCCGCCGACCCTTCTATGATAGCTAACCAACCCTAACACTAATATTTCATCACTAAAATCAGTGCTAAAACTAATTATTAAAATGAGTGCGTAAACACATTAATAGGGATTTTAAGAAACCACGACGGCTACGGCGACGAAAACGTCACTTCAAAATAGAAGTTTGAGCTGTTCTAAGTATTTCATGGTTATTCCATTTTGTTTAATATTATTCAATATGAGCGAAGTGTCCTAAAACTGGATTGGTACGGACGGATTTGAAGTAAAGAGTGAGACTGAAAGATTCACGGTAGTTTGTCCACGTTGTCGTCAAAACCTTAAAGTAATACGTGGGACGGAGCCGGTTGAAATCAACTAAAAATTAACACATCAAATCTAACGTTGGTTTTTGAAGTTACCGTGTTTTGGTGTTTGAGGTTACCTTTGTCAAATCAAGCGGTTGACTATAGGGCCTGTTTCTCGAAAGTCCCGAAAACTTTTCGGGCCCGAAAAGCCATTTGTGAAACTGCCAACCGCTTGTTTTGGAAAGGCGACCTTTTAACATGTTTTCAAGCTAACTAAAAGAAATATGTCTGTGAATTTTGACGACTTAAATCCTCTCCGTTCTTGAGCTACAAAGGGAATTGTGACACCCGAAAATGCCCCGAAAAGTTTCGGGACTTTCGAGAAACGGGCCCCAGGGCCGCGTTGCTCGGTATTAGACCAAGTTCCGAGAAACCCGAAGGAGTTGAAGGAACTCTGTATTTTGGTACAAAACGGAGGAGTTGTTCAAGCCACAGCTAGTGCAACATTTATCCTCTTAAACTAAGAAAAAATATCTAGGACGGTGCTGCCCTTGATTCGATATTGCAAGTGGATAGATAGTCTTCTTGGTTAAGGACAGCAAACTGTAGACTCAATGGTGCAAATAAACATCGTCATCTTAACATCGATCCATCGCCAATCAGCAGTCAGAGTTTCTTACGTGTCACCTACGTCTTCCAGCTCCTGGAACATGAATTCTGGCTGTTTTTTCTAAGGTGTCCTCATACACCACAAGCCTATTTTTATAGCATCAAGGCCTGATGGGGACGTTTTTGCTGGAGAGAACGAGACAAACCATAACGTCGTTTCTTCTGTGCGAACAGCGCATGGGTTCGGCCTACAGAGTTTATGAACAAGGTTTAAAAGACGAGCTCCACGGTTTATAGTCCGTATCCGAGAAGACTTGAAAATCGGACCATTTGCTTATGTTCTTTTAAAGACGGCCGGGTTTCGAACCCGTGCTCTCAGCATGGTAGCCCAAGGCTCAACCAACTGAGCCACCGGTTTTGAGAGGAGCAATATTTCAGGCACGGAATATACTTTCGGGAATGAGCTGATTGTGTTAAATGTCTTTTGTATAAGCAAAAATCGAGGTTTCATCCTATATTATCTTAATGAACCAATTTTCTTACTGCAGTATTTACACTCCTTTGGGCAGTAGCGCTGCATCACACCCTTGGCTTGTTGACAGAAGCCAGAGTCAGCCCATGATTTACACAGTCCACTCTTTGCTTCACGCTCCGCGTCTTTGCACACTGCAGAACACAAAAGTAAGGTTTTTTTCAAAGCAATTGCCAGGTCCTTGTAAGGGTCTCAAGCAATGACAACAAAATAAAATTAGAGACATTTAGCATCGCGTATTTTTCGGAAAACGGCAAACCTCTAAGCGTCACTTGACATGGCCTTGCGGTCGAGTTAAAGTTCTAACGGATGGATACCCTTCTTGCGGTAAATGATTTACCGCAGCGTTTTACATCTTGAAATTAACGCAATTTCACGCAATTTTTCGGCATTTTCCGCGAACCGCGAACGTCATGAAGTCACGTGACCAGTGCGTTGGCGTCAGTGTTCACGTTTGTACGGCTAGACCACGTTCTAGAGGTAAGTGATTTACCGCAAGGTTTTTTTGCACCCTTAAACATCACAATCCCACGTTTGAAAGGAAATACTACTTTTAAAAACTATTTCGCTTATTAACTATCGAATTCTTTTTCATAGAAACGTAATTTTGAAGACGATTTCTCAGCTAAAACAGAAGTGAACGAACGACTGAAAACAAACATGGCAGCCGGCTATTTAACCCGGACGAATCTTAAGTCCCAAATATGGGCAGACGGCTAACGTGCAGGGGCACCCAACGACCAATTTGTTGTAAATTGTATTATTATACCCCAGTTAATGAAAATAAATGTTATTAAGGCATTTTCAGGTGTTTTTCAGTGTTGCTGGGAAAACATTATCTGTTCCTTCTTCCCAGCAAGACACATAAGAAATTTCCCAGCCACTAGATAAAATTGGTTGGTTTCCCAGCCAGCTGATCAAATTTATTTCCCAGCCAGGAATTCCGCGCGCTTTCAAATCCCTCGATCCAAAACGACCGAACAAAAGCGACAAAACCGAGACAAAACAGGGTTTTTCCGCAAGCGCAATCACTCTGACCAGCCGTCGTATGTTTGTAACTACTCTCTGGGAGAGGGAAGGGGTTCTTTTTTTTTTTTTAGTCGTCCTCAGTCTTCAGAGTTTCTACAGCCAGCTGGGGTTGAAATGCTAGAAAAAGTCAGTAATTCCCAAGCAAAACCTCTATCAATAACAAAATTCCCCAGCCAGCTAATCGAAACACCTGTATTTTTGCCAGCCAGCAAGATTCCTCTGGGGAACAGATTCGTTGGGTGCCCCTGAACGTGAAACCGCTCTGAACCGCAAACCGCGGCTTGCCGTTTTTTCCCGCCAAATGCCGAACCTTATGCTTAAGTCTATTTTTTATGTCCCTGCGGCACACGGCAAACCGCTACCGGCTAACCGGCTCAACCGCGGTTTGAAGTTTGTAGTCGACTTTGAAAACGCAATGCTAAATGTCCCCAATACCATTACGTTTACGTAAAATGGCAAAAGACAGGCTGCTAGTTGTCATAAAAGCAAGAACATTGTTTTAATCTAAAGTTAGCCTGCAGTGCAGGCGTTATTTTGGCGCGGAACGCTAGATAAATAAGGTTTTCGATGCCGCCATCTTGGATTGTGATTAGATGCTTGACCGGGAGAGGGTTGGTGCAGTGGCGGGTTTACCCCTTCCTCATTTTTCCACTTAACGCCTACTCCCTCAGCAAATATTTCCTCGCCCCAATCTTCCACAGTTACCAAATCTAAGAAAGATGGTGGCCTAATACGAAAATGTGCACTCGAGCGCCCAAAATACGCCTGTACAGCAGGCTAATCTAAAGTTTCTTTCTCTTTTGAAAAGTTGCTTGGTCTCTGTAGTTTCTTTGATTTTGGGCAATTTAACACAATTTGCTGTTTGTCGTAAACGCCCTGCAAATTGAAATCTCTTTATTAAAAGGGTTTGAATACTCGCTGCATATTTGAGGTAGCGCGTATTTGTATGTTGAGATGAAATCCTCGCTGCTGCGTCGACGTCTTTGGACTTTTAGAGAACTGAAGCGACGGCGT
>NC_090886.1:42070402-42072902 GCF_036669925.1 Montipora capricornis
GTTCGATATGTCAGCTAAATATAGAGCTTTCTTTCCATGTTGGTTTCGTGTGTTTTGACCTAAAAATACAACAGATTTGGCTGATGCATCTAATCACTCTGAAGATAATTTAAACTAACTACTTACCAGGCAAATCTATTGGATAAAGAGGGTAATGTGGCAGAGTAAATTTCAGCCCACGTTTTGCGTATCTTGTTTGTCGTTTAGCTCTTCGTAGCTGTTGTCTTTCAGTAGACTGCATCCATGCTGTCAGAAGGAGCTCCCTTTTATCTCCTTTGATCTTTTGGTCGAGATCCACGAGCTCTGAAATTTCACAACCGGACAGCACTTAAAGTGTCAGTTGATTTATTGGTTACACTTAGTCTCAAGGGACTTACTCCAATTTGAGATATCAAAAGTACACGTTTTAGAAAGGAAGTATGTTCGTTCTGGTATTCCATGGTGTTTAATCCTAAGGAAGCAAACCGAAGAGACGACAAAACATATCAGGTATCATTACTGATTTATTCGAAATACTGGAAAGTTACAAGCACAACAGGAAGTTGCCTTTTAGTAGTTTTCATGTCATTGGTCCAATGATTCATCCAGAGACGATACACTCACTAAACGACTTGAATCAAGCGTTTGAGCAAACACGATTTAAGGCTGACTCTTGCAAACAACCACATTAAGAAAGTAGTGGGCAATAAGACGATGTCTAAAGAAATGCTTGATACAATAAAGACTTCTTTATTCGAGAACCACTGTGTCACATCTCGCTGTAGTAAATACGCAATGCATGTACCTCAACATGTGCACACCGTGTGTAAAGCTTACCTTTCATGGGCCCACCATTCATTAATTTCGCAAGAAGAATCTGGTAGCACAAAGCAACTAAAACAACTGTTCCTTTAGGAGAAACCATTGTGCTAGTCCTGTTGTTTTTTTGAAGGTATTAGTTCACGGCTAGCAACTCATTGTATGTGAACTTTGGCTCATGTTGCAAGATGTAACCTCTTTGTTTTTATAAGTGAAAATGCCACTTGCGTCACAATCTCTTGGGGGTGTGAATTGAGCTAAAGAATTAGATTTCGCCGATAAGAATGATGTGACAATATTATTATTCTTCCTAATTAATTAAGAGCAAATATGAAGTCTGTCAATTTAATAATTGTTACTGGAATGGGTTAATTAAAGAAAAAGCAAACAACAATATAGACTAATACTGGCTCCCAAGATGCTAACCTTGTAGTAGAGAGTGTCGAATAGAATCATGGGATATAAAAGCTGCCACGGTCTGAAATAAACACGAACCCTTCCTCAACCCACGGGGCTTACACGGGCTTACACGGGGATTACACGGGCAAATGAAATCTTTGATGTGCAATAGGCCATTGTCTAAGTTCTTGTCGGCCTCCTATTCAAAGCGAGTGTAAGGGCGCTTTCCTTTTGTCAGAACTGGCCGGCCAGACCCGTCAGTTTCTAAAGAAATGAAACAACTTGAAGGATCACTTGCATGATAATCCCTCGTATTCTTCCGGAGGAGTATACATAATCCTCGAAGTGTGTCAAGTTGAAGACGTTGTAGAGTTAGTCCTTACAAATGCCCTATCTGGCTGGTCAATTCGGACAAATGGAAAGCACCCTAAGTCGAAGTTTTTCTTATGCAATTTCATTCAGGTGGTACCATCTGTAAAGTAGAACTACTTAGCATCACAAAAACTTCGCACTTTTAGCCTAGCTTTGAAGAGGAGGGAGACATGAACTCGGAAATAGCCTATTAATTAGAGATTTCCGTCTTATCATGTTTGTTCGTTGCCATCACAGATTTAATTTATTGACTTATTTATTTACTGAGTTTACCTAAATATAATTTGTCAAGCAGAATCTCTTTTTTTTCCAGGATTTTTACATTTTGCTTAAAGATCGAGTCGGGAGTGTTGATAAACTTCATCCACTATGATGTCAATTGATTTAATTCATATAAATGGTTTTTAATGAGAGGAACTTGACCACTGACTGAGGATATATAGAATGATCGTATAACAAATCTCTCATTGCGTGTTGGAACGTTCCTTCCATCTCAGATTTCTGCTTCCGTTTTCGTTGATCTTGTTGTGACTTAATTATATTTGCTCTTTGCTACTAAAAGAATTTCATAAAAAAATCAAACAAGACTGAACTTCATTCTTTGGCGAAGTTTGTTTTTGCTCTCAAAGTTTGTTTGCAGCTTAAGCTTTCCACTCTCACCGAGGTTTCTGCATTCCTTCCTGGTTTATTGATTCCTCTTCTCCATGTCGGGCCGTGACATAGGACGGCAGCTCCGCAAGGATAAAATGGGAACTGCGGTAGACCTTTTTATCCCGGAATTTGGATCGAGTTTACCAAGACGGAGGGAAGTTGGAACAAGATCATGTGGCCTCAGCGCTAGGGAATGCATGGGATTTGTATCTCCCCATTTCAGACCTCAAACGAGTCATGAAGATCCTTGTCCATCCAAATGAAGTCTTTAACGTTTTAG
>NC_090886.1:42077902-42122902 GCF_036669925.1 Montipora capricornis
AATCTCAGTGATCCCCCTCTTTCATTTTTAAAAATGTAATGGCGTTTAAATTTCCATATTCGAATGAGCCATCTTTGGCTTTCGTTCACATTATTTTCTTGTCTTGCTTTCGACAATTTTCTGTCCAGCCAGATATTTTTACTTTCGGGAAGAATATGGTTTTTTTTTGCCAAAAATTATCTTGCAAATCACGACAATTGGTCTTCAATTCACTAAAGTGAACTCAATAAAAAATTGTTTTTGCGGATACTGATAAAATGGTAATATGAATGTAATAATATGTAATTTTCAGTACTTGAAACTTTTTTCGCTTCGTAAACAGAACGTGCCAAAAGGGTGTGGCTCCCTTTTGTTCCAGTTTCCAAAATCAGTTGTTTTACTTCGCCATTAAGCACTCAAAGCTAAAAAAGCAAGAATCATCACAGCTCAGAAATGACGCAACATATTCTGACATCCAATTGATGCCCCAATATACATTGTTGAGTTCGCTGAACATGACACGCTAAAATGAATATTTAATACATGTTTTATCGACCAATATAAAATGGAGGTGGTTATCAAAAACTATCTCAAATTTTCCTATAATTACGTCAAAGCTTACCTTCGTTTGAAAGGAAAAATTAATTGAATTTGACCAGGCAACGAAAAAAATAAATAAATAAGTAAAACAGGCAGTCGCACAGACAAGAAAATACCATTGTCAAGTTAAAATGAGTGTATACCATCGCCATTATAAACGTTACGTTACTTGAGCAGTTAGGAAAGCTTAAGGCCCAGTTCAGACGTCGTGCTTCTGCCGTGCCGAACTTTATTGCAATTTGGTTCGACTGTAGCACGGTAGGGAAACAACTCTGATTCAGACGCCGTGCCAAAGTCGAACCAAATTCAGGCTTTACTGATGCCTCGTAACAATTCTTCTCCTAACTCCCCGTGGGAACTCAATCTCGCCAAATACATTAATATAATTTATGAATTTTGTTTGGCGCGACACAAGCACGACGTTTGAATCAATGCCGTGCCAAAGTCGTGTAGCACGGCAGAGCTTGTCGAACTTAATTGCTTGCCGAACTTAATTCAAAAGTTTGATTCAGACGCCGTGCTTCTGCCGTGCTTTTGTCGAACTTAATTCCTGAATTTAGTTCGACACGGCAGAAGCACGACGTCTGAACTGGGCCTTAGCTGACAAATTCAGGCTTAGAGGGGGATTAAAATCCTGACTTCTACATTCTTTCCGCAGTTTAGATATATGGCTTTCATATGTTAACTATCGTCATAAAATACTAGTGTGGAAGCTGACGACATTGCATAGTGTGATAGGTGTATGATTTTTGCTTGCAAATGAATGTTCTACGTAAAGGAAAACGAATCATTCGAAACATTCCCAGTGCCGCTAAATTTACAATGAATCGCTTCATTTTCCCAATGGGAACCGTTGGTAAAAAACTGTTCCAAAGGATTAACCCAGAGGATCATTGACAAGTGTGCTCTCATTTGGCTTGTTTTCCGAATACAGGAAGAAAGAATAAAGGAATCAATTTTTAAAAATCCTTTTCATAAAGTCTTTGGAGTTCTCATACCGGCGGCAAAATCAGACTTGACTACAGCATGCTACTAATTGGTAAGTGGCAAGCTCTGCGGCAAAATCCGTCAGGGGTTATTCCATTAAATTCTTATTCCAAATTGGCGCTAGTTGAACGCGAGCTTTGTAATTAATATCAAGTGAGATGTAAATTTTGATAACGTAATTTGAAACAAAACCACACTCACTTCTGATTACTTGATAAACGATATAGATTTTTACTTTTACAATACAGAGATAAGAAGCGTCTATGAATATGCAAACTACAGTCAACTCTCCGCTAACGGACACTCTCCTAAGCGGACAGCTCTACTCACGCACAATCTTTTAAATTCCCCTTTTTACCTCCCAGTCAAACTCTGTATTTACACATTCCCTTAAGAGGACGAGGACACTTTTGAAAATGAAAATTGGATTTTTTCTTTTGTTTACTCTCTCGCTTAAGCGGACTCCCAACGTATAATAATTTCCTCTTGGCAACGAAAATTTGTCTTTAAGTTACCTCTGCGGAAAAGGCACTGGAACTTGTTGGAAGCCTAGCGGCATTTTCTGAGTGGCAAGGAAACGAGCCGCTAACCCAGGCAATTACCAAGGCCAAGATCAACGATATCTTAGGGCCTCTTTATACGAGCCTGGGATGCTTTTTACCCCGGGTTGAATCACCGCGGCGGGTAACCCTTTTGCAGCCAAATGTTTATAAGCGTTTACATGAAAACAGTAGTCAAACCGGGTCAGCCCCCCTTGCCGGGTAACCCTTCTCAAGACTCGGGTTGACCCGGCTAGAAGGGTTGAAATTTCTTCAATTTCTTCATGTAAACACTGGCGTATCTGACCCGGGATTGTTTGAACATCACTTTTTTTGCGGTTCAGCGTTCTCGCCCATGCGCAGCCTGTACCAAAATGGCCGATAACGTTAACACAAATTGATGATTGTTATGATTGCATGGTTCGTCCGCCATTTTCCTCACTGACAAGTAGCCACCAGCCCTTTCAATCCAGCGAAAGGGAACTGACCCGGATCAGCCCGAAGAATGACCCAACCCTCACCCAGCCCGGGATCATGTAAACGTAATATTCGACGCTGAACTGACCCGGGTCGGTGTCCAACCCGGGCTCGTGTAAAGAGGCCCTAAGTAGCCATGAGACTGAAGTCTCTATTGGCAAGGAGACAGTCAACCATAACGGACTATTTCTCCAAACTGTCATTGGACCAAGCAAACCTTCTCTTGTCACGATAGTACAATGTTTGTTAATGTTTGGATGTCTTTTTAGCACCAAACTTACATCTATTGACGGCAGCAATATATAAGTCCTTTTTAAGTTTTTGTTGAATATGAATATAGAAGAGTTATACTGTATGTTTCCTTTTTTTCCCAAGTTTTAACATTTAACATCAACGAAGAGTTTCAGCACCCTGCGAGCAGAGCCTCCTTTTGTCTTTTTCTTTACTGAAGAGGAGAGAATGGACGCTCTGTCTGAATCGCGTCAAATCTTTGAAGCCACCGCAGCCCGAACTTCTGGACTAGTCAATCTTGTTTTCTCTAGTTAAGCTGGTTTTTCCAGTGCGAGCATCCGTTTAGGGATAAAACCGATGGTTATAAACACCCGCCTGGTATGTTAGCTACGCCATGATGATGAGGCCCAAAAGGCCGAAACAGCTGTCCATGGCTGCTAATTGACCGGGTGAAATGGTTGTGCGCATGCTTGATGTATTGGCCACACCGGGTTGGTGTTAGCGTGAGTCACCTTGCTTTCATTGTTGTTATTATTGAGCGCGTTGTACCGTGAAAAACCAAGATGGCGGCGAGATCTGGTATATTAGCTTGGGTTCGACAACAACATGCAGGACGTACTCAATAAAATCTTACTCGATTCATGCAGAGTCTTTCTTGAGAACGCCAAAATCGAGCAAGCAAAGGAAAGACTCTGCTAGCAGGGTGGAGATTCAGTTGCTATGCTTGGCTACCCAATAAAACTTGTACCATTAACATCCATTAATTAACTCTCCCGTAAGCGGACATCGCCCCATTTTTCTTGGGTGTCCGCTTATGGGAATAATTCTCCTAAGCGGACAGCTCTACTAACGGACACTTTCTCCAATCCCCGAGGGCGTCCGCTTACGAGAGAGTTGACTATATGAAGTGCAGTAGCCTCCCACACATCAGCATATATTCTGGGTTGTGAAAGGTCGTTCAAAGCATTCGCGGTGGCATTCTTAAAGTTAACTCCTTTCTGACGGAGGCTTAAGTCACGCGCTAGGAACTCATTGAATTGTCGTGTTCATTTTTTAATAAGCACGCGCTGTGGCCTTTTCGTAAAGGGTTGTTTCTATTCTTTTTCTTCCATTGATAGTTTGAATGAGCAGCGCGTCACAAAGGAGGTGCCAGTTTAATTTTTGGAAGTAACACCACTTGGTTGGAAAACGCATTGTTAGATGTTTACTTATGGCTTCAGCAGGTTTTTCCTCTTTTTATGATCAAACTTTTCCAGTTATGAATTCTCGTTCATTTTCAATAAGGAGAAAAAGCAAAGTTAGACTTGACTTTCAGTAAACGTTTTCCATAGCTAAAAACAATTTGCAAAGGAATTTTATTACCTTCAAAGAACGCTTATTTTCAAGGGGGGGGGGGGGGGGGGTCCAAATCCGCCAAAGTGGGTCCATGATGAAATGGTATATGAAATGAATCATATATGAACTGCGGATATGAAATCAACAGAAGCTATGATCTTCGCAGTTATGAACGCAATTTTTACAATTGCGCAGAGAAGCCTGATGTTAGCCGATGTGTGCAAACGCTCGCAACAAGTTACAACACGTTGGGTCTTTAGATGAGAACACAAAGGACTCTGGGACGTTTTCCATCTCCGACGCCATGTTGATTTCTTGTTCGCATGTATTTGTGTGGATACGTGGCTTGTAGTGCGCGTGCGCCGGCGCAACTTTGTTGGATGTGCTGTGCAAACGAACGCAACATTGTTGGACCACGCTTCGATGACCACGAAACAATAGAAATGTTGGCACTTGTTGGCTCTGAAGTTTGACCAGTTTCAAACTTCATCCAACAACTTCCAACAAGTCGCAACAACACACAACATGGTGTGCAAACGCTCGCAACATGTTGGGCCCAACAATGTTGCGAGCGGTTGCACGGGCCTTAAACTGTATACACTAATGACGATTAATTTTGTACTTTATGCAGAAGCACAGTTATTTCCATATACACCATATTGCTTTCTGGTCGATTTCTGGGGTAAGAAAAGGGAACTCGCTTTTAGGCTTGGCTAAATCAATACACTGTATTAAGTACACTGGATCGAAATTTTCATTTCAGTAAGAAATTAGACGTTGGATCTTTGGAAATGAAAAACCAACCACATTTGGTACCTTGTTACTATCCATTTTATTACCCAGAAATATGACATTTTTCCCATTATCAAACTAAATACATGTTGTCTGAGTCACAAAATTGCATTCCTTTCCATATGTGATATCTGATCTTTGACCAATACGACATTCCTTTTCCAAAAGAAATCGAGGCACGTAGAAATTGGTCCGATGTTGCTTAATTTTCTCTAATTGCTTGTCGCCAAATAAATTAATGGTCAAAATTTTATGGATAAGCAAATCAACTGTCCGCTTCTTCCCATCATAAACGTCCGACAAAGCTGATGTCAATCATGCAACAGTTCCAAATTTCCAGTGCAGTTGCTCTTGGTGGGGGGGGGGGAGGAGAAGCCGATCATTCCCAAACTTTGTTGCAAACTGTCATCAACTGAGGTATTGTTCGTAGACAGTGAGTGGATCTAAATCGTTGTGTTTGTGAAAGGAAACTGGGTTCTGGTGCGCTAGAAGAGATGGGACATACTCGTTGGGTTTTGCCTGAAACAGAAAATTAACAATGTTAAATTGATCACACCACATATTTTGAGCAAACTTCGTGACTTTGTGAGTCCAGTGCGTACCGCAGGGATGACAATATGACTACATTGTCAGATACACATCGCTCCTTTTTTTCCTCATCCAAACAATTGTTCAGGGCAGGTGTAACTGTCTTATCCTCGTAACATACTAGTGACAAAATGACTTGATTTGTTTTAAAAAGCTGTAATTTCGTACTAGGAGGTGAATTTTTAGCCCGTTTACTCGAGAAGCCATGTTGGCTTTATCCCCCAAGCCTCGATGTCCAACTTAACATCACCAATCAGGCGTTGTCTATTGAGTCTTGATCGGCAACGATGGTGAAGTACTTTCAGTGATAATAACAGTACGAGGAGCACAATTCACACACCTGATGGAAGGCAGGACTGTGTGTAAGAGGGACCCCCAGTCTTCGAAAACAGTTTCCCAGCCACATATCGTCGGGAGAGTCTGGTTCCCAACAGTGACAGTCACTGTTCAGTAGAGCTTCAATACCAGCACGGCTAAGAATCATGCTGAAAATACACCAAGCAAACACGAAGGAATCAAACAGTCCTTCATTTGAACACGCAGGAGATGACGTTGCGAATTTCTTGCTGCATTTAAAAGGAAACGAAACATGTCTTTAAGGCCCGGACAAAAGACTTCAACATTTGCTTATTTTGTTGAACGATGTTGAATGCTGGGATGGTCAAACGGGTTTCAACACATCATCAACATTTGATTCAATAAAGCATCACGAGAGGCCAGTCATTCAGTCCCAGGCTGCAAACGCGGTTGTTACCACGAATACTGACTTGTTACTATGGATACGGACATGGATACGTCATTGAGGCCGATTAGTGCGCACGCGCGTACCCAACAATGTTGAAAGAGGGGGCAAACGGCTTTAACTTCATTTAACATTCGCGGCAACAACAACAACAACAAAAAAACTGTTGAATGGTTGTTGAAGCAAAGTTTAAACGCTTTTAATCCATTCACTCATTCAACATCGCTATTCAACAAAGTCGAACGGATGTTGAAGCAAATGTTGAAGCCGTGTAACCGGGCCTTTAACCTTCATAATTGCCTTTACTGTGGTAAAGCAGTGATTGCTACAAATTGGTTGGCCTGTGCAACCTCGTTTCCAGGACCTTTCCCTTTTCCCGCCCCACCCCAAAGCGAAGGGAACGTTCCTGGGAACGAGGTCGTGACTTGTGCAGGAGGCGTTTGAAACCTATTTTGCGTCGCAAAAACAGTGTTCCGTAGCAAAACAAAGTTGGTTGCAACATTTATTGGGCAAGCTTGGTTAATGGGTTAAAAAGGCTGTTACGTCAACGAGAAACTCAGCAACGTTTTGTTAAAATGCATCTCTTATGTTAAATTTCAATTGTCAGTGCTCTATTAAATTGTCAATTCTCTATCAGGTCCTTTCAGAGAGCAAAGATCCTTCAACATTATGGCGAGACTTGATATATGAAAGAAATACATTTGAAATGCGGAAAAAATCAATCAATTCAACTGAGCTATGAAGCCAACTGGAAACTGGTCATTTCGTGAATTCGTAATGAACCCGTAGAGGGTGTAGATAGGACGAAACTTCATATATGAAAGACATATATTTAAAAGCTATCATCAACTCCAGGCTCCCAAGGTGTAACGAGTCAAAAGGCGGTTGACTGCATGGGAGGATACTTGTGTCCCAAAAAGTCGTCGCCGGTTGTGTATCAGGAAAATTTGCAAGTTTTTGTGGGTGCCTTTCTGAGTTTCGTTAGCCACAGGTTGAAATTTCCAAACACTTACCTTCCTCCACCAGTGATGTACTCGTAACCGTATCCTGCAGTCAATCCGTACCCATACCTCTCACCCAACAAAGTGACCTCGTTCGGATCGTAACAAGATAACAACTTCTGCAATCTGGGAACACTAAGGAAGAGAAGAATAGTTCGAAATGAGAACTGACAGTCACCAGCGACTGGTTTGGTTTGTAAAAATCAGTAACAGGTTTTGGTCCAGTTTATACTGAAATTCATCACCGAGCAACGTAATATATAGATTTTGCCAAGCGTAAAATCGGAGCTTGTGTGTTATTTATTATTACAGTAAGTTAACCTGGCTTGAGCCTGCGATCCAATTGAAAACCAGTACCTAGTCCGCGGTCAACTTTACTTGAACCCGCGATATGGTCACGTGATACTGGTCAGTGACTACCTTGTTTTGATAGGTGTCAATGTCCAATATCAAAGATGTTCCCGCCAAAAAACGCGGATTGCACCACGGAGTTTTACATTGGCATACATGGATGGGTGGAAGTACGCTGACCAAAACCAAATTTTCTTTCCCATGGTGCTCCACGCGTGCGCAAAAACTTAAATGTGCTTTGTTCCTGAGCTCACAAACAAGCATTTAAAAGTTGTACAGACCTAAAACAACGGCAACTTTCAACAAGCTTTTAAAACCTTGGCATGGCAAAAGCCGTGGACGATGAGTCTTGCACAGCGTTGAATCAGAGAAGATCGTGTTCAGTCAAAATTGATTAAAAAATATTTATGAAAGTCAAGAAGACTCCTGTACGACTGATAAAACAACGCGGAAAAGTATTTTTTTAACGATATTTTGGCTGGCCAATACCAGCCTTCATCAGGTTCATAGGTAACTTTTGAAGATTTTTTTAAATCTTCGTCGTAGCCATTTGCTGAATGTTGCGCAACACATCAGCACACATGGCTTCTTACTACATTCCCACGCCTTGAAAGGAAATCGGATCCCAAGGCATCACGATGGCGAAGCGTGAAGCAAAATGACTCAGTTTTAGTAACTTGATACCTCATGATGGTGTCATCGTCCAGCACAACAAGCCAGAGTTTATCTACAGCTCTTGGATCCGTAACCGCTCGGTTAATGATAGCTTCGAGCTTCGCACAATGACCTGTAATAAAAAGAACTACAAATTTCAGTACATATCTCCGTAATGAAGCATTAACATAAGACAAGATGGATGAGTATTCATTTTCACTCCTAAAGCAGAAACTACAAGCCAGGTACATTTAACATACCAAGTATATTATTCGAGAAAAATAAACCAGGACATTCAATTAGCGGGAAGCTAAAGTGAAAATTTACCGAACGTAAGGAAATCGCGAGCGAAAAATGCTCCTACAGTCCCTCGCGCTGAGCAATCATGGCACGATATGGCGTAATTCGGCCTTGACCAATCAGAGCCCTGGGATCGCAATAAAAGGAGTTGAACGAGTAACTTTCGTAGGGCAGATGGTTCTCCTGCTTAAAAGTGAGGTTATACCTCACCCTAACACCTAACTTCACATCACAAGTCTCTCTATTAAAGCTTCCTCCGTTAGCTACCAAGCTGCATCACTTCATCGACTCACCTTCTGCAAAATTATCTTGCTCTTCATTCATTTTATCCGCCAATTTATAGCGGCATGTTACAAGCAGGTAGGGTAACCCTACTGCTAGGGTTACCCTAGCAGGAGGGTCAAAGATAGCCCGGGTTTACAAGCATTTACACAGGTAGGGTTACCCTACCATTCGGGACAACTTTGTGTGCTTGGTAACCGCAAAATTCCGCGTGAATTTAAACGCTTCCATGGTAACCAGTTTTATCTAACTACCATGGCATCTTAACTCTTAGATTGATATCAAAATAGGAAAAAAAAAATAAAAGCAACGGCTGTTTTCGCGATGAACAAAGTCCAAACTAACTTTCATTTAAGCCTCGTGTGAACCGGCTAAAATCGAAAGCGCTTTCTGGTAAAAAAAATATTATGATAATCAAGGAATGAAATAATTATAAGCAAAAACTGGTCAATTGACGAAGGAAAAGGCTTTGCATTTTTTACTGGGCCTTTTCAAAAGAAAATAAAAAGCAACATTATAGAAACATTTCTCGCTTCTGTTTGGCAAACAATTCACGTTGCATCATAAATTGAAATGGATTAATTGTCACGAGTTCTAAAAGAAGCGAATATAGGATCAAAGTGACGAAATTGAACGAAACTCTTAAGCCATCCAATTTCTTGTTATTTTTTTTATTTGCATGGTATGTCTGCTAATGTTGTTTTAAATAAGCCTTTTCAATCTTGGTTTTAACCGTTTCCTGTACCACGCCAAACCATTCAGTGTACTGATTAGTCTGCGTTCGTTTTAACAATGTTTCCATTATTCGCTCTTCACTTCGATTTCTTGAAGGAAACTTTTCCAAACGACCAGCTGTGAGAAATATCATCGACTATGAAAGATTCTTAACGGTCATGATAGCCGAAGCACTTTTTTCAAGTTCGGCGGGTCAGAGTTTAATCTTTCATCAACAAAGTGCCCAATGTTTAGCTGCGTGGACGGTGAAAAACGAGGAGTCGGTGTGTTGGGAGGGCGAAGACCTTGCAATTCTCTTACCCTCGTCCCCACTCCAAATTTCCCCTCGCCTTTTCCTAGTGTTTCAGTCGCTCTTGTATCACATCTACTTTCCTGCATGTTTGCGGCACTTTCTCGCATTTGATCCCCTTAATTTTAAACCACTCCATTAAATCACTACAACACTAACAGTTTTGAAGAAAGTGTTGTTATAATGACAGTTCGTTCACTTTATCCGTCTAAGACGGATTAGAACTTGAAGCCCAACTACGGCTCCCAGACGTGTAAACAAAATGATCAACTACTTCAAATTTCCAAGTATTAACTTGCACCTGAAAACAGAAGTAATGCCCCGTCAAGTTCTCTCGCCACTAAAACATACGATGCCGAAGAGGATATAGGAGACAGTGAGGTTGAAAAATTCAAGATATGCGGCGAAATGCTTTCGTCAGTGATAGAGGGAAGCTGGTTATGCCCCGAATAACAGGAAAGGAGGTGAATATGTCTATAACAGGAACGCAATTGATAAATCCTTCGCAGAAAGCCAAAAAAAAACTTAAAGAACATCATATAACTTTTAAGCGAGTTTGTCCGAGAGAGGAAGTACTAACACAAGAAAAAGTAATTCGAAAATACCTTGAGAAAGCGCCCGAAGCGGTGAAGCTGCCAGCTATTGCAAGCCGACCATTGAGACTCACAAGCGACGAACGATACGATCTTCAAGCTCTTTTACGAGTGCGATGTTTCGAGTTCCCACTTCACGTTCAACAACTCATTCCCGAATGGACACGGTACAGATCCCACAGCAAATCGTCCACTTCATCTTCGTCTTGTTTTCGTCGCTACGATCGTTTCACAACAGGTCAGGAAACTGCGAAGGAACAATTTCCGTTCGTCGTATATGATAATTGTAATAACTCTCAAGAAGGAAATGAAGTTCGGAGAGAGTCAGCAAAAGCCGAACCTGACAGGTTTGTACCCTTCAAATCTTCGATTCTCGAGGGACAACGACTGGATTTAAGAGAAAAATACAGAATTGAATCAAGTGACTACGACTTCGTAAACCGACACTTAAAGAAGAAGGGTGGTGGAAAACTCGCCCCTTGAAAGAATTTTTGGCCCTCAACAATTCAAAGATGTGTTTCAATAGGTTCGTTTACAAATCCCGACAGACCAATTTTGAAAATTTGTTAGATGGCAAAAAAAGGATAAGCCTTAGAAAAGAAAGTCTATGCTTTTTTCAATTACCAGTAGCACTCACCGATCACGCGGCAAAAAAATTAGTTTCAACACAACATGTTGTCATGGCGACATCTGAGGTGACAATTTTGCGACATCTAGTCTTACTTGAGAGGTCAACCATAATGTTATATTACCTTTATATTTATGTTCGAGGTCAAATTTATTTGCTTCCGCTAAATAACTGGAACTCCTTTTTCTCAGACGGATCAAAGCTATTTCTAGCTAGATGAGAGGTAACAGTTAAGAAGATACGACTTCACCATCACAAGGTGGCTGCAAAAATCTTACAAAAACATCGAATGTTGTTACAGATTAGAGAACCCTTCCTTCTAACGGCGATTTTTTAGTTTAAAACGCTTATTTAAGGCTGATTTGGTTTACTTGAATTTTCATTACGTCTCGTTCCATCGACAAACGGCTTACAAAGGACGAAAAGAGGGCTTCATTTGTTTAAGGTTCGCATCGGTAATTCAGATTGGCGTCTTTAGGCTTAGAATATTGTTTATCAAGACAAAGCTCTGTTAAACTGTCAGCCACAGTCTTGTTTCAGATTATACGGTAATATGTTACTTATTTACACTTTGGCGAAGACATATTTCTTCTGGCTGCGGACAGAGAGGCATGAATACCAGGAGCCACTGATGGGCTCCTGATGAATACCCATGCATTTGGAGGTATCGGTGGCAGCCCATCCCTTTCTATCCGTTAATCAACCTGTAATATTATTGTAATTATTATATGACTAGCTCCGCGAGCGGGCAAAATGAACCAAATCCCACGCTGTGATTGGCTACCCGAGCGGGCAAGATGGAGCTATACTGCCTGCTCGGGATTACTCACTTGGTCCCGCAAGATCAAAGATCATTTTTTGGTATATATTTATATAATAAATCCTTTATTGACCAAGCTTGTTCGGTCAAGATGGCTGGATATTGGCCTCGTTCTTTTTTTGCGTGTTTATGGACCTCGACTCCGTCTCTGTCCATAATCACGCAAAAAAGAAATTGGACAATATCCAGCATTCTTGACCTCACGCTTGGTCAATAACCCATACATATAATAAACAGGAGATTTATAGTCTGCTGAAATAGGGCGAACTACAACACTACACGGTGTGCAAAGGTGTGCTCAATGCAGGGGATGGGAGAGGGAGTAATATTTTTCAGTTCAATGAGACCTGGCCGGGTTGCTCGAAGCATGGTTTATAGCGCTAACCTGTCTTTTGTCACGTTATTTTAGGCTGTTGAGGGGAACTCTTTAGTTAATCACGAGTTTACAACTCGAAAATAGTAACGTGGAGTTTCTTCACTGATAGAAGTATCGTTACATCACAAACAAGATGATGCTGAGCAAAAACAACCTTTATCCAGACGATTTGCCATAAACTTGAAAAACGTCGGGCCGACCTTTTTCGTGATTACCCAAAAGCAATCCGTTTCAATCTTGTCCATTTGTGTCCATCCACGTTTCCCTTTCCTTTTGCTGTATTTCTTTTACGTTGTTCAACACTTTAAACTGGTTATTGCAATGTTTCATTCTACTTTCTGGGCATTTTGGGTGTCATGAAAATTACATCATTTTGCGTGAGATAGCCCCTTTAAACGCCAGGGAAACCTATAGGCTTTGATACCTCTTAACCACCGGTTAGCGCTAACCAGGCTTCGAGCAACCGGTCCCTGGTCTGACGTACCTCTTTCCGTATTTGGAACTCCAATGTCCTCTGTTGGTATTGAAGGATCGGCAGTTTCACTGTAGTACACGATATGCTTGGCGTATTTTCCAACCGTTTTTTGAACGATTGGCACTGAAAGAAAAGTACCACCAATTGGAACCTCTAAGAATTTTTATTTCATAGCTACCACGCCAATGATTAGCCAATTTAGAGAGACCCATTCCATAGTATTGCAGGCTTTACTTAGTTCTGTGCTTTCCCACTCAATTCGGTTAGAAAGACATGAATGAGGCGTAACTAACTTAAAGACAGTACTCCTCTTCGGGTACCAGTTTTTTCACTCTAATTTATGCACCTCGTGCTCCGCACAAGGGCCGCAAAATTAAAATGGGAAATACAAGTGTCTAACAAGATTCCTCTGAAGAAGGCCGCAGAAGGCGGTCGAAAATTTAGTTTTAACGTTTTTAGATCTGTTTTAAACCTTTAAACCCCCTTGTTAGAACTTTAATACACAGGTCGTTCCTTAGTATCAAGACTATATCTCCGAAGATCGAGGACAAGAATAAAAAAGTGCGGAAGTTAACAAGGACAAAGAACTTTAGTAACTTATTTTTATGGCTAAAAATGACGTCGGGCACCTCCTCACAACTCCATGAGGGATGAATACTATCCTTATGGGATAATAGATCCAAAGTTTTGAAGAGTCTTGAAGAGCATGCGGTTGTCTCGATACTCCAAGCGTTGATCTACAGTATTCAGGTCCATGCACAAATTTGGTAACGGTTAGCTTTCAGTTATGCACCTATCAATGTAAATTCCGCAGGAAGGGGGGAGGGGGTGCGGGAAACGGGTGGAGATTTGACACTTCTTAAAAATTTGTAATCGAATTCCCCAGGGTGGGAAACTAACGTCGATCAAAAGTGTCAAAAAAAGCCCCACCCTGGGGCAAAGAGTCTAAACAAACAATACTATAAAACAAACAAAAGAACATTTGAAACTGGGTATATTAATAATTTTTTATGCTCAGTATGTCGAAACAGGTCGGATCAGTGACCCGTAAAATACTCTAAACTAGTGGTGGAATTCGATTTCAATCAGATGGGAACCTAAGGATAAAAACTTTCTCGAAATAGATGACAGTTTAAAGTATCCGATTATGACAGTTGAAAGTATCGGATTATGGCGACAAAAACCAATAAAAACTTCACACTTTTCTCCAACTGAAGCGTGACTTAGGGACAGACTTGGTAACCGCGTTTGAAAAGCCCGACAGGGGGAATAGTCTCAGGCATCAAATCCCCGCCTATCGCCCGCACTTCCCCCCTCCCCCCCCTCCCCGCGGGATTTACATTGATAGGTGCATTAGGGTGACGAAAACTGAAAAATTGGAGTTTCCTGTAACGTGCCTCGTTAGTCTGTGTACTGGATATCTGTGTTGGTTTGACGAACGCCAGAGAACAGGGTTCCGACATTTGAAGCCCTGTCAGTTCGCCTTTCGTTCACAGAAAAAAGGCAGTCGGGTTTCCGTACAACATTTCAGTAACCTTTCTCAGATTCGAAAACCTGTCTTTTGTATGCAAATGGAAAATGTAGCAAAATGATGGTGGAAGTCAGAGCTGCAGAATCAACAAGAGGATGAATTTACCTCGATCGCTGTGGTACTTCTTTGTTGTCTTGACAGCAAAGAAGATATGATCCAACGATAGATCGCCCTGTAAACAGAGGCAGTCAGCGGTTTAAATTGAGGGGGCTCAGAAACTCAGAAACTGTAGCCCTACAGAGCGCGAGGGCCGAACTCAACCTCGTTCCCAGGGTCTCTCTTCCCTACCTCCATTATGGCGAAGGAGGCAGAGAAGAGAGACCCGGAGAACGAGGTTGGGCCGTACTGGGAAATATTGGCCCGAGGTCGGGGCAGTGCGGACCAGCGAGGTCCGTACAAAGACGACCGAGGGCCAATATTCCCCAGTACGGTCCCAAGAAAGTGAGCTTAGTAAGTAGTTGTTTATTATATGGCATCGTTTCTTCGAGCAATCAGACACTTCTTCACTTTGTGAACGTTCGTAATCTTCGTCTTCTATCAGCGAACTTTGAACGGTAACCATTTACATGTAAAACTAAATTCCGCTTGCTATAATTATACTGTCTGTTGTGATGGAAAAATTAAATTCCTCCTTATAAAAAAATTTTTTTGTGTTTCTCTCAACGTGAATTTCCCGTGAAAAAGAAAAAAAACGGAAACGGACCGTTTCCATGGTAATGGTCCGTACTGTAAAATCCCCACCGAAAACCAGCCAATCAAATTGCTCCATTTAGCCTGAGAATTGCTTGCCATATAATAATAGCCCTTCTTCAAATTATTTGTGGTTAATTTAGCTTCATCATGAATATGTTTGATAAAAGCAAATTTTCGATTTTCAACTGCGTTTCGAAAAGAAACAAAACCAAAGTAATTAGTTACTATGCTCGGTGACCGAATGACATGCAAAGGGAGGCTGAGAAGAGCCATACGGCATTCGACGGAGGTTTCAGGTGTGTTCGGATAAAATGCGCGAAAGCAACCTTTCGGAAGGAAATCTAACTATATGATTTCCAAACGTTTCACCGTTTGACGCTGCTTCAAGAGCCGAAACCAACACGCTTTGCACTCACACCCAACCCAGTTTTCAGGGTCCTAACGGTAATCAATGCTTGCTGGCGAAAGAAAGAGAAATGAGACTTGGAATGAGTTATATAAACTTACACATTCCGGGGCACTACTTATCAATGCTGTTACACAATCACGTTGGTCCTTTAATTGACTGGTGCAGAATTCTGGTACATCGGTGAGTAATGTGCCTCGGCCCTCGTCACGAATAAACATTGCAACCTGCAAAAGAGTTATCATACAAAACAAGTCGTTTCGAAGATATTTGCACGCGGTGAAAACGTGCAGACATAAAACAATGGGGAAAAAAGAAGGATTGAAACCATTATCTGAAGAAAACGATAGCTAAGGGTGGTTTCCTTTTCTCAGAACTGGCCAGCCAGACCCGTCAGTTTGCAACGAAAAGGTAACTATCTGAAGGAACACTTGCATGATAATTCCTCGCATTCTTCTGGCGGAGTTATATCATCCTCCAAGTGTGTTAAGTTGAAGGCGTTGTAGAGTTAGTCCTTCCAAATGCCCGGTCTGGCCGGGCATTTGAACTTACAAAAATTTTTAAAGTTACTGAGAAAGCTTTCGAAATCCATGCGGATTCGTTTCTTGGGAGACATACTAATTGTCGAGTTAGGATTTCGAGTTGGATTTTCGAGTTGGATTTTCGAGTTGGATTTTCGGGTTGGATTTCCAGGTGGATTTCCCAGATGGATTTTCCAGTTGGATTTTCAAGTTGGTTTTCGACTTGGTCAGTGTAAAATGTAGACTGCAGACCAGAGGTAAAATGCAGACTAAGGTGATAATGTCACTGTTGAAAAAGCCCAAACCCTTAAGAAGTGCTAACCTTAGGCCTAATTAGGCTTAAAACAATATTTACGCTTAACTTTTAGCACTTCTAAAAGGTTTGAGCTTTTTCAAAAGTTACATTATAACCTTAGTCTGCATTTTACCCTAGGTCTTCAGTCTACATTTTACACTGACCTAGTCGAAAACCTCATTCGAAAATCCAAGTAAATAGGCAACCTCGTTTCTTGGAGATGGTTACCAGAAAATAAAGGGTTTGCAACCAATCTCCAGAGACGCAGACAACAATGCTGCAATGTATAATTGCTGGTGGACAAACAAAAGGAGCTAATGAGAGATCTTTTGTTTTCGTTCACCAACATGGCGGCGATGACCTAACGTGAAAACCACCTCCTGCCGCCTCAAACTGACGAGGCTGCTAAGCTTTGCGTAACTTTCGACTGAGAATTTTGTTAGAGGAGAAGAATATTTTTTCTTTTATATTAGATCCTAATAGACAAAACTTCATTGTTTCAAAAATAAACTCGCCAAGTATTTACTTTGAGATAAACTCAAGCCTTTTTCGTGATTCGGCATTTCATTTAAACAAAGCTAATAATTTAGTAGAGATGACCCCGAGCGCACTTTTTTTCAGTACAACTGACTACCTTGTCACCTTTGTTAGCATTCGGCGGCGATCCTCGAAGAGCGAATCGGAATACATGTACACTAAACGTGTCCTTATGCAAAAAAAGCGACAAGGAATTTTGCACTCAAGCAATAAATAACTGCTGAATCCGTAATCTGACGAGTGCTTTTTCAAGGGTCTCAAGAACTCAAGCTTTAGGAAAAGCAATCGCAACATTACGGTGGGGGAAACCATATTGTCCAGGGCAATTGCCCATATCCTAACAAATGACAAAGACAGCGTTGAAACGACGAGTAGTAGTCTGCATAAATTTGTGCACCATGTAAACGCCATTAAATCCAAAACCCTTGTTTTTGCGGCAAAAAGCAAAAATGGCGTTCAGCAAGTATTCAGCCCTTACGCAAACTCATGTCCACCCTAAGAATATCCGAAATGAATTTACTGAGATAAAAAAGAAACGAAGATTGAAAAAAAGCCATGGAGTAAGATATCAAGTGATCCCCGCCCCAAACTAGGGCAGAGGAGTGGGAACCAGGGGTGAGGGGTGGGAGGCTAGAAAAACTGAATTACATGCCGCGGTTGAATGTACTAATTAAACGAGGTAATAGCATTGTTAGTTTCGGAAAACATGGAATAAAACTATCGAAATTGTCAACATGGTGAGCAAGTTTGTTCATCTATGTGTAAAGAATTGATGGTTTTCACGTTACGTCGTCGCAGTCATGTTGGTGGACGAAAAGTACAGAAATCTTTTTATCTCCTTTTGTTCGCTACTCCATTGTTTATTGTCTCTTAAGATTGGTTGCAAACCAGGCATTCATGTCTTTAAGTGTTAAAATGCCAACCGTTTGTCAGCCTAACCCCTGGGGGACATGGATGCATCCCTCGTCCCCTAGGGGTTACACATTAACCGGTGTTTTTCACATACAAGTGCCACTTTTTCGTGATTATCGCAAAGCAGTCACAAATGAGCCAATGAAAGGATGTGAATTTCGTCCCGTTTGCAAATTAGGTAGAATGAAATTTTCCTATAAATGAGGAGGGCTGAAAGCATTCCAAAGCTCGAGGTAGTTGTTTCACCTGTTCAGAAGAGAATTATCAAAGATGCCACCCAAAGCCGCTGGAAAGAAAGAAGAGAAGCTTGAGAAGCCAAAACTGCCAGGCAAAAGCAAGGATGCTAAAAACAAGCGGGGACGACGCAGAAAACAAACCTACGCCATTTACATCTACAAAGTTCTAAAACAAGTTCACCCGGACACTGGAATCTCCAGCAAGGCGATGAGTATTATGAACTCTTTTGTCAACGACATCTTTGAACGCATCGCAACGGAAGCTTCAAGACTATCAACGTACAGCAAGAAGTCGACCCTTAGCTCCCGAGAGATTCAAACTGCCGTTCGCTTGATACTGCCTGGTGAGTTGGCAAAACATGCGGTTAGCGAAGGCACCAAAGCTGTTACAAAATACACCTCGAACACGAAATGATTCCCTAAAAGATGTTTTCAAAAGGTTCCAAGACTTTTGTCCTCTTCTGTTCACATGTATCAAAATACTGTTTAGCCTTCCCTATAGTTTGTCTATTATGTACAGAGTTCCCGATATTTCTTTACCTCGTGTTGAACGTCGATTGTAAAGTCCGCCTGTGGTGGAAAAGCGTGGAGTCTTTTACTCAAACTACGACCGAAAAATACATCCAACGTGTTAGTAGTTATGTTTATTTTAATTAACATCTTTTTTTAGAGTAAGTATGTATTTTTTTGTAAATAGCGTTTTGTATATTTCCGAGCATTAAAATAGCTTTCTATATTGAATACTTGAAGTACGTGTCATGTTTTTGAGACTAATTCTCGCTATGGTTATTCTGTTCAATGGCCAAAACGTACCACCAATTTGAGTAAGATGCGGAATTGCTGACAGTTCTTAAATGTCCTCTTCGCTTTTCAATGAGATGCAAATCAGATGCAAGGTGGTTTGCTGCAATCTCGCACTTTGTGACAACTTCGATCCTTTCCAAAAAACAAAACTACTGAAGCAATATAGTTGCATAAAAATTGAACACTCGTGGTTCAATTTCGCTACAATACGCTAAAAACTTCCAATTCGTTAGTACTTTTAAACAGAAGCATTTAGTGCTTGTCGTGACCTTCGTTAAAAACGATCCTTCGTTTTCAAAGTTTCCAAAGATTTTTTCCCCAAAATCTAGAAGCAAACCACGCCTGCTTAACAGTCACAAAATACCAAAAAGAAAACCAACCCTTGTGTTACCACCATTTTAATAAGAACTTTAGTAAACTAGGCCTAAAACGCACCTCCAAAAAGAAAAACAAAAATAACTCTAGGTTACAGTAAAGAAAATTTTTTTTTTTTAGCTGGCAAAACTTGACTCCATAAAATCGTAGATAAACTGACAACCGAAAATTTAGGGTGCGTTCGATTGACCCTATTCCGGAATAAGAATACGTGGAGTGATACATACATACATATTTATTAATCCTTAGAGTGAGAGACACTGTACAGGATGCTAAAAGGTCAAACGGGTCCGACGGGAGTACATTTAAAGGCTACATAAGAGCCTGACATATAAAGCTTATTGATGATTTAAAAATGTATGTTTGGGCGTTTCCAAGCAACAATTTTCATTTCAATCTCCGTTAAAACGAAGGAATTCTAACTCCCATTCCATGTATTCCTATTCCAGAACACGGTCAATTGAATGCGCCCTTAATGTAATCTTGCCGGCGTTTCGCGGCAAATGGGGGTATCTTTATTTTGGGAGCGCCCCGAAATCCACCACGGCTCGCTTGTGCGTGGCCGTGAATCTCGCTCATCTTTGTGGGCCATTTTTTCGAAATGTTGCTACTTGGTCGTTGTGGTACGTATCTGGTGTTTTTTCCACTCTTCAGGGTGCGCATGGTTCCCGCTACCGGTTTGCCAAAGATACCACCCTGCGGTGCCGGGATCATAACAGGCTCCTTCTCACAAATTTTAAGGCACCAGTTGTCCCAAGCTCATCAATTGCCGATGACTTTAATAAAATAAATTCAGACCATTCGTCTTATGAACGCTATATGAAAATTTCCCTCTATTAAAAGAGCACTGGTTAAAGGTAGATAACGTTTTAGTCTCTTGAAATCCATGAAAGTGCCACTTTAGCGGGCGACACTAGTAAGTGGGTGTTTGCACAGCATTTTGCATTGTGGATAAAGAAGTTCGTGTTTTCCCATCCACGGGCGCCAAAAGAAACGAGGCGTTATCTTCACTCCCGCTCTTAAGTGAGTGAACTCACAACAGCACAACAGTTTGGTAAGTCGGAAACAAAACTGAAATTTTATTGAAATTTTATTTAAGAATCTCGTCATAAAGGACAACTCGCCTGTTGAGCAGAGGAACAGATAACGCCCATCCAGCAGCAAAATCAGGGAAAGAGAACTGAGAAGGGTCTTCATAGAAAGCAAAATGATGGATAATTGCTGCTTGTTGATCCTGTATAGCATGGCCAAGAAACAGCTCCTGAAAATACCAGAAAACAACAATTTGCAAAACATCGACCAATATCCTTCCATTATAACATGTGTGGATGGAGGGGGGAGGGGCTGGAAAGGGCAATGTACCCGTCTTGCCATCCCCACTCTCTTTGTTCAACTGACCTAAATGTGCAAAGTTCTTCATTCATCACTGCCCTAACTTTAAAGCACTGGGTTGGAGCAGTAGTAAAGGCACTAATGCCCTCCTCAATGTACATGTATCCAGGGTGCAATTCCTGGACTTTGCCTGTAGGTTCTCTGCTCCAAGAGCTATATAAGCAGGGCTGGCATAGTCACTGGTAAAATTGTTTGCCTCCCACCAATGTGGCCTGGGTTTGAATCCCAGACTCAGCATCATACGTCGGTTGCTTCTCTGCTCCAAGAGGTTTTCTCTGGGTATTCCAGTTTTCCCCTCGAGATCCCCAAAAACCAATGTTTCCTTTGATATGATTTCATTTGATTTGATTTGTGTTAATTTGAATTGATATCTATGTATAGTATGTTGTAATAAATATTACCGGTATCATTATTATTGTTATTATTATCATTATTATTATTATTATTATTATTAATTATTATTATTATTATTATTATTGTCGTTATTATTATTATACTGATAAAAAGATTCTTATTGAAGGGAGGTCCTAGACTAGTTCCATATTACGGCTATTACACATTAATAAACTACCTACTCACTTTTCTTGCATCATGTTTACCGAGAACTTGAACCAGTCCAGGAAGGTTGATGGTGGTTTCACCCTCACAGAAAAATATCCAGTGTTTGTTGTTACCATATTTGCCAGCTAAGCTACATTGAAAAAAATCATACTAGAAATTTAAAAGAAAACAATACATTTCTTTTGAATTCCTTGGAAAGAAAAGATCAGGTTAAGAAAATTTAACCTGTTTATGATGGGAATAACTGTCCAAGCTCCAAAAGGTGCCCACTCTTCGTGCATCATCTTAAGTTCTAAGTGATCCTGGAAACAATAAGTTGAAAATTAATTTGAATGTCTCTTTTGAATAAATTCTTGCTTTTTAAACATCCAATATTATTAAAGTAGACAATTATTGGATTGTAATAGGGAGTTGCCAGTCCCTGGGGAAGACTATCTACACTTTCTTGACTTCTGGCCTACTTTAGTACAGACACACATTAATGTGGACAATGGACACTTCTTTGGAAGTCCAGTCTAGAACAGACTACAGGATGGACAGTAAGCATGTCGCATGCAACAAGCTTACAAAAGGCCTACGACATGACTTACGATTTTCTCTGACATACACGATAATTGTAAACGAGTTGTAAGCCTGTTGTAGGCTTGTGGCATGCAACAAAAATCATGCCCTGTGTAAATCGGCCCTAAGAAAGCTAAGCAACCCAGGTGGTGGTGCTACTGGAGTTTGACTCCACTATTATGCTTCAATGTTATTATTTTTATACCTTCTCTCCCATTGCTTCTGCCTGTTCACTCAGATCTTCTCTCATTGCTTTTGCTTTTTTCACATGAAAGGAGCTGTGCTGACTTCTCACAATAATGACTAAATCCTTCAGTCCTACTAAAAGAAAACAAGGAACAACAGTGTGAGAGGAAGAACAAGCCTCTTCCAATAATTATTTCTTCTCCTTCCTCTATTTTTTGTCAGGCAATAATAATGATGACAAACAACTTTATTTTTCATGAGGGTGAGATAAATGACAGTATAACTAACTGAAAACTTTGTGGTCCTCAAAGCGTTACTTGGAAGTAAAATCTCAGTAATTGCGTTACTTTGCCTAGGGTTTTGGGGTACCTGAACAATGCTCAGGAAAACTGTTTCATTACAAGTTCACACTGTCAGGACAAATTAAAAGCTTGCAGCAAAAGGCATTTTGATCCTTTTTCACAAATTACTGTTAGTCCTTCATAGAACTCATTAATAGAACTTTTTCATAATTTAAACTATATAAAGAATTAACCGGTAGTTATAGATTATTATAATATATAGTTTTTTATTTACTTCTACCTCTACTTCTGTTTTCTATTGTTTATTTTTCAGACCACAAAGTAAACTATTGGTTCTTTCCAAGTAATTGTGTCAATCCTATAAAGTTATTATTATTATTATTATTATTATTATTATCCTTTGAATAAATTAATTTAAGATTTGTGTTTGCAACAGGTTCATTTTCCCATTGTCTGCTTCAAAATTGAACTCTCAATGTTCTTGTAAATGGAAGTTTAGTAATGCACAAGATGATTTCACAAAGTACATTTCGTCACAAGTTACCTGTTACAGGAATTTCTGTCTCATTTTTAACTGATGAATTCTGAGAAAAAGATAATCACCAAGGTGAAAATAAGAGGATTTCCCAAATCTATCTGACTAGAGATCCTCTGCTAAACAGGTACTCATATCTCAATACTAACTTATAAAAGATATCTTTGAAAAAAAATTAATGTATATTTGAAGTGTGACTTATTAACGAAAGATAGAAGTGATCCTTGCACTAATACCTGGACACCTGACAAATTCTGACAGTTCAGGCGGCTTCAACTGCTTCAATGGGATTTGAACCCATGACCTCTGCAATGCTGTTGCAATGGTATACCAACTGAGCTAAAAAGTCACTCAGTTGGGAGCTGGTCATTTTGGAATGAATAAGCCCAACAAATTGACCTTCTCCCAACTGAGTGGCCACATAGCTCAGTTTGTAGAGCATTGCACCAGCATCGCAGAGGTCATGGGTTCAAATCCCACTGAAGCCACTTCAACTTTTAAGGTAGCTATAAGAGACAGTAATATTGCTCAAATTGTCCAGATAACTGCAAAGATCACGATTATATAATACTTGTCCACTTGTATTCTTGTGGCAGCCTTTATAGAATGAGGCATATACCAGTAATAGTAAACACTACACATATGCAAATTTATACGTGGATGGACATCCCATTATCCATCCACCAGCAAGAGGTTGCCAGCAAATTGAGAAAACAGGACGAACTGGGAACGTACATCTTCTTCATACTATTCTTCTAATAATGTTATTATTAAAATCTTTTACCGCCATTGAAAATGGTATTATCAATTTCTGTTCTGTAATTATGCATTAAACATTTCCTTTAGTACACAAGTAAAATACAATCTTTAATTTATTCAATATAAAAACGTGAAAACGTTACATGCTTGTCCTCACAGCGATTTTAAATTGCTACAAAATGTTCGAGTTTGTTATTAAGGGTCGCGATATTTCTTTGATTGTGGGTTGGAAAATATTAAATTAAGGTTTATGACCCCGAGCAACCGGGTGGATATTGTTCGCATACAGGTAACGTGAAGATCGGGTATTATTTGTCATTGTTGAGTTGTATTGTTTAAGTCGATCAGACAATGTTTGAATAATGAGAAGAGACGGGGAACAATACTTGCTACTAAGAATGAAAAGAATTGAGTTCCAGCAGGAAAAAGTGAAATTTCTCGAACATATAGACATTTCTCTTTTAAAATGGACAAAAAATTGAACATCAAAGACATTTAACGGAAACGAATGATTACCCTACCAAAATCGCGGCAAATTCGAATCCGGACAGCTGAGCGCTGTCTGGTCCAAAATCCGCGAATTCATCCGCGTAAATTGATACTGAAAATTGTAAAAATCAACATACTGAGTTAAAAACTTATATTCAACAAGGAATTGATTGAATTTAAATCTTACCACACACAAGAAACGAAAAGATTGCCTGAAAAAGGTGGAACATCGTGCGAGACGAGGTCCGAGACGAGAAAATTCGGGCTCAGAAAAAAATTTGAGGGATCTGGAAACTAATTTGAAATGTTTACAAATCGCGGGCTCAAGATGTTCAAAATGGCAGCAGCAGAAGAAGAAGAAGACATCAGAGTCCTGGTAAGAAATATAACGTCCTTCAGATACAAACAACAAGGTGATGATAGAGAAACCTTTACGCATTAAAACATGTTTGGATTTATCGTTTTATTTTGAAAAAGAGGCTGGAATTTGAATGGCTGCTAAGGGAACATGTACCAAAAGTTTTGACCCAACTTGGTTCTATTCTTCAGGTGAGTTTAATACAGTGTTATTGGCTGCAAGTGTCTCGTTCTGTATCATATAAGATAAAAAAAGCAAGATTGTAACACCTCTTAATTAACTCACTCATTGACTCCGGTGAATGAGACTTAATGCTCTGTCTTGACGTTGGACAATATGCGACTTATCAGTGGGGGAAAGTTCATGAGTTAATGGTTTAAAGTAAGTTCAAATCTGTCACAGTCCAACTTTTGACTTTGTAGCAGAGATGTCAACTCCTGGAGATCTAAAATCTACATATTTTTTTTCCATCAACCCTTCTATCATTGACCCCCCTTTCCCTCCCCCCCCCCTGAAAATTGGACCTTATAGAACTTAACACTCCCTAAATTAACTTCCCCCCTCTCTTCCCCTACGTCCTCGAAAATTTGGCGAGGTCCCCCCAGTATCAAAATACACGTAATTAGATGCATGTGGATTTCAGTTGTCACAAAGTGTCCCCTTGTTTTTTTCTCCAACTTCAAAATCACTCATGTCTTGGAATACAGACAACGAATGTCATCCAAATGGTGCTCAAGTAAGGATAAACTGCTAACCTTTACCCTTACCTTATTGTTGGAACTAGGTAGCAAAGACTTAGACTTGGCCCATTCACACCTCAAATGCCCTAGGATGCCCCCGCCAACTGACGAGTAAAATCATGAATCTGGCATTAGACGGAAAAATCTGTGAAGTGTCACTCTCAGGGGTCAATGGGGACATTGTTTTTCAGTGAGTGATTAATCCATTGACTCCCAGGGGTTCCCCATTGACGAGTAAAATCATCTGGTGTTAGACAGAGTAAAATACTAATTAAGTCTGGCTGGTTTAGGCCGGTTTGGACGTCAAAGGTTTAATAGGACGCTAAAGTGCTGGATGTCAAAATTGGGTTTGCAATTCTAATTACGTACTTTTCCGGACACAAGTGTGAGGAAGAACTCGTTCTTAGCAAAATTTATCGTATGTTCAATTTCATATTCGTAATTTTCTGATTTTTCTTCTAGGAGTGTTCAAAATGTTTGAAACTCTCAAGTACAAATTTGAAAGGATCCACAGGAGAAACACAAGGTTAAAATGGCAGTTTACTCTTCCTATCTGAAGATTAGTTTATCCATGGAAATGTTCTCATGATTGTTATTGTCCACAGGCCTCAGTTGTTCAAAAGGTGCATAACGCTATCCACCGGATAAATCACTATCCAGCGGAAAGATGTATTAGCAAAACCAATTGAGTTATCCACTGGCAGTGGAAAGTGATTAATTTTATCCAGTAGATAGCACTGTCCACCCTTAGAACAACTGGTGCCTGATAGCTAGAAGAAATTTGCTTTGGATTGTCAGCCAGATGTACAATGTATAAAGAAATGTTGTTACTGGGAAGTGACCTTGTAATGGCTCGGAACAACAACACATTCAGCTGCTTTTTGATGAAGGAACTTAGACATAACACAGATTAAATGCCTGTTGAAATGTTTTCAACATTTGCTTCAACATGCATTCAACACTTTGTTGAATCAAATTTTCAGTGCATTTGAACAGGTCGTCCAACATTGTTGAAAGCGTAAAAAATGTTGAAAGTGTATTGAATCAAGTTTAAATCGGTTTAAACTTTCATTCGACATTGATTCAACTTTTCCTTTGTCCTCAAAAATGTTGAATGGTGTTGAGGTTGTTTGAACAGTCTGTTCAACAATAATAATATTGTACAATAATAATAAATTCTCGTTTGTCTCATGATGTGGTCACTTGTGATGTAGATCGCGACATTTCGACTACATACAGCTGGTCTTCATCAGGCGATGAGGTTGACTGGTTACGCGTCACCTTTTAAGCAGGATGCTCCGCGGTGATTGGTTGGTTTTCAGCAGTTGTGATTGGTGCATTTCCAATCACAGCAGAGCATCTTGCTTAAAAGGTGACGCGTAACCGTTCGACCTCATTGCCTGAAGAAGACTAGCAGTATGCAGTCTAAACGTTGCAATCTACATCACAAGTGACCACATCACGAGACAAACGAGAAGTCTTTATCATTATTGTACTTCACCACGATGAATAACAGCAACCTTTTTTACTACAATAATATTGTAGAACACACGCATGCTCACATCAGGCTGCAAAAGTCAATATAGCGTAGTTTATCTGGACGAGAGAAAGACTGATTTCTAGTTCTTAGTTCCTCGCCATCAAATTTGGTGAAAGTGTTGGTTCTTTTGTTGGCTCAGTGTTGGAACCAGTTGAATGGCCTCCACACAACTTTGTTTTTCCATCCAACATTTGCCCAACACTGTATCTGTTCACCTTTTGTTGAATGAATGTTGGTCAAATGTTGAAACCTTTCAAACAGCCCTTAGGGAGTCAAGTGGGTTAACAGCCTCATTGAAATTTGACCAAAGCTATTTCTAGTTGTTAGAAAAGTTATCACTAACAGTGAGGGAACAGAATTACTTCTTGCATCTGAGACTTAAACCATTGACTCCTGACACTTACAGATTGTGCCAACTAATTCAAAGGTATTTTTGCCCCAGTTTATGATTATGCAGGAATTGTAGATCTTAACAAGTGTTATTGAAATTGAAAAAGAAAATTGGGGTAACCACGCATTTTCCAAAGATAATTGATGAATAATGTTTGTAAAGAGAGATACAAAGCAATGTATGGTGTTCTTTATCAAATTAAAGCTTAATTATCTCTCAAAAATGCATGGTTACCCCCAATTTTCTTTTTCGATACCAAGAGTACTTACTAAGATATACTTTCTCCGGATAGTTTTAAACCGCGGAAAAATATCGCTGTGTCAGTATTAAAGCATCACCGATACTGGAAATCCGAGTATCTCGAGATGTGCAGAACGTATGCGCAATAACAATAGTAGGCACCATCCTTAATAGATTTTACTCTGTCTAACGCCAGACGATTTTACTCATTAGTGGAAGGCATCCTAGGGTACTGTTTAAGGTGTGAATAGGTTAAGGTGCAAATAATATTTTCTGTCATTGGATAGGTGTGTAATACTATATAATTCCAAGATGGACCTTAATGCAGAGAATGATGAAACATGTTCCTTTCCCCTTTTCTTGTTAATGTAGGGGACATTAAAACACAAGATTACTTCATGCTCTCCACTCCAAAGTAAGTGTCTACATTTTATTCCGTGGGGGTTATGGCATTTGCCAACAAGTGGTTTTGCTGTAATTGTGTTTGGTCAAGCCATAGGTATCTACAGCTGTAGTTCTTGCCCTAATCTACTTTAATCTATACTTGTGATTTTGTTAACCCTTTAAGGCCTGAGGGGGCCACCACCTGGCATTAGACGAAGTAAAATCCACATGTATAAGTGGCAGTGGGAGTGAAATTAGGGAAACTGCAACAAACTATGTTTTCACTCTGCACGTGTGCTTGTATAATCAATATATTGTCAGTAAATGTTTAATATGTACTGACAATTTTGTAATAATGATATCACAATAAAATAATTATTTTATTGTGATATCATCACTCCAATAATAATAATAATAATAATAATAATAATAATAATAATAATAATAATAATAATAGTAATAATCATGATGATGATGATGATGATGATTATGCACTTTTTTTAACATGTCAGTTACATAATTGTACCTTTCTAGGAAGTGATCACATTGCAGAAAAATTATGTTCTCTTCCAATTCCTTTCTCTTGTTTTGCCTTGCAGTAGTGATACACTAAAAGGCTATGTTGCTGTAGAGGGGGAAAATATATCAAAAGCTGTAAGTTGAGTTTGTTCCTTTCGGGGGAAAAACACAAGCGATACATCTAAGACCTAGCTATTTTGTACATGTAATACTTGTAATATACACAATATGAGTGGCAGATATGTATCAGATTTACAACTTCAGGCGAAGTTAAGAGTTTGTAATTGTGATACAGATCTGACATGAATATTGTCTATTATATAAATATATGACTTACGGTATTGAACGTCAGCATTATTTTAAGTGTTACTGTACACTAGGTATTTTTGGTGATTTAAGACATTTTACATGTAACAGGGAAAATCGAAAAGAGAAATCTGCATCAGATATACAGATCTTGATTAGAAAAAAATTTCTTTTGTTTTCCCATCATGAATTATTAATAAGTTTTGTAAGTTGATTTACATTTGTCTCACCGATGCAGTTATTATATTTCATGAGCAATTGGTTATCATATTCCCTTGGTTTCACTGTAACATGATATGTGATGAGCATCCCTACATGTAGGGAAAAGGTAAAATTTCAAATGGAGCAATTGAGTTTGTGGTTTCATCAACAGCTATTAAACAGCAGGCTGTTGCTTGTCAAGAAACCATGAGAATTCTCTATCTACCACCATCTCATCTCTCTCTCTTTGTTGTACTTGCTCATTTAAAGAGAAAGTAATAATGGAAGCTAAAACCAAACAGATTTTGTGGAGTTTAGGCATTATTAACAAGAAATTTTACCACAAAATGTGTATATTAATGATATTAATTTAATATTGGTTACTAGTATTAGAGATACGTTAGACAAACCTCTTATTTTGCTTTATATTTATAATACGTAACCTTACTCTGGGAATATTAGCAGGGCTCAAAATTATGACCAATACAGTTGTTTTTGCAACTGAATTCTTCCTTTTTGCAAAAATTTCTGGAGGAGTCGCAAATTTGCCGCCAGTTTTCTTCATAGCAATTTCAAAATAAAAGGGTTATCATTTGGCACTTTGCCGCTACTTTTGCTAAAATATATAATTAAAAGAAAGTAGAAAATCATTATTGTTTCTTGTTATGAATTTTGTTTCAATCTGAAGATATGGGGCAAAATTGAAGTGAAATTTTATATCAGCATACATGTCTATTCCAGGGATGGGGAGTGAGGGGTAGGGGTTTATAGGGGGTTACAGGTGATAAGGTCTGGGGTAGGGTTAGACTGATACCCCAACCCTAACCCAGATCTAATCATCCCTCATTCCTCACCCCTTACGGGCCCCAGCCCCAGAATAGCCGTGCCATAATTACTTGCACCACCACATTCCCTCGATCATATGCCATTTGCAGCAGTTTCTTTAAACATTGTGTATTGCAAGTTCATACATGTAGTTTTGTTAAACCACTGGAAATATAATACAGCACAATGAACCACGATGACATTTAATACTCTCTGCAACTTAAAACTAAAATGTGCAAACTTGCAACTCAATTGTAAAATTGAAACTGGATTTTTTTTAGTTTGAGCTGTGATTAGACATTTTGGTTCTTATATAATTTATGTAGGATCTCAAATTTAAAATACCCAAAGCCTCAAGCTCTGGATTCCGTGTATTCATCCAAGAACAATCACCATGGAAATTAAAGCAGGTATTGAAAGAACACAGGGATCTGCATGAAAATAGGAGTTATAGCAACATCACTTTTTCTAATTGTTTTCTCAAGTAGAGTGGCAAATAATACTTGTTGTGCTGATATGCACATCATACATACCATAGGAGAAATAACCCAGTTTGATTTTGAAAATAATTATTTAATACGTACATGATTGTATTGATTACTCCTAACATCAACATGCTAACATCTTAAGGAAAATTTATTGCATAGTGACTCTCAGGCAAAGACATCAATGCAGGAGGAAAAAATCCTTTAATCAAAAAACTGTGTTATTCTGCGTTATTCATGTCTACAGTCTCAATTTAAAGTACTTTATGGTAGCCTCAGAATGAATTTTTATTGTGTTGAGGAGGATTTTGATGACATGGTCAGTTTTCCAGATTTTTCTTGATGTGTGTGCAGCATGTATGTTGTAGGTCATTTTGTTCCTTATAAGGTTAGTTTGCAACCAAACTAGGCCATTTTATTTCATTACCTAGGTCAACTTGTTTCAACCTAGATCAAGTTGTTTGACCTTGGGGAAGGTACATTAAACACAGGTACAAAACACAGGTCACTGTGACCTGTGTTTTGAACCTGGCCCAAATTGACCCAGGCTGAAACAACTTGATCTAGGTCGAAATAAGTTGACCTAGGTTGAAACAAAATCGCCTAGTTTGGTTGCAAATTAACCTAAGGAACAAAATGACCTGCAACGTGTACATAATGTTATAATAATTATTATTATCGTTTCAAAATTGATTAGATTCAAGATGCTATCAACTACTTGCAACTTGCCATAGAGAAAATCAAAGAAACTAAAAGAAATTGCAGTTGCTCATCAGGACAAGAAGTCAGCAAGGTGAATAATAAATCAATCACTTAGGTGTCCAACCAATTGACATGCTACCAACAATGTGGCTTCATACAGTAACAGTAACTCAGTTGGCAGAGCATTGCACTGGCGTCGCAGTGGTCATGGGTTCAAATCCTGCTGGAGCCACCTGAAATTTTCAGGTGTCTATAATTGACAATTTAAGCAGTTATTGCTTAAATAATTGTCCACAGATAAGTGCATTAAGATCATTTCTCTCTTTCAATTAGGTATCTATTATGCGATGCATAATCCCCAAACTTCTGCAATGCTGGTACATGTATGTTGATTTTGATCATGGCATTTTCAAATTGATGACTTGAAAGATGGGATGCATACATTTGTAGCTTAATATTATTACAGTATATGACGTACTTAAATTAATTTGAGTCAATTTGTGGAAGGCCAACACTTTGCTTATTTTCCAGCTGATGCATTATTTAGGAGGGTGGCAGTCAATTCATTAGCCAGTGCCCACACAGATTAGTTGGCCGATATATGGTCAGATATTAAATACAATTCCCTTATTTGTGTTGTACTATAATTTTTTAACCTTTGTCACGCCACCCTTGAATCAATGCTGCAGATAGAAGGAAAAATACCAATAAACATCGCATCCAATCAGAACAATGCGGTTTTTATTCAAGGATTGTGAGAAAAAAAAACATGTACACAGTTAATTCTCTGAACATTGACAATCATGATTGTATTTATGCGAGACATTGGAACTTTTAATGTGTTTCTATTTTAAATAGCATTATTTTACAAATGATGCACCATTTTGTCGGTAATTTGAGAAATATGAGTTTGTAAATGCTGCCCTTAAATAACAGCTGCATCGGACATGCTCAAAATTTAATTAATGATGCAGCATTTACTTGAGTGAATAGGGTACTTTGTACGTCGTGTTAAGTGATTGTTTTGTGACATCCTTGTTTATTTTGAAGAACAATTTTCAACCATCTGTACCTTTTACAATACAGGTTACATGTAAGTGAGCTCTATTTTATTATAATACAAGTCATGCAATGAGGGAGTTCTTAGCTCATGCCCTGGTTTTGCATTTAAATATTGTTTTCCCAGGTTGTTGAAGAAATAACAAGTTTTTTAACTAGAGGGAAATCCAGATTATCTCTGCCTGATAAAACAACAGTATTAGATATGTTGACTTCCGGAAACCAGGTACATGTAACTTTAAACATGATTCTTGAATTTTAAGTTGTTTTAATGCAGAACTTATAAAAAAAAACATACGTATCATTTAACGAAGTTAAAATTAACACATAGAAGCAGTCTATCACCCATTGTCAGCCTTTGTATAATTATCAATTATTATTCTACTTGGCCACACTGGATATGAAGAGATAGATTAAACCAATGAGGCACATAGCACTGAGTTGGTTATAATTATTTTATATCCAGCAAGCCCAAGTAGAATAATAATATTGTACAGTTTTATTAAAAACTCCATGATGTTCCCGGGATAGTGTTGTCAACTAAAGCATTGATTTCTGCCTCGGTCAATTCCGGTCCAAAAGGGGTTTTGTTAGCCATTTTTTCTCAGAGCTGCAAATTAAAGTGTTTTCAGTTCGCTTTTTTGCTGATGCATTCCTTGACCATAATATTAGGTACTATACAGCAGGTATATGAACTGATAGCCTGTATACGGCAAGCCAATGAAAATACTGGAAATTTGATATCTATATTGCAGTTTTTAGAAATTATTATTATTATGTTGTGGTTCAAAATTTTTCCTGGTTTAAAGTGTTTCAAACTAGCTTGATTTTGATTTTTCTTTGCAGACCTAATATTCATCATAATCTGAAAAAGGAAATCAAACTTGAACTGGTTTAAAAAATTTTGAACAGCAAGTTGTTTTCCCTGCACATACCTATCATGATCTTCTACATGTGTAAACCCAGGGTTTTTGAAGCGGCCTTTTTCAGTTGGAGAGTGAGCATTTCATGCAATAGTTAAAAGCATCGAAACAATCTTCCCCCACGGCTGTTGCCCATGTTTTGTGTGCATATACTAAGTACTAGGTAACCTGAGCTGATTTGCTGTAAATTACCAACCACTGTATGCAGTTTCCAATCGCCAATGGTTGAAACTTCTGGTTTTGCCCCGCTTCCACTTGGGCCTGGTTGTTGACCTGTGTTAAGTATTTGCCGATATGATTGTAACATTTCCTGCTTACAGAGTTAATTTCTTTCAGAGGGTGTTCAAGCCTGGTATGCCAGAGGATATTGTTGCATACTTTTGTGTTAACAGTGAGAAGCTTCTTTTGTCAGTCTACACTTTAACCACACTTCCAGTTCCTCCACAAGGCTCTGTAAGTGTAGTACTCCTCTGTTCTTTAAGGTTGTAGTCAATTTATTATTAGCTGCTTAACAATAAAATAATAATTTATTAATATTCTTTATTTTCAACTCTTCTGAAGAAACAACTCCAGGACAACGATCCAATTGGACAAACGTTGTAAGTTGGATTTCACAATAATTTTAAGCAATTATTACTTTGAGTCGTATCAAAACAAAGATCAGCACCTTCTCATTGAAGTTCATTAATTTTATGTTCTGCTGGAGAAAAGGGAAAGCCTTATTATTTATAAGAAGGTCCCTAATATCAGAAAATACTGGTAATTTACAACCTCTAGACTGGACTACATTTAAGACAGTGATGGATACTCTATAACCCACTCTTCAAATACATACATTTATTAATTTCATTCATTGAGTCCTTTCACAGATTGAAACACATGAGCTCAACAAATTGACCTGCTTCCAACTGGAGTGGCTTCATAGTCTAGTTGGTAGAGCATTGCACCAGGCTTTTAGCCAGGATTTTGAAAGTGGGAGTCCAAATTTTATGTGGGCCTTCGGCCCACATAGCTGCGGCGCCATGCGGCGCCATGCTCCTAGGGGGGTCTGGGGGCATGCTCCCCCAGAAAATTTTGAAAAATTGAAGCGATTTCCGCGATTCTGACAGCTGTAAACGTCTTTCAATTTACCTATTAAACCGCTGTTTTTCTTTGATAATTTTACTAAGCTATCCTTTCCTCAACTTACCTTGTTTAACATTGAATTATATTTGAGATAGGAACTCCAGTTGTTATGAAGAGTGATAAAAATTTGAAGTTGTCAAGCCATGATTTACACGAAAGAACGGATATGCGTGGCTTTGTTGGTCGAACTGCATTCTGGTACTACAATCTTTAACTATTCACCTACTATTAGTATTCCTAAAGCAATATTACGATGATTGGATGATTGGCTATTTTGTTGTAATGCCCGCCAGATTTCGCTTGAACAGAGCAGAATACAATCAAGCGATTACAATAACATTTGCAGCCGTGAGATCGTCTTACCGAGTTGGAAGGCGCATGATCTTTGACTCATATCCTCATAAATAATCTCCAACGTGCGTATTTATTTATAGCAGCCAGCAAAGTAGCCTGGGGACGACTTGGTAAGTCAATATCACTGAACAGTGGCTTTGCCTGTGAAATCGCTTCGCTCAACTTTGATTCAATTGATCAAAACAGAAAGGAAACTCGCTAAAAAAGTGTTAATATAGAAGAAAAATACTAAAACAACTCTTGAGAGCAAAAAGAAATGTAAGTTTTATTAATTTATAGACACTGTTTTGTTACATTAAGCACAGAAGCTCGTAAATGGCCGCCCAAAACAGGCCGTCGAAAATCTCCCATTTCTGAGAACTGGCCGTCGTTTGGACGGCTGGACGGCCGCCTGGCTAAAAGCCTGCATTGCACCAGCCTCGCAGAGGCTGTGGGTCCACAAATGACCAGCTCCCATCATCAGCTCAGTTGGTTAGAGCATCGCACCGGCATGATTCGCGAGATCACTGGTTCAAACCTTGCTTTAAGTCCTCAAATTTTCAGGCTTCTCTATGCAATTGCTAAAATTGCGTTCTTATAATTAAACTGTGTGGATCATAGCTTCACTTGATTTTTTATGAGTGACAGGCAAGAGAATGACTTGATTTAGTTTGTGTTGAGCAGAAAAAGGAAAGAAAGGAAAGGACTTTCTTTAAGTGTCTAGTCGTTCTAGTGCTGGAGCACTAATTACTGGGACACTGTAAACTGAAAGCGACAAGGGAAAACTTAGGAGAGGGGAAAACTGGGGTACCCGGAGAAAAACTTTTTGGTGCAGAGTAGAGAATCAACAAACTCATCCCACACAGGAGGCAGTACATGCCGCCTAGTGGTTAGGATGCTTGCCTTGAGATCCAGCGTTCCTGGGTTCAAGACCCATTCCAACCACTCATTGAATTTGTTCCTGGTAGTGCCTGGTTCAACTTCTCAGCCGCATTTGTAAATAGCCAAGTGGTTTCTTAACAGTTCTGTCATTATGTTGATTGTGTTTCATTGGCCCTGAAAAGCCCCTATGGAATTATTATTATATTATTAATTAAAGTATGTATTGTATTGTATTGTATTGTGCATATGATGCTAAGTCTGGAAATCAAACCCAGGCAACATTGGTGGGAGGCAATATGGTTAGTGCTCTCACCACTGTGCCATCCCTGCACTTAAAAGGTGCAAAACAAAACCTAAAATACTTTAGTTGCAGAAAAGAACTATTGAAAAATTTGTGAAATCAATGAAAGTACTCTTTTTCTTGACTAGTGAGTACAACAGCAAGTGGATGGAAATTGCAAGTCACTTTGAGGTAAAATTTGCAACATATACATATCTAGTTAAAGAATTAATTCCCCATGCAGAAAAAAGAGATTATTACACTGAAATAAGAAACATGGGTTGAATCCTCAGTTGGACTGATGTTGACATTGGCAGTAACAGCTAGTGTTGGTTATCATTCTTTTCTACTGCTTAGAGGTGTTTTTGAGTTCTTTTACTTATGAAGAAATCACAGTCAAGTGATGTCACTGAAAGGGCTGAGGTTGTACAATAATAATATGTGAGCTACAAAGTAGCGAGCCATGCAAGTCAAAATGCGAGCTTCTCAGTTATTGAAAGCTAACTGTTTTAAAATGGGTGCTTGGACTTAAGTACTGTTTATCAGCACTATTTGAAATGGGTGCCAAGACATAAATGCAAAACTCACATGGCTCGCTGGCTCGCATTTTGTCAAGACCAAAAGAGCGAACTGCAGCTTTTCACTACCTTAAAGGGGCTAGGTCACGCAAGTTAAGGCAATTTCAGCACTGATCGAATGGTCATAGAATTAACTAAAATATCAAAATAACTGTTCAAAACTACATGTATAGAAGAACTCTAACAAAACACAGGGAAGCCAAGAAGGGACATGGATGGAGAAAACTGGAGAGGATTGAAGTGGATTGAATTTGGTTAAATTTGAAAAACGTCGGCCCACCTTTTTTCAAATTTATATCAATCTTTATCAAAATGTCATTTACAAAGCTGGAAAATCATTCTCAGTTGTTATGTGGCGGTGATTTTGCAAATGAAAGACTCTTGCTCTGCCAATTTGACGTTTAGAGCTCATAATTAACAAAATGAAACAAAATTACCTAAAATAGCGTGACCTAGCCCCTTTAAATTTGGTCAAAATGCCATGCTGGGTTTGTTTGTTGTTTTCCTTGTTTCATCCTTGACATCATCTATTTGTTCCAAGCTGATCCAGCTGTCTTGAAAGTAGTAGGTATTTCTCCATTGAAAAGAAGTCGGCAAAACAAGATTGTAGGGCTGCACTATCAAAAAGGTTGTCACGTTATCCTGTAACTATAGATTAATAAATACATTAAGGCACTTTGGTAATATTTCCTACAACAATCACCTATTGCCTTCCCAAGCAAAATCTTTTTGGTTGACAGGTGGACTGTTCAATTCCCAGACTCAATGATGCTATGTTGCTTTTTGGAGCAGCTTTACGCCTATGCCAACAGCTAAAAGACAAAGTAAGTTTTTTTGTATGATTTTTTATTTAATGTAAAAGAGTACACTACATTACACAACTTTACTCTATTGACACAGCGGCAAATCTAGGGGGAGGGTGCAGGGGTGCACACCCCCCTCCCCTGGGATGACATGCGGCTTTCTATTACAACTGGTATTCAGAGAAAAAAAATTTCACCAGTCAGTTATGCCATTCTTTAATCATTATGGTGGACCCCCTCCTCAGAAACATCCTGAATCCGCCCCTGTGACACTAAGTAAAATTACACTCGATACATCAGTACCCTACCACAGTCATGTTCTTATACTATCAACTCAGTGAAGATTACATGTAACACATTCCACTAATTAACTAATGCGTACAGACTTAGGTTCGCTTACAGTAGGTACTTTATAATAGTAATACATTAATAATACAAACTACCAGACATGTGAAAGAAAAAGTGATCCTTATCTGGACAATTCAATTAAGCAATAATAAAATAATTATTCTTGTCTCTTATACACTGTACTCACCTGAAAAATACAGGTGGCTACGGCAGGATTCAAACCCATGACCTCTGTGATGCTAGTGCTATGCTCTACCAACTGAACTATGAAGCCACTCGGTTTACTAAATAAATACATGTATATCTAGAAAGGCACTCAACAACTTGTCAAATCACTTTTGTTGCCAAACCTATATGCAAATTACCTCAAAACTAATTAGACAAGTCAGTCATGCATTTTAGAAATTATGGCGGTTGGAAGCAGATCAGTTTTTTGGGTTTGTGTGTTCCCCTGAAGCTGTGAAGAATACCTTACATTGAACTCTGAAGTACTATTCTAAAAGTCAACAAAGACAACCTGTCACTATTTCAACTCTTGCCTCATTACAATTGTATACATTCCCAAGAATTTATGAGAGACCAGACAACCAGAGTTGAATGAGATTCATACTCGTGCAGTTGTGCTGCTCTGCTCCTCCACCTGAGTTATGAAGCAGTTATCTGGTAGCTGGTTACTTGCAAGTTCACACACTACATCAGGGATGGCGCAGTGGTGAAAGCACTCGATCGCCTCCCACCAATCTGAGAGGTTTTTCTTTGGGTATTCCGGTTTTCCCCTCTCCACAAAAACCCCAATTAGTGCTCCAGCTCTAGAACTAGACACTTGAATAAAGTTCCTTTCCTTTTCCTTTCCTTTTCATCCCATGTGAGCTCAATGAGCTGCAGGGATGGCACAGTGGTGAGAGCACTGGCCTCCCAGGTTTCAATTTCCAGACTAAGCGTCATACATGTATGTGGGTTGAGTTTGCTGGTTCTCTACTCTGCATACTCCATGCAGTTTTGCCCTCTCCTCAAAAACCAACATTTGACTTGATTTGAGTTAATTGTTAATTTCAGTTTAAATACAGTGTCCCCAGTTAGAATTCCAGCACTAGAACGACTAGACACTAAAGTAAAGTTCCTTTCCTTTCCTTTCCTGTCCTTGTATACTAGTTAAGTTAATTTTAATTATTGTATATTTGAACTTTCCAGGGTTTCCTCACAACTCCTTAGTTGCTGTCTGAATAAATCTTGTGATCATTCTCATTTAGATTCTTTACAATCTGTAATTCAAAATAAATTTTTATTTTCACATGTTTTCACATTAAGTTTGTTTGGTATAATATGCCTCAGTAGCAAAATGAATGAGACTGGTATGATGCTTTATTTTTTTCCCTGTTTCAGTTTTCAGTCTTTTCTGTCCTGACAACAAGATGATCAAAACAAGATTCAAGACTGCATCAATTATAAATTTTTTGTCTTCTGTTTTTGGGTTTCCATGTACTGCCTGGTATTTATGCATGAGGTTTACCCTGAGTTATTTCATTGGAACAAGGTTACAGCATCATGCAAGCAGAAAACAGAAACCAATCATGAAACAGAAACCAATGACTGTTTATTATAATTTGTAATAAAGTGCGGCCATGTTGGCAGGGGCCGATGTAGGGGAAGGATGCAGCGGGTGTGCACCCCCCTCCCCTCCCTGAGATGGACTGCCGCTTTCTAATACAACCGGTATTCTGCCAAAAAAACTAAAACGTCACCAGTCATCTACGAGAGCACCTGAGGAGTGAATGGATTAACCCTTTCCCTCTGTGAAAGACCCTTATGGATTTTACCTTGTCTTATGGGGTTAAAGGGTTAAAAAAATGCTATTGTAAGGTAATATTGCCAAGGGAAGACATAGTCTCCACCAAGAGTTTGCAAAAGAAAGTGTCAGTTGCCTATATTTACTAACCGGTTGCCTCTGTTAGTTAAGCATCAGGGGATTACAGGTTGACCAACATTCGGGATCTTAAGGTCTCGGTAATGGAAAATGAGGTGTCCGCAGAAAAATAAAATTGTTTTGTATAGGGTCAAACTATATATCATTATCTTAAATCTAATAGATTGAATTATTTGAATGAAGTTTTAGTTTTTTGGTATAATGATAGAACTACCGAGTCTGCTGCAGAAGCTCCTGTCCCTTCATAGAGATGCACTTTGTTACATCTATTTTCATTATAGTCACAGATGAATGCCCTTCACTGCCCTGTGAGAAATTTTTATATTTTTACGGCCTTGTGCATGATGACGTTATATGCTCAAAAATTCACCACCAAGCCTCGTTTGCACAAAATTATTCATGTCCTCTGGATATGCAATACTGTTTGCACGTGGGTTTTCTTCACAAGTTTGTTCCTTTGGGATTCAGCTCGATCATCAAGCTAAAATTTACAAGTTTGGTTTTCGAATTCGAGGCTTGGTGCTGAAATCAGCTTGTCAGACATCATCACGCACAAGGGCTATTGAAGAAGATATCAAGCAACGAAGTCGAAACTCATCTCATACTTAATTGGGGCAGAAAAAGTGCCATATAAAATTAGTCTTCAAAGACAAACGAAAAATTCCTCACACTGTATTTGAGGTAGTACAATCGTCTATTAGAACTGAAAATTTGGTAGCGATACCTTAAAAACGCGGCTGGACAGGTGGAGCGAGAAGTTGTAATTTTGGCGTCAATATAAAATTTTAAGCCCTAGAAAAAAAATTTCGCATGCAGTTCAGGGTCTGCTGAAAATATGAAAGACAATTATGCTGAGCCAATCAGCGTTCGGGCACGTGCTAAGCTAGCAGATAGTGCGTGAAGGCTGAGAAGGCTGTCAATTGACATCCGATCTTTTCATGTGTGATTGACATGACATACGTCAATCCTTTTTCGCGTGCAGATAATGGCGGGAAACAAAGAAAAGCGATTTTAGCTGTTTTAAAATTAACTTTTCCGGTTTTTGTTTTCGGGAAAATATACTTTAAAGCCCACCGGTTCAAGATTTGCAAAACAAAACAAAAACTTGAGCGAGATGCCCAAATTTACCTTTACCGAGACCTTAATTAAAAGAACTGAGGAAAAAGTGCTTCACTTGGTTAAACACTATAAATCATAATCTCTCTGTCTCATCCCTTAAAATTCTGTGGGGTTACGTACTCGCTATGCAATAAAAGGTAGAGCACAGATTTTGTGGGGTTGTTTTCTGGCCAAAGATGACAATACCTTGTAGAGTTCACGAGTTTGTCCCAACCTAGTTCCCAGGGCCCAAAAGCCCTAGGGACAAGGTTGAGTTTGTTCTTACGTGTGATGCCTCTGGTCGACCACATCTAACATTAATTTTGCTTATCATTTTCATTGTAGTCTCGAATATGGGAATTAGCCACCTACCTGTCACGAAGCTCTTGGTTTTATACTGTCATGTTGGACATACAACATACATGTCTCTTTTTATTTTCGTGTGAAAGGTAATCAGAAAAGGTCTGCGCACGGACTTCCTAACACACACACTGAATCCCTTCAAATTGTTGGTTCTCTGACTGAATTCGCAGAAGAAAGTACCCTTCAAATGATCTTCGTCTGCTCTAAGAGCTATTAACCTAAGCCTCCTTTGAATCAATTTTGTCTATTAAGTGTGATAGAACAGGAACATTGCAAGTTTAAATTTTCACGACTCAGCCTCAACAGCGTTGATAGATGACCATCATAAAACGCTACTGGATATTATTAACTGTCAAATATCGGGATTCAGACGGAACTCGGTGGTATTAATACTGGTTAAAATTAAACAATTTATTGTCTTGATAATGCGTACGTACGTGCTTGGCATATTATTGGACAAGTATAAATAAATCTTTTTTTAAGAAAGAAGTGATTGTGGTGTAAGGTTTTGTTTTGGCTTTGCTTTAGACTGTACTAGTGACCTCAGTTTCTGGAAAACAGCTACTCTAGGATAGGAGTGATTTGGGAAGTTTACTCTAGTATAGGGTAGCAAAATCCAGCTGAAACTAGCTCTGGTATAGGCTAAGCGTTGGAGGGTCCCAGTGGCACATCCCCACCCAGGCGTCTTGTTTCACCTTTTTCCTGTCCAAAAAAGCGAAAGAAGAACACACCTTGCTCATATAACGATGGAATTATATTTACAATAAATTCTCTACTTTTCGCCCAAAATTTGACAAGTGTCCCGAAGTCTTTTGACCCGGATTGTAGGTTCACTCAAAAACGATGTCCCCATAAAAGCGCTTTCCCTCGTGAGAGGAGCTGGTACAAAACACAGGTCACAAGTCACAAGTGATTGTTTTACCAATACAGAAACAGTCCTAACCGTTCACTAATGCTTAAGCCTAAAAACTTTTGTTTAGGTCCAATTAGAAGGCCTACCCAGGGGTTTTAATTGGGGAACGAGGGAACATAAAAAATTTTAACTGGGGAGTAGGGGAACAAAGCAACGTAAACCATTTTAGAGATACATACAGGGGCACCCAGCGAATCTGTTCCTCACATTATCTGTTCCCCAGAGCAATCTTGCTGGCTGGCAAAAATACAGGTGTTTCGATGAGCTGGCTGGGAAATTTTGTTATTGATAGAGGTTTTGCCTGGGAATTACTGACTTTTTCTGGCATTTCAACCCGAGCTGGCTGTAGAAACTCTGAAGACTGAGGACGACTTAAAAAAAAAAAAAAAAAAAAAAAAAAAAAACAGGACCCCTTCCCTCTCCCAGACAGTAGTCACAAACATACGACGGCTGGTCAGAGTGATTGCGCTTGCGGAAAAAACCTGTTTTGTCCCGGTTTTGTCGCTTTTGTTCGGTCGTTTTGGATCGAAGGATTTGAAAGCGCGCGGAATTCCTGGCTGGGAAATAAATTTGATCGGCTGGCTGGGAAACCAACCAATTTTATCTAGCTGGCTGGGAAATTTCTTGTGTGTCTTGCTGGGAAAAAGGAACAGATAATATTTTCCCAGCAACACTGAAAAACGACTGAAAATGCCTTAATAACATTTATTTTCATTAACTGGGGTATAATAATACATTTTACAACAAATTGGTCGTTGGGTGCCCCTGTACATACATACTTAATTTGATAAGTAGGTTAAAAATAAGGCAGCCATAGGGCTGATGTGGACCTACGATGTACAAATAACTACAAAATACAAAAAATACAAACACTGATAATAAAAAATTACAAATGTGATATTTAACTATGATATGATTTTTGAAGTAAACTTATAAGATATGCCAGGTACATTAGTCAAAAGTAAATAAAGTCTTTTGATTTCTTAACAATAACAACAGCTTCTTTGTTAAATTACGACACCTCAAAGTTGGCATGTAATTTTCTATTAGTATTTTTAAAACTGGTTAGGCTCTCTGGAAATTTAGCAAGTTTGTTCCAAATGACAGGTCCTCTATTCCATAAGGTGTTCCGGTCAACTCCAGACTTGGGCCTGGGTATAAGTGACATCTGTTTAATGGTACGAAGAGAATTCTTTCAGGGGTTTTCTTTGAAAAAAGGCGAAAAAGACACAGACTGAGAACATCGAAGCTTGGAAGTAATTTCGGGAACAAGGGAACACAATCAAATTTTTGAATGGAACAACGTTTAAGGTGGTACTATGATTAAAAAATCACGTCCTTTTCTTCTTCAGATTTTGAAAGTGTCATTGTTTGCTGAACACCTGGCCCGGGTTGCTTGAAGCTTGGTTAGCGCTAAACAGCGTTAAATACCATAGAAACCTATAGGTTTTGATATCTCTTAACCAATGGTTAGCGCTTACCAGGCTTCGACCAACCAGCCCCTGACTGGCAAACTTTTGAGCTTAATTTATTTTTATCCAAAGGCTGTGTTTACTGCATAGTCAATAGAGGGGAATGGTTATTAAACCCAACAAATTTTGTTGTTGTAGGTTTTTGTTCTCTTTTTTGGTCTTGACCGTGCACTAAACACAATAGTTGTTTACTCCGTACTGAGGAACTAACAAATAGAAACTTGTTGATTACGTAATTCATTCATAGTGTATGAGCACAAGACAAAAGATTGTGCACGGTCGTACATGGACTTTCCAACCTAAATCTTAGTATCTTTGTTAATTGCTCCTTGGATGTTTGACAAGCTTCTGAACCAGTTCCCTCTATTAACTATGTTTACTGTAAGTGCAAGGTTTGGATTTCACGGTCCACCATTACTCACGCTCAAAACTGACCGACTGGACTTCAGAGGGTTGGATCTAGGGAAAAGTGGCATCATTCACTCAATAGCTTAAAATTTCAGCATGTAAACGCAGTTTCTTATGTATATATTATGCAAAACACAAGTTTAAAATCTGAAAGCCCAAAATTCCTGTGCTGCATATTAATTCAGTTGCGTACAAAGGCATTGCATTCTTAAACTAGTGAGTCTGACGCCATTTTCTCCTCGATCCAGCTCTCTCAAGATTTTAAAGTTAGTAATGGCAGACCATTAAAATAGGAAAATTCCAGTTAAGGCTTAAAACTTGGGTCACTTAGTGTTTAGTTAACATAGTTTTGAAATCCAAAGAAAACAAAGATTTGATTTTTTGATCATAGTACCACTTCCAATGAAATGTTTAGGTTTCCTTTCGTATTGGTGAAACAATGGCCTGTGACTTGTGACCTTTGTTCTGAGAACGAGACTAAAAGCCAGCAGAACATGTTAATTACTCTGTCTTATGGGTTGATGACTGTTGACTGTAACTTGTAACAGTAATGGATGGGATGGGTGTGAATGTGGAGTTGTCATGGAGAAATGGTGCTCCAACCTCGTTTCCAGGGTCTTTCATCTCCCTACCCATGAGGGAAAGAGGTTTTCTCATTACCTGCGCCTCCCCACCCTAGCGGTGTTTTTAAACCTCTGAAAACAAGTAGACCGGAAAGACCCTGGGAACAAGAACTATCCTGAACGATTCCTTCGATCGTCATGGCCGCGAAACTGGGTGGGATTTCATCGTTTGCCAATGTTCCTTTTCTAGCAGAGGTCGTAGAAATTATTTTGTCCTTTCTGCCAGCGAAAACTCTTTTTGCTTGCATGCAAGTTTGCCGGTTATGGAGAGACACAGCGAAGAGAATTATTCGTTCCAGACAAAAGTTGGGATGGCTAAGTTTTGTAACCTACCACGAAGAGCAAAGCACCCCATGTACGTCGAAGGTAAAAGAAACCGATTTTAAATTTCTAGTCCCGAAAAGCGGGAATTACTTTAGAGAATGGTTCGAATCCTGGACATCGATGGATGTCTTTGTGAACAACTGCAATCGTCATCAATTTGTTATTGTCTTTCCAGAATAAAACTCAAGTTTCGCACTTGTGTTGTTACCATCTCCTTAGCTTTGGTTTTCTGAGCTGAGAAATTGTTTAACTCGTTACCCTTAATTTAATGAGTGGATTACAATTTTTTTTTTTTTCGAGCCCAAGAACACTTTTTCAGTTCAAGGAAATCGAAAGTGCAATTATATTGATTGCGTTTTTTTTCTATTTTTCTCGTTGTCATTTTTCTCCTACTTTCTCCATTGTGTTAAAGGAAGTGTAACTGCATGCTGCTAAGGAAAGGATACTAAGGTGAATCATGATCACATAGAGAAAATTTTTCTTTATAAACATTCTTCATATTGCATATTGCTATTCTGTGCCAACCATAGAAATGAAAAAAAAACCCAGGGAGGGGGGGGGGGGGGGGAGGGATGCTCGTCCTCTCGCTTAGGGTGTAAATTTCGTATTTTCATCTCGCTTAGGGTGTTCTGGGCAAAACAGCATCATATATAGCCGTGAAGGCTTCGTTTAGGGTTGCCTCCAAAAAAATATAACGATAAATTAATATGAAATATATTAAAAGATGGTCTCTTTTAGGGGTCAAAAAAGCCTGGGCCATGGCCAGATTGGTCTCCTTTAGGGATTTTATGCAAAATTTCTGATGACCATCCCTACCCTTAAAGTCCCCCCCCCTACAGGACAAACCCTTTGATTGAGCAGTGAGGATCTAATGTTATCACATTGTTAACACAAGGAGTGGCATCATTCATGTCTTTGCTATGAGATCCTGATATATTTCACAGTTATGCTACCTTGCCCCTTATATTTATCCATTTAAGGACG
>NC_090886.1:42127902-42145402 GCF_036669925.1 Montipora capricornis
TTGTACCAGATTGTATTGCAGCAGACAATTAATAACAACATGCATGCTTTCATATCTGGTGATCTCTAGTGTTAACCCGTTGACTTCTGAGAGTGACACTTAAGGATGGTGCCTACTATTGTTATTGCACATACATTCTGCACATCTTGAGATACTCAGATTTCCTATTGCGGGTGCTTATTAATACAGGGATATTTTTGTGCGGTTTAAAACTATGCGGAGAAAGTAGAACTTAGCAACTGAGCTAGGTTACTATCTAAAAAGAAAATTAGGGGTAACCACGCATTTTTCAGAGATAATTGAGCTTCAATTTGGAAAAGAACGCCATACATTGCTTTGTATTTTAAAGCTTTTTACAAATTTTGTTGATTATCTTCGAAAAATGCGTGGTTACCCCCAATTTTCTTTTTGAATTTCAATAACACTTGTTAAGATCTGCTTTTCCCGCATATTCGGTAAAACGCGTACCTTTGAATTATTAGTAGGCACCGTCCTAAATAGACCTTACTCTGTCTAACGCCAGACAATTTACTCATCAATGGTTGGGGGTCCCTACGGCGTTTGAGGTGTGATTGGGTTAAAATGTCACATCTTAGGGTAATTAATATGAACTTGGGTATTCCATCTTAAACGGGGTAACAGAAATACTGCTTTGACACTCATACCCTTGAAGGATCGATTCCTCATTGACGAATAAAATCATCTGTCATTATACACAATTAAGTCTGTAAGACATTGCTGCTCTTAGTAGAGAAAGGGTTTTAAAGGGGGGTGGTTTTTGAGTGGACCTACATGTTGTTAACCCTTTTGTCTCTGAGGGAGTCTACACTTGGCATTAAAATCATTTGGCATTAGACAGACTGAGGGAACAATAATTCATCGTTAATTAATGAACTGCAGTCTTAAAGTGCCTCTGTGATAAAAAAAATCACTACCTTTTTTTCTTCAGATTTTGAAAGTTTGTTTGTAAACACCTGACTGGCAAAATTTTGAAATTTGACTTTTATTCAAAGGCCATTAACTTTGAGTGTAAGTTTTGGATTTCGCGGTCCACCAGCACTCACATGCAAAACTGACCGATTGGACCTTAGAAGCCTGGGTCCAGGGAAAAGTGACGTCAAAGGCTCACTAGCTTGAAATTTCAGTATCTGAATGAAACTTATTATACATGCAAAATGTGAGTTCAAAAGTTTGAAAGCCTAAAACTCCCGTGCTGCATATTAATTCTGCGGCATACACAATCATTGCATCCTTAAACTATTGAGCCTTTGATGTCATTTTATCCTTGATCCAGCACTGTCAAGATCTTAAAGTTAATAATGGCATACCATTAAATAGGAAAATTCCAGATAAAATAAAAAGGTATCTTTTTTAGATCTAGGCTTAAAACTTTGGTCGCTGATGTTTACATTGTAGTTACTGCGATTTTCATAATTCTGCGGAATTCATCTTCAAGCACCAATGGCCAAACTTCGTTTTGTCTTCCATCAATCAAACTTCCGATGCCAACCACAGATGAAAAAATCAATCATATTGATGCATGACATAACCCACCAATCAGCATCTTTGGTTCCCACGGTACATGCACATTTGAACTTAAGGTGGATCTGTACAAATCTTTTTACTGAAGAATTTCTAAAAACATTATAATAGTGTTTGAACTGTGAACTAAACAAAAACTCCAATTCACTTTCTGGAGGCAGAGTCGATCTTCCTGGCTATGTTAGGAAATTTGATTGATGGAAACCAAAATGCAGTTTGGCGCTTAACGCTTGAAGGTAAGATTCCACACAATTAGGAAACATTCCTGAGTGCTGGTTTAATTAAGGACTGAACTGCCAACCTCTTCTCTACGAACTAGTTGCTTTCAAATGACATTACCGGTATATTATTTTATTCAAGAAAAGGCTTTATGTGGTACCTTTTTACTTGCTCTGTAAGCACTTTATCGAAAAAGGGCCATATTGAAGGAAATGCACATTAATTGTACATTTTGTTCACCAAGTTGTTTCAAAAATGCATAATTTATGCAGATGGGGATAATTTGAACTGTGTAACTGAACATCAATTTGGTAAAAAGGAAACAGTACTTATATAAAACGGCAATGAGCTGTAAAAGCCATCAATACTAGTATTGCGAACTTTGTTCTGTCACCTTGATTGATTTCTAGATGAGCTTTATGAAATTTGAGAATTAATGAAGTCTACAATAGACTTTAATGGTCATAAAATTATGTAGAAATTGTGTTTAAGGAAAGTTGAAAATACAAGGTTCTTTCTGTTCAATTTTCCTTATATAATTGGGAGTTTCATGTTTAAGTTACAGAATAAACCATTTATTTTACAGTTCTGTGCTCAGTTATCAGGCCTTTGAATATAAGCGAGGCTGGAGTTGACCTTGCTTTGATACAAACTTCATTGCTTTTCTTTTGTAAATCATGTTTTTGTAATGCTAACGAGTTTCCATTTACGCAAGAAAAGCAGTGAAATTAAAGCAAGGTCAAATCCAGCCTTACTTTTGTTCAAAGGCCTGGTTGCGGAGCACAGAACTGTAAAATGATCGACTAAAAAGCTTGTGAAAGAGTTAAGGACAGAAGCCAGAAATTGTATTTAAGTCGTGCTGTTTTGATTTGTGGATAACGTGAGAAAAATATCGTTTTGCTGTAAAGTCTACAAAAACTCTGCCATTTTACTACTGGTGTAGTTAATGGTTAGTTACTACAGATTTCCCAAGTCTCTATACATCGGTTGTTACCTTGCAAGACATAGGACAGACACCTTCTTCTTTAGCTCAGTGCCATTAGCATGACCCTCATTCCAGCTCCAAGTCATCTTGCTGAGATAGCTCAGTTCGGAGAGCGTCAGACTGAATGTCCCTGGTTCAAATGAGTTCTGAAAATTACCAGGGCACGGCAACAAGTTTTCGCCATTTCTCATCTTCTGGGTCCAACATTTTTTTAATTTTCCCCGAAAATCACAAAGGAAATCGCCCCAAGCGCAAATAGTCTGAGAAGTTCTTGTATATCTGTTCTTTCCTTACAATGCATCGGACAGACAGCGTCTTTTTTAGCTCGGTGCGATTAGGGTGGCCCTCATTCCCCCTCCATGTCATCTTCCGAGATATCTCTGTTGGGAGAACGTCAGACCGAAGATCTGAAGGTCCCTGGTTCAAAATACGGAGGGCGGAAATGACCTCTGAAAATTCCCGGGTTTCGGAAAACAATTTTCGTCAATCCCTCGTCTTCCGGGTTCACAATTTTTTCAATGTCCCTCCAAAATCGTCACAAAGGAAACCACCACAAGCGTAAATAGTCGACAGAAGTCCTTATACATCGCTTCTTTCCTTGCAATGCATCGGACAGACACCGTCTTTTTAGCTCGGTACGATTAGGATGGCCCTCATTCCCACTTCATGTCTTCTTGCCGAGATAGCTAATTTGCGAGAGCGTCAGACTGAACTGAAAGTCCCTCACAATCTCCACCCCAGAGCTCTTCTCTTTTGTGCGTAACTGAGGGAAAGAAGAGCTCTGAGGAACCCTGAAAAAAAGGGTCTTTTCATTGGTTTTCGTGAGGAACAATCAAAAGCTTCCCTAATTGGTGAATTCATGTTAGCACGAGGAGTGAGTAGGCGCCGTAAGTTTTGGCTATAAGAGCCCTACGGCACATGTTCTCCTAAATAGAGTTTCCTAGAACCTCGGGTCATGCGCAGACATGAGATCCGAGGCTCTGGTGACGAGAATGGGCCCATCACTGATCCAAGATCACTTGGATCACGGTGCATCAAAGGAACCGCTAAATCCACTCTGTGAAAGGCTTCTTCGGTTCCTCTGATGCACCTTCCAAGTGATCTTAATTCAGTGATCCTTTTTCGGATCATCCCAAAGGAACGCGCCCTCACGCGGGGGGCTCATGTGACAAAGTCTATTTTTAGAAATAGTGCAAAACGCGATTGCCGTATCTGACTACACGGAAGAAAAAGAGACGCGCTTGGTTTAATACCGTCGTGCTGCCTGTTACACAGGCATCCCACGGAATAATTTGAACACCGTACGACCTCCTTAGCGGCAATTCTTACAAAAAATAAACTTCATCCCATCTTGTCCCGTTGGCCGAGAGGATATTGAAATTCGCAAGACAAAATTTTGCGATTCTAGGCTTGATTCCCGCATCAAATTCAATCGAATCTTAAAGCGAATGCTACACTGTTTATCATTTAGAGCAGAGTTAGTAGTCCCCTATACTAACTCTGTTTAGAGTCACTTCCGTTGTTTTTCCGTTACTCTTGGCAATTGAATTAAAATTTGTTGTACCTACCATATTTTATCACATTTTTTACAGTATTACGTCCAAATCCATTTACTATATAATGTACGTAGAAGCAATCCAATGTAAACTCTCATTGTACCTGAAGAAGGCTGGTTTGGCCAGCCGAAATATATGGTACACCACTAAAATCAAATCTACGTTGTACCGACTCTTGCTCAAAATACGTCGTTTAAGCTGAAGCGAAAGGAATAGTCAGTTTCTTTGAGATAAAAAAACAAGTGCTATCCCATTTTAAACATGTGTTTTAACACAGTCCGAATCGCCAAAATCGAGCATGAACGAGCGCAATGCGTGAGGCGAGATGGAGGGTAAACTACGATCTTGCATCATTCTCGTGTCCGACGATTCGCAATTGGCTAAATGTTTCTTATCATGCCATGACATAAAATTCGTATGTGACTTTTATTTAGTTTTGTTGTTCTTCTTTCTTTCCTTGTAGATGTCGATGAGTGCATTTTGGGATGCCACATGTGTGATCACATTTGCCACAAGACTGCTTGCAGTTTTAGATTCAGCTGTCAATTGAGATTCAGGCTAATGGCGGATCTCACAACTTTCACGGGTAATTTAATTGGAACCTTTAAAGTGCTACTATGACCAAAACGAATCAAATTTTCTTTTTCTTTGGATTTCGAAACTATGTTAACTAAACAGTAAGTGACCCAAGTTTTAAGCCTTGTATTCAAAAAGACACTGTTTACATGTATTTTAAATGGAATTTTCCCAATTAATGTCCGCGATTACTAACTCTAAAATCTTGAGAGAGCTGGATCAAGGAGAAAAAAAAAGGAAGTGAGTTTTTGATCATAGTAGCACTCAAGTGAATGGGTTTTTTGTGAGGAGATACGTGAAGCGAAGGCTACTCGATTGATTAACAGAATGGCTGGCTGACAGCCAAACTGGATAAAAGACGGACTGATTGACACTAAGTGAGGGGGGGGGGGGGGGCGCAATTTCTTGTTTAATTGACTTAATGGCTGTCTGGCTTGCTGACGTCCTGTGACTGGCTAAATGAGTGTTTGGTTAGACGACAAGCTTAACCGCTGACTGACTGACTGCCTGACTGGCTTTTTTCGCCCACTAAATTAATTGTTGGTCTATTTGACGCTCCTCGTGATGGCTGTTCGCAACTTTGTAACAACACCGAAGGAAGTTACAACTGTCTCTGCTCAAATGGCTTCTTCTTGCAAAAAGACAACAAAACTTGCGTTGGTACGTTTTGGTGAATTAAACAAGTCTTTTTGGATTATCGTGCTCCTTTAGTGAAAGGCTTTTGGAGCCACAGGTAGCCACTCCGATCACTGGTGATTTTAGTGGTGGCTTTCGACTTTTTTATTTGATCTGTATAGCTATGGCTTTTAATACCCGTTGAACAAAGCACTGATCGCCGGAGGGAGGGGCGTAACTGGTTCACCGTGGGGCTTTCAGTGTTACCAGCTCTTCATAGCACAGGAAACTATGCCGTGTAACTGAGTTTTCCCTTATTTTCCACATTCCTGACCACAGCGTCATTTTGGACAGCTCCAAGCCGACAACGCTCTCATCTGGATTGGGAGCGTTCGTGGCGATGCCGGGTATCACTGTGTTTATTATTCTTGCAACTGTGATGTGTTTAACTCACCGAGGCAAAATGAGTGCGCAGGCTTGACCCACGTGGGAATCACTTCCACGCGTGAGGTACCATTAAAATCGGTGTTCGAAGTAGAGCACGCGCACTCATTTTGCCGCGGTGTCGGCCATGTACGCTTCAAACGAAAAGCACGACCGCGAGGAGCTCGTTTGGCAGAGTCATGCAATGTATCACGACATTAAATACGTTTTGCTTAAAGCATGACACGTAAAAAATTAATGATCTTTTTCTTGGAATTTGCTGTCATCATAAAAAGTATTCAGTCAATTCTATGTCAGACTAATGTGCACATTAATGCTTGAAATGTGAAATAGGGGTACACTTTTGTAAATTCTGGCTCTAATTCCGAGGCCACTTAAAAACTTAGCTGTGGAAAAAAACTTACCCTTGCAATCTACAACAAGTACTTTTAAAGGGGTTATCCCCTCCCCACCCCCACCCGCAACCAAGAAAAAAGCAAAGCAAAAAATGAAATGACGGTCATATTGGCATCCCAAACAAATCCTTTATTGTTGTAGCATACTTCATTTTGACTAATTAACTTTCCCAGACTTTGTTTGTGGCTCAACTTCATACTGTTTGTTTTTATGTTTACACCAAGACGAAATGAAATCACTGTTTTCATGGACGCAGTAGCAATAGCCCACTTCAGAGTTGTTGCATGCCTCAGTTTTAAAGCGAGTCCTGGGGCACAACCATTCAAATGGAAATGAGTTGCGTATTCTTATGCAAATCAAACTCATTTCCCTTACAATAGTTGAGCACCTAGACTCACTTCGAAACCGAGACAAACAGCAACTCGGAAATGGCCTATTGACAAACACATGCAAAGCTTTTCAAAACCAGAGCTACGTCGTCCTTTTCGGATAGCATCGACACCGAAGCTATCGAAAAGGAAAGCCTTTTAAAATCGGTGGCTATACCTACAAACTGTAGATATACACAGCTATTACATCTTATCCCCGACTTTAACACTGTTTCCTTGCCAGGGTGCTTAATGCCTCGTTTTCGAAGCTTTTTTTGTAACCTTTTTCCCCAAAATAAACATTAATCTACAGATCTGTACCTTCACAAACTTATTTTGTATGTGCGTTTGGAAGACATATTTTTATAACTGAGCATATTTATGATTTCTAATAAAGTTATAGGGTAAGCAAATGTCTTATCCAACTTTAGACGGTTTCCTTACTTACTTGACCCATAAAGGGCGCTGTTACACTAGGCAATTTTTCAAGCAACCTGTCTCTCAATTTTGTTTCGACAAGAGTTCTCTCATTGCAAAGCTACTCGCTTGACGGTTGTTACACTGGGCAACGTTTCTTGCAATTTGTCTCGCTTTCGATGATCTCATGAGGTTAAAGGAACATTACACTGGGTAACGTTTCTTGCAATTTGTCTCGCTTGCGATGATCTCATGAGGTTAACGGAACATTTCACTCGCTGATGACGCAATCCGTTGCGACACAAGTTCCAGGGCAGATTTCACAGCACGCATTGCTTGAAACCTTCGTTGCTAACTTGCGTAAACCAATGCGCAAAGTAGCAGTGGATTCTACTTTCCGCGAAAGGTTCTGCGATTTGTCTCACCTCGTTTTTGGCAGTTGTAAAGTGTGCAACTTGCAACTTGTCTTGCTATAGCATTTCAAGAGAAGTTGCATGAAAAATTGCAAAATTCAGCAGAGCCTTATATTAAATTACGTAACTTAAACATTCGGTTGCGTTACATAACCCGGATATCCAAATACCATCAGTTTGACCCTTGCGACGGAAATGGTCTAAATTAAAGGCCATAGTATAGGCTGCCTGTAGCCTTTCGTTCCCTTGAGGCTCAAACCTAATCTCGTAGCCAGATCTCACTCTGTCACTGGAAATGTGAGATCTGGTAAAGTTCGACAGTACACCATTTTTCATTGGCTACTAAAAAAAGGTTGCGGCAATGCAATCTACGTTCCGATTGGCTTATTTCGCGGGGCACTTAGTGAAGGTTTGGTTTTCGCAAGCTCATGTGCTGTTTTGAATAAATGCCAGTTGTGCGGAGGAAAGTTTTGTTTTTTCCGATGCCGGAAAAGCTTTACAGTTGAGGGAAATCATTTTAAAAATTTGCGACGTTTGTGTAAATGGTACCGACGAAAGCCCCACGTACCCTGCTATTCGAATAAAGTTCTGCGTGGCTTGCTACGCGGTACGTAGAAACTAATAAATTCAAGTTGAAGGATGTAATTTATTCAAAACAGTATTTCTCGTTCTTAAAGCGTGACTCGCGAATTAAGTAGTGATCAATTGTGAATTTTACGGTTAGATTAACTACATTTTTCACGAGATCGTGTGAAGAAAATAGCGTTCGTTGCAGTGATTAGGTCTAAGCACTCTTTAACATTTTAGCTTTTAATTTACGGTTTGGCTAACTACATTTTTCACGAGATCGTGTGAAGAAAATAGCACTCGTTTATTGATTAAGCCTAAGCGCTCGTTTCAGTGATTCTGCAGATGCTCCGACAATTTAACAATCTCGACCGTTGAGAAACAATCGCCTGTAGTGCTTCTTTCTGTTTCGGCTTAAGTTTAAGGTTTCCTTGTCCTCTACCCAAAAGAATCTCTTCAAGAATACTCTCGAAATCCATGTTTATTCCGCAAAATCACCCAAAATCACCACAGAGAGTACGAACATGCGCAGTGATAGAAAAGCCCGTATTTCGGGCCTCGCTGGCACTGAGCATGCTCGAAACTGAACTTTACCAGATCTCCCTTCCTTATGACCTTGGGAGATCTGGGTACGAGATTAGCTCAAACCAACACTTTCAACCAACTGTACTATTTGGAAGGATTGAATCTACCCCGCAACTGTTTCACATAACATCAAATGTTATGGTACCAAATGAAACACCAATCATTTCTTAACAAGGTGCACTCATTAATGTGATGTAATAGTTTACCATAGCAACCAAAGAGCCTTCTAAAGAAATGCCCTATATTTTGTCTTCAAAAGCTTATATCTCTGAAACGAACTTGGTGACCCCCATTTTTTATTGCTGTTAAGTGGTTAGCAGGCTAAGATAAAACTCTGCAGAGGTACAAAAAATTCTCTGGAGCGGATTCAGAGCCACCTTAAAATTTTCCAGTTGTTAAGGTGGCAATGAATCTGCCCCAGACAATTTTTTATAACTTTGCAGTGGATTTGTTAGTTCCCTAACTATTATTCTAGGAATTGAACTACTTTCGAATGCAAACACATTCTTTCACTTTGCTTAGAAACACCACCGATAACTCGAGGGAGTAAGCCCTATAAAGAACTTGGAAATTTATTAAGAAAAGAAAAACGTCTTCTTTATTGCTGATGATTTCATTCATTTGTTATGCAGAAGAATAGGAAAAAAATTTCACCCGTCGTTTCCCTTCTATTTTGTGATCTTTGAATGTTGCAAATGTATCTCTTTTCCTTATCACGTTAAAAGCCTCAGCAAAAGTGTTGTTTTTTTCTTTTCTTTCGAAACTGGCTTACACTCATAAAACAACAGCAGTTTCAAAGAACTAAATAAAACATGATTTTTAGCAACTCAACTATAGCACTATGATTTTGATCGCCGTTGGAGCAGCACTGAGTGTTGAAGTTATATGAGAAACTAAATATCAAAATAACGGGTAAAACTAGCATTTTACTAAAGATCTAAGCTTTCTGTCATAATTTCACTTACAATAATCTCCGTCTGTTGGTTTAGTTAACGCAGTAAACTTCTACTAAACCTTTGGAGCTTGTTCTAATGGCATAACCATGATTGTTAACCCGTTCTACTTTTTTTTACAAGTTCTGCTATAAGTGAAGTGTCAGGCAGTTTCCTTGCATCTTCGACATCGATTCTGGAAGAAGAAAAAATATAATAAAGTAGCTCTAAATATAGCTGGTTATTTCGAGCATACACAATGCGCCTATGCAAATGGATACGTGCAGGACGATGCTGTCTTCGAGTGGTCGTCACTTATTTCTATCCCTCAAACTGACATTTCCCTTTTTATTCAACTTACACGAAGTACAATCTACTTTAGATTTTAAACAAGCTGAGAAGATTCACAATAGGCGAGGCAAAGAGTTAAACCCGGATCGATGGCTTCACCTTGCAGTTTCCGATATCCACTAAACTAACGAGACAAGCTCCTGGAAAGTCGAATTCTTTAGAGTATTGGCATAGTAGTACCCAGCAAAACATTTGCAAGTGACCGTCTTCAACAGGGCTTTTAGACCTAAATACTGTAGATCAGCGCGGCTTAGCTTAGAAACGCTATTTCCTGTTGAACTTAAGCTCCAATTCTGCCTGTTTTCGTTCTTTTTACAGCGGTGAGGTTATCATATTAAGATGGGATATTGCGTCGTGTAATTGGTACGAAATGTCCAATGTCAGTTTGAGGGATGGCCGTGAGAAAATACCATAATAATCTTTGTTTGTCCCCACGAATTTTGCATAAGCATTGTTTCCAGTTTCTCTTGGAAATTACAGTGGTCCCAAGAGAAAACAAAAACAGTGCTTATGCAAAATTTGGGCGGACAAACAAAGAGTATTATGGTATATTCCGAAGTGGGCTATTCCTTACAAAAGATGAAGTTTAGAGATCTATATATGGGAGAACGGAAACACCAAAAGAGAAACCACGAGGTGATAAAATGAGCCATTTTCACCAGTTAACAAAGCCTCTAAAATCTGAACGAAAACAGTTTGTCCACCATTGTGAAACGTACCCTTTATGCTCCTGTGCATGCGTGATTGGCATGTAGAAATTACATTTGTGACAAAAGCGTGCTAGAGGAAAGTTTGAATTGTTTACACTACGAAGCTAGCATCTCGTTATCATGCCATCTTAGGCCTATTTGATTCCTATTGTCAGTTTTCCAATTTGAAAGTATTCTTGTTTTCTGAGTTAAACTCGAACTTCACTTACCATTTTTTTGGAAATTCCAGCGTGACATCATCACCAACCAGCACAAATGGCGCCCAGTGCTTTATAGCGCAATACTGCTTTGACTCTCGGAAAGATTTCATTGTTTGTTGAAGAGCTGCACTTGCGCTTTTTCCATCTACCAGGTGCTGGTAGAAGCTCCTCATGAACAGCAACGTTACCTCGTCATCAATTGCCCAGAGTGATACCAAAACAGACCGAGCTCCAGCACACAGGAAAGCCCTTGCAATTCCTACCACTCCCTCAGACTTCACTTCTCCCCGACCACTGTGACAACAGCTCAACACAACTAGTCTTGCTCGAAGAGAAATTCTCTGAACATCCGACATTTTCAAAATGAAGTCTTCCTCTTTGGGGATTGGCGATTTCCGTTCGGTATTTGGGGCTAAAGCAATTTCTCCAGTTTCTTGGCATCCATGTGCTGCAATGTGAACTAAAGCAACCGATTTCATACTTTTCAGCACCTCAGCTTTCGTGGCACATTTTCCAGTCAGCGGTGTTGTCTGCAGAAGCTGTCCAATCATCTCTACTTCTTGTTTTGCACACGGAAGCTGCTCCAAAATGGGCTCCCCTTTCTTGTTAGTAACTTCCTTCAACCACGGATCACCTACAAGCAGTGCTCCAGTCTTACTGTGGAAGTCTTCAGGTGCACCAATGATCACATTAAAAGCGGTCAACGAGGGAACGGTGCGGATCCTGATAGATTCACTCAATGCAGAATATGGAGCCAAGCAAAATGGTCCATCGGGAACAACGATTAACTCATTTCCTTGGAGCAAGTCTGCAATTGGCCCGAGTAAAACATCATACAACGGTAGTAAAGAGTTAACGGAGGATGAAGATGGTAGAACTGATTTCTCACTGATAGCCTTTTCGCTGCAAGACAGGTCACTGCGTAGTGGATCCAAAGAACGGTTCTCGCATCTGACACCATCCCTTACGCCGATCCCTTTCAAAATAGTTTCCATAAAAAAATCAGCACTTTCATTAGCGATTTCTTTTTGTCGAAAGCTGATCTTGCTGTCTTTTCTTAGCACCCAAAACGTGATCTTGTTCTCGTCAAGTGCCACAAAAACGGCTTGTGAAGGTAAAAGCTTTAATGCAGCTGTAAGAGTTTGATTCGGAGCAAGTGCAGGAAAGGACTGAGAGTCAATGCCGTATTGATCTTTCAAAATATCGATCAAAGCCTGTGCTCGACCTTTCTCAGCAGCATACAAAGCTTCTTCAATCTCTCCATTGTTCAAAAGTGTCCTCCACAGAGCAGTGTATGACAAGCGACAAGAATCACGAAAACTTATTTTGCATTCATATTCTGACTTCAGACTATGCCTTGTTTCATCAAGATGTTTTATACTTAAACGGTAACAACTAAGTGCATTACTCAAGGAACCCAACAATTCATAATCAAGACCTTGCCAATACCACGCGATTCCCTCTCCTAGACAGTCTCCAATTTCCCTAAAAATACTAAGACTGTGTTCATGGTACTCCATGCCTTCCTTAAAATTACCTAGACTAAGATAGGCAATTCCCAGATTTTTATAGGCTGATCCTTCCCCAGCCCTATCCCCTACTTCTTTAGCAATACTAAGACATTTTTCGTAGTACCCAATGGCTTGTTTAAAATTACCTAGATTGCGATAGGCAATTCCCAGATTTCCATAGGCTATTCCTTCCCCAACCCTATCCCCTACTTCTTTTGCAATACTAAGATTTTTTTCGCAGTAATCAATGGCTTGTTTAAAATTACCTAGATTGCGATAGCATTCTCCCAGTTTTCCATAGGCTGATCCTTCCCCAGCCCTATCCCCTACTTCTTTTGCAATACTAAGATGTTTTTCGCAGTACTTAACGGCTTGTTTAAAATTACCTAGACTAAGATAGGCAATTCCCAGATTTTTATAGGCTGATCCTTCCCCAGCCCTATCCCCTACTTCTTTAGCAATACTAAGACATTTTTCGTAGTACCCAATGGCTTGTTTAAAATTACCTAGATTGCGATAGGCAATTCCCAGATTTTTATAGGCTGATCCTTCCCCAGCCCTATCCCCTACTTCTTTAGCAATACTAAGACATTTTTCGTAGTACCCAATGGCTTGTTTAAAATTACCTAGATTGCGATAGGCAATTCCCAGATTTCCATAGGCTATTCCTTCCCCAGCCCTATCCCCTACTTCTTTTGCAATACTAAGATGTTTTTCGCAGTAATCAATGGCTTGTTTAAAATTACCTAGATTGCGATAGGCATCTCCCAGACCTCCATAGGCTGATCCCTCCCCAGCCCTATTCCCTACTTCTTTAGCAAAAATAAGACATTTTTCGTAGTACCCAATGGCTTGTTTAAAATTACCTAGATTGCCATAGGCAATTCCCAGATTTCCATAGGCTGATCCTTCCCCAGCCCTATCCCCTACTTCTTTTGCAATACTAAGATGTTTTTCGTAGTACTCAATGGCTTGTTTAAAATTACCTAGATTGCCATAGGCAATTCCCAGATTTCCATAGGCTGATCCTTCCCCAGCCCTATCCCCTACTTCTTTTGCAATACTAAGACATTTTTCGCAGTACCCAATGGCTTGTTTAAAATTACCTAGATTGCCATAGGCATTTCCCAGATTTCCATAGGCTGATCCTTCCCCAGCCCTATCCCCTACTTCTTTTGCAATACTAAGATGTTTTTCGCAGTAATCAATGGCTTGTTTAAAATTACCTAGATTGCGATAGGCATTTCCCAGATTTCCACAGGCTGTTCCTTCCCCAGCCCTATTCCCTACTTCTTTAGCAATACTAAGACATTTTTCGTGGTACCCAATGGCTTGTTTAAAATTACCTAGATTGCCATAGGCAATTCCCAGATTTCCATAGGCTGATCCTTCCCCAGCCCTATCCCCTACTTCTTTTGCAATACTAAGATGTTTTTCGTAGTACTCAATGGCTTGTTTAAAATTACCTAGATTGCCATAGGCAATTCCCAGATTTCCATAGGCTGATCCTTCCCCAGCCCTATCCCCTACTTCTTTAGCAATACTAAGATGTTTTTCGTAGTACTCAATGGCTTGTTTAAAATTACCTAGATTGCCATAGGCATTTCCCAGATTTCCATAGGCTGATCCTTCCCCAGCCCTATCCCCTACTTCTTTTGCAATACTAAGATGTTTTTCGCAGTAATCAATGGCTTGTTTAAAATTACCTAGATTGCGATAGGCAATTCCCAGATTTCCACAGGCTGATCCTTCCCCAGCCCTATCCCCTACTTCTTTAGCAATACTGAGATGTTTTTCGTAGTACCCAATGGCTTGTTTGAAATTACCTAGATTGCCATAGGCATTTCCCAGATTTCCATAGGTTGATCCCTCCACAGCCCTATTCCCTACTTCTTTAGCAATACTAAGACATTTTTCGCAGTACCCAATGGCTTGTTTAAAATTACCTAGATTGCCATAGGCATTTCCCAGATTTCCATAGGCTGATCCCTGCCCAACCCTGTCCCCTACTTCTTTAGCAATACTAAGCCATTTTTCATAGTACTCAATGGCTTGTTTAAAGTTACCTAGATTGTAATAAGCATTTCCCAGATTTCCATAGGCTGATCCCTCCCCAGCCCTATCCCCTACTTCTTTAGCCATACTAAGACCTTTTTCGTAGTACTCTATGGCTTGTTTGAAATTACACAGTCTAAAATAGGCAATGCCCAGGTTCCAATAGACTGCTCCCTCGTGAGCCCTGCAGCTCATTTCTATGAAAATACGTAATGCTTGTGTGTAATTTTTTATGGCCTGTTGATAATCAGGTAGGTTGAGGTAAGCACCGCCGAGATGAAAATGAGCCCTTCCTTCACGATCCCTGTCTTTTACACTTATCGCAATGGCAAGCTCTAGCATTCGCTCCTCGACAGCCTCTAACTTCCCATCTACCATTCTTCAATCACTAAAAGACAATTAAAACTTTTTCGATGAGATGATCCAATGTCAAATCAAGGATGAAGCTGGAAGGAAAGAAAAGTAAAGACGCTTGATGTTTAATCTGCTTTTGAAAGTAATAAAGGATTCAGTATGGAATATCATGTATTCTTTATTACCAAATGATTCTCTCTGAAATCGACGGTACTGAAAATTGTCCATTGCTATTCATTACGTATTTTACTACTCAGTCCTATTTTTTAAAGTTTTTAAACCACTGTAGAATTTTTCCATGGGGATTTTTAACTCCGTAAATTTTCATTCTTGCCAATTTATCCTCGCTTATTCTCCCCATAAAAGTTTTAAGCCGAATTTGAGAACTTCTTTCGGCCCTTAGCCATGCAAAATTTCAGTGGGGAGCAAAAGCTGTTTGTTTTGAAATTTAAAACTAGACCATTTTACAGTTGTGTGCTTAGTATAGTTTCCAGGCCTATCCTTGAAAGTGAGGCTGGAGTTGGTTTTTGATAGAAACCTCACTGCTTTTCTTGTGTAAATTCCAACCTATTAGCAAGAGAACATCATTAACATAAGAAAAGCAGGGAGGTCTGTATCATGACAAGGTCAACCCCAACCTCACTTTCATTTAAAAGTCAGGTAACCAACCACATAATTGTAAACGAAATTCTATCATCGAGTTTTCGAATGGTCATAAAATCTCTTATTATTTTACATAATTCTTTTTACTTTTGTATGCCGATTGCGAGAAGCCCGGCGACCCAGAGTGGTGATCCCCCAAGAGATGGCATCTGGATCTTACACTTTATACATCAGTACATATTCATTATTTACTCAACAGAATATTGGGTGTCTTTTTTCTTGATGACGAATGCATAAATAGGTTAAAGAGCAAGAGAGGTTTCAGAGTGCGATACGGAAGTTGCTATGGCAACAAAGCGATAAAAGCTTGTATGAACTTGCTCCTGCATTGTGTGTCTGATGGTCACTCGTGATTGGAAAGTCCTCAAATTGCACTCGCCTGAGAACTTTCAACTTTCACTCGTGTCCATAAGTCACGAAATGCATTCGCTTTCATACGATTTCCTATACATATACATATTACATACTTTATTTGTACACGGCAAAATCTTCAGTATATATTACAGTGTGAAGTTTCACTACAACTAGACAGTTTTACAAGATTGTCATGTGGGAGCCCGACCGACAGCTGGTATAAAGTTGGTCAATTTCCCATTTGAAATATCCTAGGGAATCTAATTTCCGTAAGCCGACTAGCAAACGTATCCATAACAGTGCCCTACTATAACAAAAAGCACGCTTCCAATAATTTGTGCGTGTTATAGGCAACTCGAGTTTAGCCTTAGGATCTCTTACGTTATACTGTGTACTGCGGGTATAAAATAAATTCTAGAGGCACGCTGGGGAGAGACCTTTGGTCATTTTAAACATCAATATGGCTTTAGTCTATTGCCGGCGTGTAATATTAGATGATCCCAATTAACCAGATTCAAAAGGAAAATGGCAATTTGTGTCATAATTGGACCTAGTAATTGCCCTGGCAGCTCTATTTTGAAGCTTTAGGGGTTTATCACTTTAAGTTCAGTTGCAATTGCTCCAAACGGAGCTACAGTAATCAAAGTGGGGTAAGATGAATGCTTGATAGATTTAGAGGGCAGTGCCTTGTTCTGAGAATAATGGTCTTGTACGTTTAAGGGCGCCTATAGCTGTAGATATCCTTGTACTAATTTCACCTATATGTTTAGACCACGTGAGGTGGTCTCATTGTCGAGGTTGAGCCAACCTTCGCTTTTAGATAGCGTAAGGGATGACCTGTAGTATTACCGTATCCAAGTGAAGGGGTTAAAACACGCATGGGTACAGGAAGCCGGGTTACAGCCGAACTGTGCCTTTCGACACCATTCACATTGTTTTTTTTTTCTGAAGTCTCATTTTAGAAGGTGGAAAGATGTTTCTATAAGCAACAAGCTTTTTAAAGACTTGACTGGAAGTTTTAACTTCCTGTAAGATCTAACATGGACGAATTTGCAATTAGGTTATTTGAGGGTAACAGAGATTAATTTAAGCAAGATAAATAAAACTTACTTCTGCCTTAGTCTCTATCAATAACGTAATTGGCTTTGGTTTGAACAGCTTCAATGGTTGAGTAAGGTTGATTGTAGAAACGAGCGTATTAATGGAACCACAGAGCACTGATTAGTGAAAGAGGGAAAATTCCCTTATCCGGGATGCAATTACAACAGGCCAATATCTACATATTTGAATTATGGATGACTGCAGTTTACTAATAACTCCGAATCACACCCTCCTTTTTTACTAAGTCAACCACTGAGTAATACAGTTCTGCTTTACTTGCTTAATCATCAAACAAAAAAAGTTGAAATAACTCATATCGAGTTCGGCAGTTGCAAAATTCCGGTCAGCATCGCGTTGCCAATGAAAACCGAGTGAGCTAGAATGCTGGGACAATAGTAAACTAACGCTTTGGAAAGAACAAAAGCTTTAAATATTGCTTCTGAAAAATTGCTTCTTGAATCTTTACACATTCATGCCACCTTGTTTTGCATTTGACTTACCAATTGCTGTATGAGAAAACGCGTTTCATTTACAGGTCTAAACGTCACTCATCACTAAAAACCCAGCACAATCACAACTTTAGCAA
>NC_090886.1:42150402-42157902 GCF_036669925.1 Montipora capricornis
TGGATGTGACGATGAATACAACAAACAACTGTGTGAATTATTAGGTTTGTGGTGCACACTAGCACATAGCACGTTGCCTCTAATAGAAACTTTGATATCTAGAAAAGCCAATGAAGTTTCCGAAATTTCCCAGGTATATTTAAGAGCCGGATGAAAAGAGTTGACGGAGGTTATAAATTGATCGAGTTCTTCTCTGCTGGATGAAATAGCGCCGATGCAGTAGACTATGTAACGGCCGTAGAGTTCAGGTTTGGGGCCGTTGTACTGATTAAAAAATTGGTGTTCAACATATCCTACAAAAAGATTGGCATAGCTAGGTCCCATTCTTGTGCCCATCGCTACACCATTAATTTGTTTGTAATAGTTGCCGGCGAATGAAAAACAATTAAGCGTTAAAACTAGTTCGGCAAGGCGGAGGAGCGTTTCCGAGCTAGGTTCTTTGACAGTGCGTTGATCGAAAAAGTGTTTAAGTGCTTTAAGACCTTCGCTATTAGGAATGACTGTGTATAGAGATGTAATGTCCATGGTGAAAATAAGTTGGCCGGAGAAATTGAAATCGCGGAAAATTTGTAGTGCGTGTGTACTGTCTTTAATGTATGATGGCAAAGATTTGACGATAGGCGTCATAATCCTGTCTAAGTAGCTAGAAATGAGTTCGGTGGGGCAACTACAGGCAGAAACGATAGGGCGACCTGTGGGTTTGTGAATTTTAGGCAAGAAGTAAATGCACGAAGTTCTAGGGGTGTTGATGATGAGATTAGTGGCAGTGTCCGGTAATTCTTGATTAACTATAAGATTTTGAATGGTGTCTTTGACAACTTTTTGATTTTTGGAAGTGAGATCTTTAGGGATTTTGGCATAAAACGAGGTATCCGAAAGTTGCCGCAAAGCTTCTTTTTGGTAAAGGTCGGACCGCCAAACAACTACCGCGCCGCCTTTGTCGGCCGATTTGACAACTATGTCGTTGCGTTTACTAAGATTTTTAAGCGCCGCCCACTCTTCCGAGGAAAGGTTGGAAAATTTAGTGTTGCGATTGAATTTAAGTTTGTGAATGTCGTGACGGCATTTTTTGGTGAAAAAATCTAAAGAGGCAAATTGTCCCTCTGGGGGAGTCCATTTGGATTTGCGAACTACAAGTGTTTCAAAAATATCTTTATTAGAAGTGTCCGATCTCGTTACATCGACGACTGCATCGGCGCTATTTCATCCAGCAGAGAAGAACTCGATCAATTTATAACCTCCGTCAACTCTTTTCATCCGGCTCTTAAATATACCTGGGAAATTTCGGAAACTTCATTGGCTTTTCTAGATATCAAAGTTTCTATTAGAGGCAACGTGCTATGTACTAGTGTGCACTACAAACCTACGGATTCACACAGTTATTTCTTGTAGTCATCGTCACATCCATCACATGTCAAGAACTGCATCCCTTATTCTCAATTTCTTAGACTTCGACGCCTATGTAGTGATGACTCCGATTTTTCCAGCAAATCAGAGGAGATGTGCCAGTTCTTCGAAAAACGTGGCTATCCTGTCTCTGTGGTCAAAGCGGGCCATCATCGCGCCCAACAATTTGATCGACAGTCATCACTACAAACGTCACAAAAAGATAAGAATGACAGAATTCCATTCACCCTCACTTTCCATCCTCATAATCACGCAGTCAAAAGCATCATTCTTAGTAATTTTAAATTACTCCAAAATGATCCCGAGACTGGTAGAATCTTTTCGCAACCTCCACTTATTTCATTCAAACGCGACAAAAACGTAGGCAACTTTTTAGTTAGAAGCGCGCTCAAAACTAACGAGCAACCCGGCACTTTCAAATGCGCGCGCTCACGATGCAAAACTTGTCTTTTCATTGTTAACACTAGTAAGATATCGGGACCTAAGCGATCTGTTAAGATCACCGATCGTTTCACATGTACCTCCGCAAATGTCATTTATTGCATAACCTGCACGTTATGCAATAAATTATACATTGGTGAGACAGGTAGACGACTAGGTGACCGATTCCGCGAACACCTTCGCGATGTTGAGAAGAATGACAAGGATGCATCCAAGCCAGTCGCTCGCCATTTTAATCTGCCTAACCACTCCAAAAAACACATGGCTATCTGCGGCCTTTCCCTACATCTAGGTACCACGGAAAGCCGCAAAAATCTGGAACAAAAGTTCATCTTTCAAATCGGCACCCTTAATCCTCACGGTATTAACGAACGCTTTTCATTTAACTAATATATTCCTATTTTTCACGTTGCCATGTTACCACCAATAGCGTAGCTCCTACTCTACTATAAAAACTACACGTAACCCATAATCCCTCGATTCGCTCTGACGAAGGGCTAACGCTCGAAACGTCAGCTTTTAGAATCTCTGTACGGTGGCCAATTTACATTATCAACTCCGTTGATAAAACCAAATTTTTGTAAACTTAGTTTCCGTTCCTTTGTCACAGTGTGAAACTAATCTAAAAGATTTAGCATGAATTAAACTTTTTTTAAAAAACCATAACAAGCTGTAATGGTGTCAACAGCAAAACGCACGCATTTTTATCTTTAAATGGAGTTGTAAGATATAGTGACACGACTTTTTTTTATAAGCTTAGCAAGCAGAAGAGCGGCATCTTTTGAGCCAACCTGATCTCGATTAACAATCTGACCATAAATGCATTGTTTCAAAGTAGCAATGTGCGGATAGAATTAATTGTTCCTGAACAATTCTATAATTTATGGAGCATTTAACTTACCTTTTGCAAATAATTTAAAATACTGCGTTTAAACAGTACAGAGATTACAGCAGGACGAGAAGACAGCAATTTAGAAGAATCGTGTTTTCTTGGCGAAGGCGCGGAAACTGATTTGTTCAGTTGCAGTTTTCAATATATAGCGGAAATCGTTCTATTATCAGCTCTGTGATATCACGTTGTTTTGACTCCTGCATTATCAAAAATAAACGGAAAATGAAATTTCGCCCGGTAAAGATGAAAGAAAAAAGTCTCCGGCTTTAAGAATACCCGACAACTTAGGTATGAGCCTTACTGCCGGTAAACATGTACAGGGGTATCGAAGTGTGGAAAACCAAGCACTCGAAAACGAAGAACATAGCACGAAGCACCCAAAAGGTCGGAATCGAACTAAGCACCCTAAGTCGAAAACGAAGCCGAATCCCAACTCGAAAACGAAGTACTAAAAACTCGAAAACGAAGCATCCCAAGTAGAAAACGAAGCAGCTTTGGCCATAGACAAAGACCAAATTTGTTACTGTTGATCAGACTAAATATCAACTTTTTCACTAAAGATCGTTTTTCTGTTGTTTCTTACTATATCCTTGAGTTGAGAAAGTTGGGTTAAATCCTTAAATGGTCTTAGACCCGATTATAGCGGAAATCGTTCTATTATCAGCTCTGTGATATCACGTTGTTTTGACTCCTGCATTATCAAAAATAAACGGAAAATGAAATTACGCCCGGTTGAGATCAAAGAAAAAAGTCTGCGGTTTTAAGAATACCCGATAATTTAGATATGAGCCTTACTGCCGGTAAACATGTACAGGGGAAGTGTGGAAAACCAAGCACTCGAAAACGAAGAACATAGCACAAAGCACCCGAAAGGTCGAAATCGAACTAAGCACCCTAAGTCGAAAACGAAGCCGAATCCCAACTCGAAAACGAAGCACCCTATTTGCCAGTAGAAGATCGCTTTGACCACAGGCCAAAACCAAATTTGTTATTGCTGATCAGAATAAAAATCATCTTTTTACTAAAGATCGTTTCTCTGCTGTATCTTACTAAATCCTTGAGTGGAGAAAGTTGGGTACGCAGCACAAAACCACTATGGTCTTTAAATCCTTAAATGGTGTTACACCCGATTATTTAATAGATGTATTTATCAATCGATCTGACGTTACTAATTATTCACTGAGGGACTCCGTGAACAAACCTGCTGTTCCAATACCATTTTATGGAAGACAGTTTTAGCTATAGCGGTTCGGTGCTTTCGAACAGCTCACCTTCTGACCTGCGGCAGGTAGAATCACTGAATAAAGATACGATACATACACATACATACATGGAGAAAAAAGATAAAAAGAATTTTAGGAGCATGAGCGCAATCTAAAATATATTTCAAATAATTGTTATGGGGGTACAGGGATTCGTTCTCTTACCTCATATTCTCCTGGTCCTACCGACCCCTCCCATATGTAACTTTTTGTTCTTGTTTTTGTTTAAGTTATACTTAGCACTGAAGACACACTCTGTATTTTGTTTGTAACCGGAATCCACTCTGGTTGCTACTTGCACACACCCACACATACATACACACATACTTGATTTACCCTCGGGTTGACTGAGGTTGATTAGACCTCTAGCAATTAGATATGCTAACCTGTCGAGAAACAAAAAGCAACAGAGAAAAAAAAGGATGAATCATTAGGGATATTTACAAAATGAAGAGCTTATTACAAGATATGACTAACTAACTAGAATCTAATGTAACGTACAGCTTCAGATAGATAGGTACTTTATTAAATACATTGCAGCGAAAGCTGAATTGCGTATTTACATAATGGTAATAATTTATACTAATAATTGCAATAAAAGGTAATAATTGTAATAGCTAAGAATCCTAATAATTGTTTACACTTCTGCCTGAGGCCATAAAAAAACTGTTCTTAAATCTATTTATCTTGCAACGCGGCAAAGTGAAAGTGCGCGCGTGCCTCAGATTATAGTTGCTCTTATAAAGCAGCAACAGTTTTCTCAACTTGTGATTAGGGTCGTTCATTATGCTTTCAAACTTTCAATAGCTCCTGTATACATACCCCTTTATACCTCTATATAGCTCTGTATAATCCTGTATAGCTCTCAATAGCCCTGTATAGCTCTGTATATCCCTCTATAGCTCTGTCTTTAACACGTTTTATGTTCCGGTTCAATATAGGGCATGTAATCGATTTAGGTAGCATATCTGATCAAATTAACGGGTTCGTTACGTGAACATGGCGCTCTTTAGAGGGGTTTGGTGTTTCAATAGGAGCTATAGCGCTTAATTTGCGAGGATGCTGTGTTGAAGTTTGACAGTATAAACGCGCCATAGTCGCCATGGTTACCGCAAAAGTCCATGTATACTTCTCTTTTGGAACTGTTAAACCAAATCTTGACATGGGATGGGGATTTAAAGATTGATATTTTTGTTATATTGAAGATGAAGACACTGTCACCATCACCATTTTCTGTCCGTTTGTCGTATTTTATCAACGAGTTTTGTTTCAGACTGGGTTGTTAACTCTCTCACTGAAAGTCACTGATTGGTTCCACTTTCCATTTGCAGTGAGAACGGGCATGGATGTGAGCAACATTGTGTTAATGATCATGGCAGCTATCGTTGGAATTGCCGGAGTGGATTTATGCTCGACAAAGACAGGAAACATTGTGATGGTAAATAAATAAATGGATGCTTTCTAGTTTTTATTTAGCTGCATGCTATCTGGCGTTTTTGGCCACCATATTGTTTAATTAAAGCATAAAAGATGAATAAGCCTTTTTCAGCTAAGTGATCACATGGTAATACCGGAACGCAAATTGTCCACCGAGACATGTCCCAGTGTGCAATTTGCGTTGCAGTATGGCGGTTTTTGTACCATGCTGTTACTAAGCTGCAAAAAGGCCTATTGCGTAATATAGATTTCAATTCCCAAATAAATCATTTGAACATGACGGCCACGACGTCATAGTGATCTCCAGAGCCCTTTTAGCTTCTGGTGGTAAAGCACCAGCATTTCTTGCGAGAGTTCGTGGGGTCGAGCCCCACGGGACAAACGAATAAATTGCTCAACGTCTGAATTCTATTGGGCTTCAAGAATTGAGCTATATCTGGGTGTCGGTCTTTAATTAGCACTACTCAAGCCGTATAGTGACAACCGGAACGAAAGTTCCGTTCTTCTTCCAGCGGGAACAATTATGTCGAAATTAAATAAACCTGAAAATTAAATGAATACACATGGTTCTACCTTATTTATTTCAGACCTTAACGAGTGCTTACTGGAAATACACAGCTCTTCCCACTGGTGTCAGTGTCGTGTCACAACACTATTGGAAGCTACGAGTGTTCATGCGACGAAGGGTATCAACTGCCATCTCATAAACACCATTGTTTAGGTAAGTAATTGTTATTAATAATCAGTTGGATAAGTGCAATGGACTTTCGTGTGGGAGGTCGCAGGTTCGAATTCCGGCCGGGCCAACACGGAGGCGAAAGTTCTTAGTTTGCAATTCCATCAGCAAATGGTAGGACTTTCAAGTCTTCTCAGTTAAGGATTACAAATCGTAGGCCCCGTCTCGCAAACCTTGTTCATAGAACTCTGTGGGACACACTGTTCGAGAAGAGTAGGGGAAGGTGTTGTCCCCAGTGTTGTGGTCTGACCCTTGAATGTTAGTGTAAAATTAATACAGGCCGAATGAGCTATATAGCTGCCATTATAGTAACCTGCTTCAACAAACAAACAAACAAACAAACTGAGTTCTAGCAATGAAAGAGGCAAAGTCGATGAAAATGCATTTTCAAAATGACACTTCCAGCTATCGTAAGGGAATCGCTTTTTGGTTGTACGATATTGACGACATGCGTCAAATCACAAATCCGGTTATTTGCCGTTGTTGTCTCACAAAGTACGGCGAAGAAATGCACTAAAATGCTTGCCGCAAGAAAAAGCAATTATTTTCCTCAGTAAAGCCTGGTTTTCACTTACAAACTGAACGTTTCAAAGATAAATATTTTTAATTGAGAGTTACTTTGGAAGTTGGTTGTATTCATGATCCTACACAACCTTTTCAACGAACACCAAAAGAAAATCAAATCTTCTGAATATCGTCAAGTTATTTGCTCAGTAAATAAATATTTAATAAACGCTGATTGAATGCGCTCGTCTACAAGAGCACAACATGCAGGACTTTCTCGCACTTGTACCTCACTCAGACCAGGACCGGGATTGTTAGTCCACAAATTAAGACCATTACATGGAAAAAGACTTTAATTAATGTCATGGTCTTGGCTTAGTTTTTCTTTTTCACATGATTCCCACGTGTCAGAAGTATGGAAAGCCTCGGTGGCATGTGAGAATTTGCTCCTCCTTCCTCCAATAGCATCCAAAAAGAATGTCATCAAAGCTCCTCGTCGGTCAATTTATCCTTCCATTTAAGTTGGCAAATGTCGTATTTTTTCTCAGATATAACAGAGATGGGTTCCAAAAAAGATGAAGATCATCCTGTGGTAGCGGCAATGAGTAAGTGTAACAGACATATTCTGGTCAAAGGGCGGAAATGTCGAATGCACTAATATCACAAGTTTATTTTACTTTTTCAGTTGCGAGTCTATTCTAATCTAACCACCCTTGTCATTTGACTTTACAAATTATCTCAAAGTGGCAGTAAAATATCCAGGAAATGCACTCTTTCCAACTCATTTTAAAAATATCAAATACCAGGACATTTTTTTTCTG
>NC_090886.1:42170402-42187902 GCF_036669925.1 Montipora capricornis
CTGAATCAAATTCTCAACTTGTCATGATGTTCTTTTGGCTATTCAGAGCTAACCTCATCGGTGTTTATTTCTATAATTTGGACGGAAGCAAACAATTGGCATTTTGCTTGGAACAACTATAACAATATATAATTGCAACTAAAAGGTTTCCTTTCTAGTGTACCGAATATGAGGTGCTATGACATGGTTATTATTACTGCTAAATTCACTTTAAAATTTATTTTTGAACGACTGAAATACATTTCTAAATGATCCCCTCGGTCTTAATAAATTTTCCTCTATGGGCCACTTGGATGACAATTTTAACAACTTCATTTTGAAAAAAAAAAGCGACAATCCTAACATTTTCTGTTAGATGCGGGCCCCCGCGGAAACATCGTGTGACTATTTTGTTGGAAGAGAAACCATTTGGAAATTTAATGGTATCTTTTTTGCTACACTTTTTGAAAGATAAACGCATGAATTGAAATCAAGATGGTAGTCCATGGGCTGGTAAGCTCCACAAACGAATTTCCACTCGAACACTGTCACAGCAACCGAGACTCGCGTTGTCCTTGAAATTTTTAAAGAAATTTCCCTCGTAGCACTGTTGGCTCAAAAGAGAATCTCGCTGGCATAGAAATGCACTATGCAGTCAAACATTCGTACGTTTTACTGGCCTGAAAAAGAGTCCTTTTATTGTCGACGGAGATCTAACAAACACCGAATGGCAGCCATGTTTAAATTGAGGTATTGAAGTCACATGACAAGGCCTCGACCAATCAGACATTTTTCGCCAGTGAAAACACTGGCTATTTGAACCTTACGGCGCCTGCTCACTCCTCGTGTTCACATGAATGCACCAATTAGAGACGTTTTTGATTGTTCTTCACGATAACCAATGAGAAGACACTTCGTATACAATCAGATTATCGTTCTATTACTGAAGAGCGTGCCATTTCACAACGTTTCCCAGAGATTTAACCACTGGTCTACAGTATCGAGGTCTGAGTACAAACAAAGGAAAATAATTTGAACAGTAAGTTTTCAGTTGTTGTGACGATCTCCATAGTGGCAATTCTTACAAAAAATAAACTTCATCCCATCTTGTCCCGTTAGCCTAGTGGATATTGAAACTAACAAGACGAAATTCTGTGACTCTACGCTCGATTCCTGCCTCGAGTCCAATCGAATCTTAAAGCGAATGCTAAGTCATTTAAGATGAAGCCATAGGAGTAGTCAGTTTGAGATAAAGAAACAAGTGCTATCCCATTTTAAAAGGCGTTTTAACACAGCGCGAATCTCCAAAAATGAGCATGAACAAGCGCAAAGCGTGAGGCAAGATGGAGGGTAAACAATGATTTTGCATCATTCTCGTATGCGGCAATTCGCAATTTTTAATTCTTATCATGCCATGACATAACATTCGTATGTGATTTATATTTAGTTTTGTTCATTCTTCTTCTTTTTTTTTCCTTTGAGATGTCGATGAGTGCATTTTGGGATGCCACATGTGTGATCACATTTGCCACAACACTGAAGGCAGAAGGCGCTGTCAATCGGGATACAGGCTAATGGCGGATCTCACAGCTTGCACGGGTAATTTAATTGGAACGTTGAAAATGCTACTATGACCAAAACAAATCAATTTTGTTTTTCTTTGGATTTCGAAACTATCATGTTAACAGTTTATTTTAAATGGAATTTTCCCATTTAGTGTCCCCGATTACTAACTCTAAAATCTTGAGAGACCTGAATCACGGAGAAAATGACGTCAAAGACTCAATGAATGCAATGCGTGAGTACGGGGACACTGAAAAACGCAGACTGCACACTGTGCAGATCGTCTGTAAAATGAAAATTCGGTTAGCCTGAATTAGGCCTAAATAACATTCGGTTAGCCTAATTACGCCTAAAGCCTGTTTACAATAACAATGAGTGTAACACCATATTTAACCCCTGGTCTGCACAGTCTGCAGTCTGCGTTTTGGCGTTTTTCCATTTAATGTCCGCGATTACTAACTCTAAAATCTTGAGACAGCTGGATCAAGGAGAAAATGACGTCAAAGACTCACTAGTTTAAGAAAGCAATGCGTGTGTACGCGGCCTGAATTAATGTTCTGCACGGGAGTTTCGGGCTTTCAGACTTTTAAACTCGTGTTTTTCATATACAATAAGCTTCATTTACGCGATGAAATTTTAAGCTTGTGAGAAAATGACGTCTCGTTCTCTAGATCCAACTCTCTTTGCTCCGATCGGTCAGTTTTCAACGCGAGTAACGGCGGACTGTGAAATCCAGATCTTACACTCAAAGTAAACAGCCTTTGGATGAAATCCATTGCCAGTCAGGTGTTAAGGAAACACACTTTCAAAGAATCAGAAAAAAAAGGAAATGACTTTTTGATCATAGTAGCACTCAAGTGAATGGATTTTTTGAGAGGAGATACATAAGGCGAAGGTTACCTGATTGATTAACAAAATGGCTGGCTGACAGGCTCACTGACTAAATGACTGACTGATTGACACTGAGTGGGGAGGTTTTTCTTTTTTTGTTTAATTGACTTAATGGCTGACTGGCTTGCTGATTTCCTGACCGGATAAATGAGCGTCTGGTTAGACGACAGGCTTAACCGCTGACTGACTGATTGACTGGCTTTTTCACCCACTAAATCAATTATTGCTCTTCTCTTTTTGACGCAGATATTGACAAGTGCACAAAGCCTCGTCGTGGCAGTTCGCAACTTTGTAATAACACCGAAGGAAGTTACAACTGTTTCTGCTTAAAAGGTATCCTCTTGGAAAAAGACAAAACTTGCGTTGGTACGTTTTGGTGAAGTAAACAACATACGTTTTGCTTGAAGCATGAGAAGTAAAAAAATAATGATCTTTTTCTTGGAATTTGCTGCCATCATAAAAAGTATTCAGTCAATAATATGTCAGACAAAGTGCACATTAATGCTTGAAATGTGAAGTAGGGGTACACGTTTGTAAATTCTCCAATTCCGGGGGCCACTTAAAAGCTTAGTTGTAAAACAAACTTACCCTTGCATTCTACAACAAGTACTTTTGAAAGGGTTATCCCCCTCCCCACCCCCACCCGCAAACAAGAAAAAAGCAAAGAAAAAAATGAACTTAGGGTCATATTGGCATCCCAAACAATTTCTTTATTATTGTAGCATACTTCATTTTGACTAATTAACTTTCCCAGACTTTGTTTGTGGCTCAACTTAATACCGGCTGTTTGCTTTTATGTTTACACCAGGACGAAAAGAAATCATCATGGACGGAGTAGTTATTGAGAAACACATGCAAACCTTTTAAAACCAGAGCTATGTCGTCTTTTTTGGATAGTATCGACACAGAAGCTGAAACCGAAGGAAACACCCTTAAAAGGGAACCGTTTTAAAATCGGTGCCCATACCTACAAACTGTAGATATATACAGTTATTAATCTAGTCCCCGACTTTAACAGTGTTTCCTTTCCAGGGTGCTTAATGCCTTGTGCTTTAATATCGCTTTTTTGTAACATTTTTCAAAAAATAAACATAGTAGAAAGGTGAGGCTAATGAAACCAACACATGATTCACTGTTACTCAAGGTTCGTGCTTACGCACTCATCAGACAGTATTTAATAAAGAAAATTCCTATCACTCATATACAAGCGTGTGAGAAAAGTTATTGTTATTTGCATAATAACAAGGGGCGTCATTGAGCTATTTAAGGGCGTGGTTGGTGAGTGAAAGTCTATTTATAAAGATGACAGTCAATTGTACCTTAAGTAGAAATTGATTTCGTGGCGGCACTTCGAGATAATATCAGATCTTATGCTTAGCAGTTCGTCGGGCTTGGAGTTAATTATCATAAAATAGTTTTTCTGTCGTGCAAAGGTCGCATCTCTTCGTGATGTTGCTGTACGGTCTTGCTTTGCAGATGATAGTCCATTTAATATTAAAGTCTTTGTTGCTGTCGCGTAGATGCCAGATGTATTTAGATAGTTCTGTGCTGTTCATGTAGCTCCTGTGGTGGAATGAATGTTTGTGTTGCGTGAATCTTTGCTTGAATGTTCCTTCTGTCAATCCGATGTAGTTCTTCGTAGTATCGCCTGTTGTGACTCGGGCGTTGTAGATTACAGCTGATGTTAAGCAGTTATTGTCAATGGGGCATTGGTCTTTATCGCGGCAGTTGCATTGGTCTTGGGCGTTAGGTTTGGTGTCGATGCTGGTTACTTTCTTGTTGTGCTTGTTAATTATAGATTGCATATTGTCCATACAACTGTAGCTGACCTTGACGTTGTTTTTGTCAAAAAGGCTGTGATATTTATGATGTCTTGGGAAATGTCTAGAGATTAGTTGGAGAAATGTTCTGCCGATGTTAGTTTTAACGCTTTTTTTTACGCGTTTTTTTACGCGTTTTTTACGCGTTTTTACGCTGGACAATACGCAATCTATAATTAACAAGCACAACAAGAAATCAACAGGCGATACTACGAAGAACTACGTACCCCTACTTCACATTTCAAGCATTAATGTGCACTTTGTCTTATCTTATCTTATCTCGAAGTGCCGCCACGAAAACAAGTTCTACTTATGGAACAATTGACTGTCATCTTTATAAATAGACTTTCACTCACAACCTACGCCCTTAAAAAGCTCACTCACGCCCATTGTAATTATGCAAATAACAATAACTTTTCTCACACGCTTGTATATAAGTGATAGGAATTTTCTTTATTAAATACTGTCTGATGAGTGCGTAAGCACGAAACTCGGAGTAACAGTAAACAGCACTATTTTAACAGTGTTGGCAGCCTTATTATTATTATTATCAAAAAATAAACATTAATCTACAGATCTGTACCTTCACAAACTTATTTTGTATGTGCGTTTGGAAGACATATTTTATAACTGAGCATATTTATAATTTCTAATATAGTTGTATGATAAGCAAATGGAGAATGAGTTGTCTTATCCAACGTTAAACGGTTTTCTTACTTACTTGACCCATAAAGGCGCTGTTACACTGGGCAATTTTTCGAGCAACTTGTCTCTCAATTTTGTTTCGACAAGAGTTCTCACACTGCTAAGCTATTCGATTTACGGTTGTTACACTGGGCAACGTTTCTCACAATTTGTCTCGCTTTTGATGATCTCATGACGTTAAAGGAACATTTCACTGGCTGATGACGCAATCCGTTGTGACAAAAGTTGCAGGACAGATTTCACAGCACGCATTGCTTGAAAACTTCTTGCTAATTTGAGTAAACCAATGCGCAAAGTAGCAATGGATTCTACTTTCCGCGAAGGGTTCCGAAATTTGTCTCACCTTGTTTTTGGCAGTTGTAAAGTGTACAACTTGCAACTTATCTTGCTATAGCGTTTCAAGAGATGTTGCATGAAAAATCGCAAAATTCAACAGAGCCTTATATTAAATTAGGGTCTCAGCTTTAAACGTAAGTTAAACATTAGGCTGCATTACATGACCCGTATACCCAGATACCATCAGTTTGACCCTTGCAACGGAAATGTCCTAAGTTAAAGGACATAGTATAAGCTGCCTGTAGCCTTTCGTTCCTTTGACACTCAAACCAACACTTTCAGCCAACTGTACTATTTGAAAGGATTGAATCTACCCCAACTGTTTCACATAACAGCAAATGTTATGGTACAATATGAAACACAAATCATTTCTTAAAAAGGTGCACTTATTAATGTGACGTAATAGTTTACCATAGCAACGAAAAAGCCTTCTAAAGAAATGACCTATATTTTGTCTTCAAAAGCTTATATCTCAGAAACGAACTCGGTGACCCCCATTATTTATTGATCAAAAGTGGTTAAAAGGCTAAGATAAAACTCTTTGCAAAGGTATAAAAAATTCTCTGGAGAAGATTCGGAGCCACCTTAAAATTTTCCAGTTGTAAAGGTGGCTATGAATCTGCTCCAGATAATTTTTTGTAACTCTGCAGCGGATTTGTTAGTTCCCCACCTATTATTCCAGGAATTGAACTACTTTCGAGTGCAAACACATTCTTTCACTTTGCTTAAAAACACCACCGATAACTCGAGGAATTAAGCCCTATAAAGAACTTGGAAATTTATTAAGAAAGGAAAAACGTCTTCTTTATTGCCGATGATTTCATTCATTTGTTATGCAGAAAAACAAGTAAAAAATTTCACCCGTCGTTTCCCTTCTATTTTGTGATCTTTGAATGTTGCAAATGTCACGTCTATTTTCCTTATCACGGTAAAAGCCGGTAAAATGTTAAGGGTCATCAGCAGAAGTGTCTCTTTTCTTTTCTTTTGAAATTGGCTTACACTCATACAACAAAAAAAGTTTCAAAGAACTAAATAAAACGTGAGTTTTAGCAACTCAACTATAGCACTATGATTTTGATCGCCATTGGAGCAACACTGAGTGTTGAAGTTATATGAAAAACTAAATATCAAAATAACGGGTAAAACTAGCATTTTACCGTACATCTAAGCTTTCTGTCATAATTTCACTCACAATAATCTCAGTCTGTTGGTTTAGTTAAAGCAGTAAACTCCTACTAAACCTTTGGAGCTTGTTCTACTGGCATAACCATGATTGTTAACCCGTTCTACTTTTTTTTTTTACAAGTTCGGCAATCACTGAAGCGTCAGGCCCTGCCAGGTAGTCTTTTAGCATCTTCGACATCGATTCTGGAAAAATAAAAACAAAAAAGAAAAACAGCTCTAAATATAGCTGCTTCTTTCGAGCATACACAATGCGCCGATGCGAATGGCTACGTGCGGGACGATGCTGTCTTCGAATTCCTTACAAAAGATGACGTTTATAGATCTATGGGAGAACGAAAACACCAAAAGAGACATCGCGAGGTGATAAAATGAGCAATCTTAGCAAGTAAACAAAAAGAAAGAAAAGGCTGAACGAAAACAGTTTGTCCACCAATATGAAGTGTATCCTTTAAATATGCTACTGTGCATGTGTGATAGGCATGTGGAAATTACATTTGTGACAAAAGAGTGTTAGAGGAAACTTTAAATTGTTTACACTACGAAGCTACAATCATAGAGAAAACTGTTGGAAAGGTTAACACTTTTGACGTCTTCAGTGCTTCTCTCTCCTACCACCTTATTCTATGTTGTGCAAAACTGAATGGTTTTAGTAGGAAATTGTTGAGTTACCTTCCAACATTGAATAGGGGGGAGGGGTCTATATAAGAGAAGGTGACACTATTTCTTTTGTGGTTTAACAGAAGCGGGTTGAAGTACATACAGCTCTGGTACGGTTCATTTACATAACCTTCCCAACTACCTTTTTTCTATTGTAGCAGCTCGTTATCATGCCATCTTAGGCCTATTTGATTCCTATCGTCAGTTTTCCAATTTGAAAGTATTCTTGTTTTCTGCGTTAAATTCGAACTTCACTTACCATTTTTTTGGAAATTCCAGCGTGACATCATCGCCAACCAGCACAAATGGCGCCCAGTGCTTTATAGCGCAATACTGCTTTGACTCTCGCAAAGATTTCATTGCTTGTTGAAGAGCTGCACTTGCGCTTTTTCCATCTACCAGGTGCTGGTAGAAACTCCTCATGAACAGCAACGTTACCTTGTCATCAATTGCCCAGAGTGACACCAAAACAGACCGAGCTCCAGCACACAGGAAAGCCCTTGCAATTCCCACCACTCCCTCAGACTTCACTTCTCCCCGGCCACTGTGACAACAGCTCAGCACAACTAGTCTTGCTCGAAGAGAAATTCTCTGAACATCCGACATTTTCAAAATGAAGTCTTCCTCTTTGGGGATTGGCGATTTCCGTTCGGTATTTGGGGCTAAAGCAATTTCTCCCGTTTTTTGGCACCCATGTGCTGCAATATGAACCAACGCAACTGATTTCATACTTTTTAGCACTTCAGCTTTCGTGGCACTTTTTCCAGTCAGCGGTGTTGTCTGCAGAAGTTGTCCAATCATCTCTACTTCTTGTTTTGCGCACGGAAGCTGTTTCAAAATGGGCTCTCCTTTCTTGTTAGTAACTTCCTTCAACCACGGATCACCTACAAGCAGTGCCCCTGTCTTACTGTGGAAGTCTTCAGGTGCACCAACGATCACATTAAAAGCGGTCAACGAGGGAACGGTGCGGATCCTGATAGATTCACTCAATGCAGAATATGGAGCCAAGCAAAATGGTCCATCGGGAACAACGATTAACTCATTTCCTTGGAGCAAGTCTGCAATTGGCCCGAGTAAGACATCATACAACGGTTGTAAAGAGTTAACGGAGGATGAAGATGGTAGAACTGTTTTCTCACTGATAGGTTTTTCGCCGCAAGACAGGTCACTGCGTAGTGAATCCAAAGAACGATTCTCGCATCTGACACCACCCCTTAGGCCGATCCCTTTGAAAATAGTTTCCATAAAAAAATCAGCACTTCCGTGAGCGATTTCGTTTTGCCGAAAGCTGATCTTGCTGTCTTTTCTTAGCACCCAAAACGTGATGTTGTTCTCGTCAAGTGCCACGAAAACAGCTTGTGAAGGTAAAAGCTCTAATGCAGCTGTAAGAGTTTGATTCGGAGCAATTGCAGAAAATGACTGAGAGTCAATGCCGTATTGATCTTTCAAAATATCCATCAAAGCCTGTGCTCGACCTTTCTCAGCAGCATACAAAGCTTCTTCAATCTCTCCATTCTTCAAAAGTGTCCTCCACAGAGCAGTGTATGACATGCGATAACAATCACGAAAACTTATTTTCCACTCATCTTCTGACTTGAGACTATACCTTGTTTCATCAAAATGTTTTATACTTAAACGATAACAACTAATTGCTTTACTCAAGGAACCCAACAATTCATGATTATGACCTTGCGCATAGCACGCGATTCCCTCTCCTAGACAGTCTCCAATTTCCTTGAAAATACTAACACTGTGTTCATGGTACTCCATGGCTTCCTTAAAATAACCTAGATTGCCATAGGCAGTTCCCAGATTTCCATAGGTTGATCCCTCCCCAGCCCTATCCCCTACTTCTTTAGCAATACTAAGACATTTTGCGTAGTACTCTATGGCTTGCTTAAAGTTACCTATACTGTGATATGCATTTCCCAGATTTCCATAGGCTTTTCCCTCTCCAGCCCTATCCCCTACTTCTTTTGCAATGCTAAGATCTTTTTCGTAGTACTCAATGGCTTTTTTAAAGTTCCCTAGACTAAGATAGGCATTTCCCAGATTTCCATAGGTTGTTCCCTCCCCAACCCTATGCCCCACTTCTTTTGCAATACTAAGATCTTTTTCGTAGTACACAATAGCTTGTTTAAAATTACCTAAATTAAGATAGGCAATTCCCAGATTTCCATAGGCTGATCCCTCCCCAGCCCTATGCCCCACTTCTTTTGCAATACTAACTTGTTTTTCGTAGTACTCAATGGCTTGTTTAAAATTACCTAGATTGCGATAGGCATTTCCCAGATCTCCATAGGCTGATCCCTCCCCAGCCCTATTCCCTACTTCTTTAGCAATACTAAGATGCTTTTCGAAGTACCTAATGGCTTCTTTAATATTTCCCAGACGAAGATACGCATTTCCCATATTTCCATATGTTGTTCCCTCACCAGCCCTATTACCTACTTCTTTTGCAATACTGAGATCTTTTTCGTAGTATTCAATGGCTTCTACAAAACTACCTAGATTGCAATAAGCAATTCCCAGATTTCCATAGGCTGATCCCTCCCCAGCCCTATTACCTACTTCTTTAGCAATACTAAGATGTTTTTCGTAGTACTCAATGGCTTGTTTCAAATTACCTAGATTGCGATAGGCATTTCCCAGATTTCCATAGGCTGATCCCTCCCCAGCCCTATCCCCTACTTCTCTAGCAATACTAAGATGTTTTTGGTGGTACTCAATGGCTTCTTTAAAATTACCTAGACTAAGATAGGCATTTCCCAGATTTCCATAGGTTGTTCCCTTCCCAGCCCTATCCCCTACTTCTTTAGCAATACTAAGATCTTTTTCGTAGCATTCAATGGCTTTTTTAATGTTACCTAGATTGCAATAGGCATTTCCCAGATTTCCATAGGCTGATCCCTCCCCAGCTCTATTACCTACTTCTTTTGCAATACGGAGATCTTTTTCGTAGTACTGAATGGCTTCTATAAAACTACCGAGATTGCAATAGGCATTTCCCAGATTTCCATAGGCTGATCCCTCCCCATCCCTATTCCCTACTTCTTTAGCAATACTAAGATGTTTTTCGTAGTACTCAATGGCTTGTTTAAAATTGCCTAGATTGCGATAGGCATTTCCCAGATTTCCATAGGCTGATCCCTCCCCAGCCCTATCCCCTACTTCTTTAGCAATACTAAGATGTATTTGGTGGTACTCAATGGCTTGTTTAAAGTTACCTAAACTAAGATAGGCATTTCCCAGATATCCATAGGCTGATCCCTCCCCAGCCCTATCCCCTACTTCTTTAGCAATACTAAGATGTATTTGGTGGTACTCAATGGCTTGTTTAAAGTTACCTAAACTAAGATAGGCATTTCCCAGATTTCCATAGGCTGATCCCTCCCCAGCCCTATCCCCTACTTCTTTAGCAATACTAAGATGTTTTTCGTAGTACTCAATGGCTTGTTTAAAATTGCCTAGATTGTGATAGGCATTTCCCAGATTTCCATAGGCTGATCCCTCCCCAGCCCTATCCCCTACTTCTTTAGCAATACTAAGATGTATTTGGTGGTACTCAATGGCTTGTTTAAAGTTACCTAAACTAAGATAGGCATTTCCCAGGTTTCCATAGGCTGATCCCTCCCCAGCCCTATCCCCTACTTCTTTAGCAATACTAAGATGTTTTTGGTGGTACTCAATGGCTTGTTTAAAGTTACTTAAACTAAGATAGGCCTTTCCCAGATATCCATAGGCTGATCCCTCTCCAGTCCTATCCCCTACTTCTTTAGCAATACTAAGATGTATTTGGTGGTACTCAATGGCTTGTTTAAAGTTACCTAAACTAAGATAGGCATTTCCCAGATTTCCATAGGCTGATCCCTCCCCAGCCCTATCCCCTACTTCTTTAGCAATACTAAGATGTTTTTGGTGGTACTCAATGGCTTGTTTAAAGTTACCTAAACTAAGATAGGCCTTTCCCAGATATCCATAGGCTGATCCCTCCCCAGTCCTATCCCCTACTTCTTTAGCAATACTAAGATGTTTTTGGTGGTACTCAATGGCTTGTTTAAAGTTACCTAAACTAAGATAGGCATTTCCCAGATTTCCATAGGCTGATCCCTCCCCAGCCCTATTACCTACTTCTTTAGCAACACTTAGATCTTTTTCGTAGTATTCCATGGCTTGTTTAAAATTACCCAGACTAAAATAGGCATTGCCCAGGTTGCCATAGACTGCTCCCTCCTCAGCCCTGCAGCCTATTTCTAAGAAAATATGTAATGCTTGTGCGTAATTTTTTATGGCCTGTTGATAATCAAGTAGGTTGAGGTAAGCACCGCCGAGATGAAAATGAGCCCTTCCTTCACGATACCTGTCTTCTGTACTTATCGCAATGGCAAGCTCTAGCATTCGCTGCTCTACAGCTTGTAACTTTCCATCTACCATTCTTCAATCACTAAAAGACAAATAAAACTTTTTCGATGAGATGATCCAATGTCAAATCAAGGATAAAGCTGGAAGGAAAGAAAAGTAAAAATGCTTGATGTTTGATCTCCTTTTTAAAGTAATAAAAGGTTATGGAATATCATGTATTCTTTGTTACCAAGTCATTCTCTCGTAACGGTGAAATCGACGGTACTGAAAATTGTCCATTGCTGTTCATTACGTATCTTACTACGTTTTCAAACCACTGTAGAATTTTTCCATGGGGATTTTTAACCCCGTAAATTTTCATCCTTGCCAATTTATCCTCGCTTATTCTCCCCATAAGAGTTTTAAGCCGAATCTGAGAACTTCTTTCGGCCCTTAGCCTTGGAAAATTTCAGCGGGGAGCGAAAGCTGTTTCTTTTAAAATTAAAAGTGGCGGAATAGAGCATTTTACAGTTGTGTTCTTAGCATAGTTACCAGGCCTATCAATGAAAGTGAGGTTAGAAGCAGGACTTAAGCTAATTTTCAAGTGCTACTATGACCAAAAAATCAATTCTCCTTTTTTTTTGGATTTCAAAACTATGTTAAGTAAACACTATAAGTGACCCAAGTTTTAAGCCTTGGTTTTTTTTTAGCTAGAATTTTCCTATTTAATGGTCCGGTATTACTAACTTTGAAATATTTGACAGAGCTGGATCGAGGAGAAAATAACATTAAAAACCCATTAGTTTAAGAATGCAATGCGTGTGCACGAGGCTTAATTAATATGCATAACGGGAGTTTTGGGCTTTCAGACTTTTAAACTGGTGTTTTGCATGTAAGTGAACTGGATTTTAAGACGGTAAGTAAATGACAACACTTTCCCTAGATCCAACCCCCTGAGGTCCCATCGGTCAGTTTGGAACGTGAGAAATGGCGGACTGTGAAATCCAAAATTTACACTCAAAGTAAATAGCCTTTGGATAAATATCCATGCTCAAAATTTTGCCAGTGAGGTGTTAAGCAAACACACTGAAAATTTGAAGAAAAAAGGAAATGATTTTTTGATCATAGTAGCACTTTAACTGTAGCGCCCCTGAAACTTTTGTTCAATTCAAACAGGCGTTGCGGTTGTTTTGTAAAGCCTGCAGGCCTAGGACATTGTTTATCCGTCCTGAATTTTAATCACAGCCGTTGGTGAACCGGTGTATTCAAGCACACAGCGCTAGTTTCAATGATCATTAGGACGAACTTGAAAATTACTGACCTTTTGTTTCTGAGTCACTCAGAAAGACACAGCATAGTAATTAGAGCGCGACCAAAGAACGAAATGTGCAGTCTGGTAAAAGAAAAGGGAAAACAAGAGAAACACGAATAACGAAATGGAAATACTATTTTTACCTGGAATGATCCGTGCCTCACAAATTACTTTCGTTGCCTCAATTTACTAGAAACATACACTTGGTTACCGTTCCTTTGTCACAGTGTGAAACTAATCTAAAAGATTTAGCATGAATTAAACTTTTTTAAAAAAACCATAACAAGCTGTAATGGTGTCAACAACAAAACGCACGCATTTTTATCTGTAAGATATAGTGACACGCCTTTTTTTTATAAGCTTAGCAAACAGAAGAGCTGTATAATTTATAATTTATGCATAGTGCCAATATGGCTGCTTTTCTAAGCTTCTCTATGAAATTTGTCTTCTTGGCTATTAATCTACTTTATCATTAAAACAGTCGATCGTAACACCAGTACCCAAGATTTCTCCCGCCACAAGAGATTGATAATGATCTCCGTCCAATCTCCCTTACTAATAGTATTGCAAAGATCCTGGAGGGATTTACGAACAGGAGGCTTCTACAACAGATAGGAGATAAGATTGATTCCAAACAATTTGCTAGGAAAGGACATTCAACAACTCATGCCCTTGTTTACCTCCTACAAGCAATCCACGAGGCTATTGACCGTGGAAATAATTGTGTTAGAATCTTCTTCTCGGATTTTTCTAAGGGTTTTGACTTGATTGACCATCAGATCCTTATGGACGAATTATCACTGCTTGGTGTGGACCCAGTGCTTTTCAGTTGGATAAGATCTTTTTTAACAAATAGAACTCAAGCCGTGCGCATCGGAAATGTCTTATCGGATTGGAAGCATACCCATGGAGGTATACCCCAAGGGACCAAGATGGGTGTCGCCCTTTTCTCTGTTATGATAAATAGACTCCTAAAGGATTGGAATGTGAGAGCAAAATACGTTGATGATACCACAGTTGTAGAAATCCTGCCTCGCAATTCAACAAGCCTTCTTGATTTGGCTGTTAGAGACACACATTTATTTTGTACTGCCCATAAGATGAAGCTAAACCCTCGGAAGTGTAATGAAATGCTGATAAATTTTATGGAGTACCCGAACTCTGTAATTCCACCTATTTGTATTGGAAATCACCAGCTCGAACGTGTCTCATCTTTTAAATTACTTGGTGTTAAAATCAGAGACGATCTTAAATGGAATGACCACATAGACTATATTTATTGTAAGGCCGCCAAACGTTTATATACCCTAAGAGTGCTTAAAAGAGCTGGTGTAGCGAATAGCAATATTTTAAATATTTATAAGTGCTCTGTCAGATCCATTTTGGAATATGCCGTGGCTGCTTGGCAAGACATCCCTGAATATTTGTCATCTAAATTAGAATCTATACAAAGGAGAGCCCTTAAGGTAATACTCCCGGGTGTTGGTTATAAGGAAGCCCTGACCATATCTGGCCTTCCAAGTCTAGAAGTCAGGCGAGAAACATTAAGTAGGAAGTTCATTGCGACGTGAAAACTCCGCCCTCAGGCTAATGTTTATAATGTTCCTTACAATCTTAGATCTGGGAGTGAAAAGTCCGTTCGCCAGGAGGCAAGAACCAAGAGAGCTAATGATTTTATAACTTTTAGATTTCTAGATTAATTATTATGTAGATTTTACATTAGTATACCTTAATTATTTTTAATAGTTTTGTAAATGATACCGCTTGATAATTCAGTTTATACATAGTTCTAACTGCAAAGAGTGGATTAAACGATATATAAATATATATATCTTTTCAGCCAACCTGATCTCAATTAACAATCTGACTATAAATGCATTGTTTCAAAGTAGCGATGTGCGGATAGAATTGATTGTTCCTGAACAATTCTATAATCTCTGGAGCATTTAACTTACCTTTTGCAAATAATTTAAAATACTGCGTTTAAACAATACAGAGATTACAGCAGGAAGAGAAGACAGCATTTTAGAAGAATCGTGTTTTCTTGGCGAAGGCGCGGAAAGTGATTTGTTCAGTTGCAGTTTTCAATATATAGCGGAAATCGTTCTATTATCAGCTCTGTGATATCACGTTGTTTTGACTCCTGCATTATCAAAAATAAACGGAAAATGAAATTTCGCCCGGTAAAGATGAAAGAAAAAAAGTCTACGGCTTTAAGAATACCCGACAATTTAGATATGAGCCTTACTGCCGGTAAACATGTACAAGGGAATCGAAATGTAGAAAACCAAGCACTCGAAAACGAAGAACATAGCACGAAGCACCCAAAAGGTCGGAATCGAACTAAGCGCCCTAAGTCGAAAACGAAGCCGAATCCCAACTCGAAAACGAAGCATCCCAAGTAGAAAACGAAGCAGCTTTGACCATAGACAAAAACCAAATTTGTTACTGTTGATCAGAATAAAAATTAACTTTTTACTAAATATCGTTTTTCTGCTGTTTCTTACTATATCCTTGAGTTGAGAAAGTTGGGTACGCAGCAAAAAACCACGATGGTCTTTAAATCCTTAAATGGTCTTAGACCCGATTATAGCGGAAATCGTTCTATTATCAGCTCTGTGATATCACGTTGTTTTGATTCCTGCATTATCAAAAATAAACGGAAAATGAAATTACGTCCGGCTAAGATAATAGGAAAAAAGCCTCCGGCTTTAAGAATACCCGACAAATTTTAGATATGAGCCTTATTGCCGGTAAACATGTACAGGGAAAGTATGGAAAACCAAGCACTCGAAAACGAGGAACATAGCACGAAGCACCCGAAAGGTCGAAATCGAACTAAGCACCCTAAGTCGAAAACGAAGCCGAATCCCAACTCGAAAACGAAGCACCCTATTTGCCAGTAGAAGATCGCTTTGACCACAGGCCAAAACCAAATTTGTTATTGCTGATCAGAATAAAAATCATCTTTTTAATAAAGATCGTTTCTCTGCTGTTTCTTACTGTATCCTTGAGTTGAGAAAGTTGGGTACGCAGCAAAAAACCACTATGCTCTCTAAATCCTTAAATGGTCTTAAACCCGATTATTTTCATAGATGTATTTATCAATCGACCTGACGTTACTAATTATTCACTGAGGGACTCCGTGAACAAACCTGCTGTTCCAATGCCATTTTTTTAGGAAAACAGTTTTAGCTATAGCGGTTCGGTGCTTTGGAACAGCTCACCTTCTGAACTGCGGCAGGTAAAAATCACTGAATAACGTTAATATAAATACACATACATACATGGAGAAAAAATATAAAAAGAACCTTAGGAACATGTGCGCAATCTTAAAATAGATTTTAAATAATTGTTATGGGGGTACAGGGATTCGCTCTCTTACCTCATATTCTCCTGGTCCTACCGACCCCTTCCATATGTAACTTTTTTGTTCTTGTTTTTGTTAAAGTTACACTTAGCACTGAAGACACACTCTGTATTTTGTTTGTAACCGGAATTCACTCTGGTCGCCACTTAAATACATAAATACTTGATTTACCCTCGGGTTGACTGGGGTTGATTAGACCTCTGGCAATTAGATATGCTAACTTGTCGAGAAATAAATAACAACAATAAAAAAAGGATGAATCATAAGGGATATTTACAAGATGAAGAAAGTATTACAAGATATGACTAACTAACTAGAATCTAATATGACGTACAGCTTCAGTTATATACCCCTACAGTAAAAACCCGCATACAAGAACATGTGGATTAAGAACACTCAGGCTGAAATTTGGTAAAAAAGGATTATATATATATATATATAATAAGAACACATTCAGCCTGAAAATTGAAAATTGTTCTTATGTATAAAAACTCTTCTCTTTTCAGTTTAATAGGAAGACTAGCGGATGCCAGTCGAAAGCTCGGTTGTGCAATTTATTTTCTAATGTTGTGTGTCTCAAGTTTAATTTTCTCTCAAAGTTATGTATTTCATCATAGTTAGTAAATCCCTTACATTTTTTTAGAAGTAAAAAATACTTTCAGGCTGATTTCACCTAAAATACCCGATATATAAGAACCCAATCAGCCTGAACCCCGAAAATGGGTGTTCTTGTATCATGGCGGGTTTTTACTGTATTTGTCGGTAATAGGGTGCGGGTCAATCTCGTACCCTGAGTCCACGGGTGAGCGCTCTATTTTCTCAGAAAACGTGGGGTTTCAGTCTTATTGCGCATGCTTGAGTTTAAAGGAAACCGCTGGAAATAAATCATTGACTCAAAATGGACGGTTGAAATTGTTCGAAAAACAAAAACTCTAGGGCCTGTTCACATAGACCCTTTGCATAAATGGCGCCCAAATTTGAATAACAATACTTGATACATCCTTAGCCTCACAATCATGAGAAAAATCCTTTGTCTTGAAACATAAACACGAGGCTAAGGATATATCAAGTATTGTTATTCAAATTTGGGCGCCATTTATGCAAAGGGTCTATGGAGGTGGGGGATCCCAGGTAGGTGAGGTACCCCGCCTACCCGTAGTAAAAAAAAAAGCGAGCCTTCATATGCAAGATAATTATTTATAGCCCCGGGGCGCTGGGGTGAGGTTTCCAAATGCTTTGGCGGGATGTTCAAACTAAAGATAAATCACCTAGGCCCACCTCTCATGTGAACACAATATAAAAAAAAAGAAATTGTATGGTGAGACTGGTTATTCCAGCAAG
>NC_090886.1:42200402-42237902 GCF_036669925.1 Montipora capricornis
TGACCTTGGCGCCAACTGGAAAATCAGTGAAGTTTGCGAACTCAGGCGGTAGAAAACGACACAATTCCCATTCTCCAGCTTCTCGAACACTTTTCGTTGTCGCAATCTTGGATGTTTCCTATCTTAAAGCACTGTAAACCTCGAACAGGCCGGGTCAAAGAATACCTTCGCAGCCAAAACATATAATTTATGCCAGACGGATTTGTGCAGGCGAGTTTCTGATTGGCGGAGATTAACAATGGCTCACCTCACGCGTCCAGCCGAGATTTCGGGAGTGAGCGCTGGCTTATTTCCCGAAACAGCGGCTGGTAATCGAGCCTAGAGGCGACATGGAGGGTAGACAACGATCTTGCATCATTCTCGTGTCCGACGATTCGCAATTGGCTAAAATGTTTCTTATCATGCCATAACATAACATTCGCATGTGATTTTTATTTAGTTTTGTCCTTCTTCTTTCCTTTTAGATGTCGATGAGTGCATTTTGGGATACCACATGTGTGATCACATTTGCCACAACACTGCAGGATGTTTTAGATCGAGATTCAGGCTAAGGGCGGATCTCACAACTTGCACGGATAATTTAATTGGAACTTTCAAAGTGCTACTATGACCAGAACAAATCAATTTTTCTTTTTCTTTGGATTTAAAGACTATGTTAACTAAACACTAAGTGACCCCAGTTTTAAGCCTTCTTTTCAAAAAGACACTGTTTATTCTAAATGAAATTTTCCCATCTAGTGTCCGCCATTACTAACCCTAAAATCTTGAGAGAGCAGGATCAAGGAGAAAATAACGTCAAAGACTCAATGAATGCAATGCATGTGAATCGTGTTTTGCATATATAATAAGCTGCATTTACGCGATGAGATTTTAAGCTTGTGAGTAAAATGAAGTCTCATTCTCTAGATACAACTCTCTTTGGTCGAATCGGTCAGTTTTGAACGTGAGTAACTGCGGACCATGAAATCCAGATTTTACACTCAAAGGAAACAGCCTTTGGATAAAAATCAAAGCTCACTAAGCTTGAAAATTTTGCCAGTCAGGTGTTAAGCAAACACATTTTTAAAATCAGAAAAAAAAGGAAGTGAGTTTTTGATCATACTAGCACGCAACCCAATGGTTTTTTTGTGATTGACAGAATGGCTGGCTGACAGACTAATTGGCTAAATGACTGACTGATTGACACTAAGGGGGGAGACTTTTTTTGTTTAATTGACTTAATGGCTGACTGGCTTGCTGATTTCCTGCGACTGGATAAATGAGTGTCTGCTTAATTAGACGACAGGCTTAACCCCTGACTGCCTGATTGACTGGCGTTTTTCACCCACTAAATTAGTTATTGGTCTTTTTGACGCAGATATTGACAAGTGCAAAGAGCCTCTTCATGGCTGTTCGCAATTTTGTAACAACGCCGAAGGAAGTTACAACTGTTTCTGAATTAAACAAGTCTTTTTGGTTTATCGTGCTCCTTTAGTGAACGGCTTTTGGAACCACAGGTAGCCACTCCTATCACTGGCGATTTTAGTGGTCGCTTTCGACTTTTTCATTTGATCTGTATAGCAATGGCTTTTAATACCCGTTGAACGAAGCGCTGATTGCCGGAGCGAGGGACGTAAATGGTTCACCGTGGGGCTTTCACTGTTACCAGCGCTTCACAGCAGAGGAAACTATGACGTGTAATTGAGTTTTCCCTTATTTTCCACATTCCAGACCAGAACGTCATTTTGGACAGCTCCAAGGCGACAACGCTCTCATCTGGATTGGGAGCGTTCGTGGTGATGTCGGGTATCACTGCGTTTATTAAATATTCTTCGAACTGTGATGTGTGTAATACGTTGCAAACGAAAAGTACGATTGCAAAGAGCTCGTTTGGCAGAGTCATGCAATTATCACGACATTAAATATGTTTTGCTTAAAGCATGACAAGTAAAAGATTAATGATCTTTTTCTTGGAATTTTCTGCCATCATAAAAAGTATTCAGTCAATACTATGTCAGACTAATGTGCACATTAATGCTTGAAATGTGAAATAGGGGTACACTTTTGTAAATTCCGGCTCTAATTCCGAGGCCACTTAAAAGCTTAGTTGTAGAAAAAACTTACCCTTGCAATCTACAAGAAGTACTTTTGAAGGGGTTATCCCCCTCCCCACCCCCACCTGCAAACAAGAAAAAAGGAAAGAAAAAAATGAAATGACGGTCATATTGGCATCCCAAACAAATGCTTTATTGTTGTAGCATACTTCATTTTGACTAGTTAACTTTCCCAGACTTTGTGGCTCAACTTAGTACTGTTTGTTTTTATGTTTACACCTGGACGAAATGAAATCACTGTTTTCATGGACGGAGTAGCAATAGCCCACTTCCGAGTTGCTGCATGCCTCAGTTTCAAAGCGAGTCCTGGTGCACAACCATTCAAATGGAAATGAGTTGCGTATTCTTATGCAAATCAAACTCATTTCCCTTACAATAGTTGAGCACCTAGACTCACTTCGAAACCGAGACAAACCGCAACTCGGAAATGGCCTATTGACAAACGCACGCAAAGCTTTTGAAACCAGAGCTACGTCGTCTTTTTTGGATAGCATCGACACTGAAGCTATCGAAAAGGAAACCCTTTTAAAATCGGTGCCTATACCTACAAACTGTAGATATACACAGCTATTACATCTAATCCCCGACTTTAACACAGTTTCTTTTCCAGGGTGCTTAATGCCTCGTTTTCGAAGCTTTTTGGTAACATTTTCCTCAAAATTAACACTAATCTACAGATCTGTACCTTCACAAACTTATTTTGTATGTGCGTTTGGCAGACACATTTTTATACATTTTGTAAAACTGAGCATATGTATGATTTGTAATAAAGTTATATGATAAGCAAATGGAGAGTGAGTTGTCTTATCCAACGTTAGATGGTTTCCTTACTTACTTGACTCATAAAGGCGCTGTTACACTCGGCAATTTTTCGAGCAACTTGTCTCTCAATTTTGTTTCGACAAGAGTTCTCTCATTGCAAAGCTACTCGCTTGGCGGTTTTTACACTGGGCAACGTTTCTAGCAATTTGTCTCGCTTTCGATGATCTCATGAGGTTAAAGGAACATTACACTGACTGATGACGCAATCCGTTGCGACACAAGTTGTAAGGCAGATTTCACGGCACGCATTGCTTGAAAACTTCGTTGCTAATTCGGTAAACCAATGCGCAAAGTAGCAATGGATTCGGTAAACCAATGCGCAAAGTAGCAATGGATTCTACTTTCCCCGAAGGGTTCTGCAATTTGTCTCACTTTGTTTTTGGCAGTTGTAAAGTGTACAACTTGCAACGTGTCTCACTATGACGTTTCGAGAGCAGTTGCATGAAAAATCGCAAAATGTAACAGAGCCTTATATTAAATTAGGGTTTCAGTTTTAAACGTAAAATAAACATTTGGTTGCGTTATATGACCCGGGTATCCAAATACCATCAGTTTGACCTTTGCGACGGAAATGGTCTAAACTAACGGCCATAGTATAGCCTTTCGTTCCCTTGAGGCTCAAACCAACACTTTCAACCAACTGTACTCTTTTGGAAGTTTTGGAAAAAAAAACGAACTTGGTGACCTCCATTTTTTATTGCTGTAAAGTGGTTAGCAGGCTAAGATAAAACTCTGCAGGGGTATAAAAAATTCTCAGGAGCGGATTCAGAGCCACCTTAAGATTTTCCAGTTGTGAAGGTGGCTATGAATCTACTCCAGAGAATTTTTTCTAACTTTGCAGCGGATTTGTTAGTTCCCCACCTATTATTCCAGGAATTGAACTACTTTCGAATGCAAACACATTCTTTCACTTTGCTTAAAAACACCACCGATAACTCGAGGGAGTAAGCCCTATAAAGAACTTGGAAATTTATTAAGAAAGGAAAAACGTCTTCTTTATTATTTATTAAAAACTTTCACCCGTCGTTTCCCTTCTATTTTGTGATCTGTGAATGTTGCAAACGTGTCTCTTTTCCTTATCACGGTAAAAGCCTGATGTTAAGGGTCATCAGCAGAAGTGTTTTTTTCTTCTTTCCTTTCGAAACTGGCTTACACTCGTACAACAAACACAGTTTCAAAGAACTAAATAAAACATAATTTTTAGCAACTCAACTATAGCACTATAATTTTGATCGCCATTGGAGCAACACTGGCTTTTGAAATTATATGAAAAACGAAGTATCAAAATGACGGGTAAAACTAGCATTTTCCTATAGATCTAAGCTTTCTGTCATAATTTCACTTACAATAATCTCAGTTTGTTGGTTCAGTTAACGCAGTAAACTTCTACTAAACCTTTGGAGCATGTTCTACTGGCATAACCATGACTTTTAACCCGCTGTACTTTCTTTTACAAATTTAGCAATCACTGAAGCGTCAGGCTCTGCCAGGTAGTCTTCTAGCATCTTCGACATCGATTCTTGAAAATTGAAAAAAAGTAAAAACAGCTCTAAATATAGCTGGTACTTTCGAGCATACACAATGCGCCGATGCGAATGGCTAAGTGCAGGATGATGCTGTCTTCGAATTCCCTACAAAAGAAGACGTTCAGAGATCTATGGGAGAACAGAAACACCAAAAGAGACATCACAAGGTGATCAAATGGGCCATCTTCACCAGTTAACAAAAAGCCAGAAAAGGCTGAACGAAAACAGTTTGTCCACCAATGCAAAGTGTATCGTTTATGCTTCTGTGCATGCGTGATAGGCATGTGGGAATTACATTTTTGACAAAAGCGTGTTAGAGGACACTTTGAATTGTTTACACTACGAAGCTAGCATCTCGTTATCATGCCATCTTAGTCCTATTTGATTCCTATCGTCAGTTTTCCAATTTGAAAGTATTCTTGTTTTCTGAGTTAAACTCGAACTTCACTTACCATTTTTTTGGAAATTCCATCGTGACATCATCGCCAACCAGCACAAATGGCGCCCAGTACCTTATAGCGCAATACTGATTTAACTCTCGCACAGATTTTATCGATTGTTGGAGAGCTGCACTTGCGCTTTTTCCATCTACCAGGTGCTGGTAGAAGCTTCTCATGAACAGCAACGTTACCTCGTCATCAATTGCCCAGAGTGACACCAAAACAGACCGAGCTCCAGCACACAGGAAAGCCCTTGCAATTCCCACCACTCCCTCAGAGTTCACTTCTCCCCGGCCACTGTGACAACAGCTCAGCACAACTAGTCTTGCTCGAAGAGAAATTCTCTGAACATCCGACATTTTCAAAATGAAGTCTTCCTCTGTGGGGATTGGCGATTTCCGTTCGGTATTTGGGGCTAAAGCAATTTCTCCCGTTTTTTGGCATCCATGTGCTGCAATGTGAACTAACGCAACTGACTTCATACATTTCAGCACCTCAGATTTCGTGGCATTTTTTCCAGTCAGCGGTGTTGTCTGCAGAAAGTGTCCAATCATCTCTACTTCTTGTTTTGCGCACGGAAGTTGTTTCAAAATGGGCTCTCCTTTCTTGTTAGTAACTTCCTTCAACCACGGATCACCTACAAGCAGTGCCCCTGTCTTACTGTGGAAGTCTTCAGGTGCACCAACGATCACATTAAAAGCGGTCAACGAGGGAACGGTGCGGATCCTGATAGATTCACTCAATGCAGAATATGGAGCCAAGCAAAATGGTCCATCGGGAACAACGATTAACTCATTTCCTTGGAGCAAGTCTGCAATTGGCCCGAGTAAGACATCATACAACGGTTGTAAAGAGTTGACAGAGTATGAAGATGGTAGAACTGATTTCTCACTGATAGCTTTTTCGCTGCAAGACAGATCACTGCGTAGTGAATCCAAAGAACGATTCTCGCATCTGACACCATCCCTTACGCCGATCCCTTTTAAAACAGTTTTCATCAACAAGTCAGCACTTCCATTCGCAATTTGCTTTTGGCGAAAACTGATCTTTCTGTCTTTTCTTAGCACCCAAAACGTGATCTTGTCATCGTCAAGTGCCATAAAAACGGCTTGTGAAGGCAAAAACTCTAATCCAGCTGTAAGAGTTTCATTCAGAGCAACTACAGAAAATGACTGAGAGTCGATGCCGTATTGACCTTTCAAAATATCCATCAAAGCCTGTGCTCGACCTTTCTCAGCAGCATACAAAGCTTCTTCAATCTCTCCATTCTTTAAAAGTGTTCTCCACAGAGCAGTGTATGACACGCGATATAAATGACGAAAACTTACTTTCCATTCATCTTCTGACTTTAGACTATGCCTTAATTCATCAAAATGTTTTATACTTAAACGAAAACAACTGAGTGCATTACTCAAGGAACCTGAAAATTCATGATCAAGACCTTTCGAATACCACGCAATTCCCTCTCCTAGACAGTCTCCAATTTCCTTGAAAATACAAAGACTGTGTTCATGGTACTCCATGGCTTCCTTAAAATAACCTAGTTTCCTATAGGCATTTCCCAGAATTCCATAGGTTGTTCCCTCTCCAACCCTATCCCCTACTTCTTTAGCAATCCTAAGATGTTTTTCCGAGTACTGAATGGCTTGTTTAAAATTACCTAGATTGCGATACGCATTTCCCAGATTTCCATAGGCTATTCCCTCCACAGCCATATCCCCTACTTCTTTAGCAATACTAAGACATTTTTCATAGTACTTAATTGCTTGTTTAAAATTACCTAGACTAAGATAGGCATTTCCCAGATTTCCATAGCCTGACCCCACCCCAGCCATATCCCCTACTTCTTGTGCAATACGAAGATGTTTTTCGTTGTACTCAATGGCTTGTTTAAATTTACCTAGATTAAAATAGGCATTTCCCAGATTTCCATAGGCTCTTCCCTCCCCAGCCCTATCCCCTACTTCTTTAGCAATACTAAGATATTTTTCGTGGTACTCAATGGCTTGTTTAAAATTACCTAGACTACGATAGGTATTTCCCAGATTTCCATAGGTTGATCCCTCCCCAGCCCTATCCCTTACTTCTTTAGCAATGCTAAGGTCTTTTTCGTAGAACTCAATGGCTTGTTTAAAATTACCTAGACTATGATAGGCATTTCCCATACTTCCATAGGCTGATCTCTCCCCAGTCCTATTCCCTACCTCTTTAGCAATACTAAGATGCTTTACGTGGTACTCGATGGCTTCTTTAAATTTACCTAGATTGCGATAGGCAATTCCCAGATTTCCATAGGCTGATCCCTCCCCATCCCTATTCCCTACTTCTTTAGTAATACTAAGGTCTTTTTCGTACGTAGTACTCAATGGCTTGTTTAAAGTTGCCTAGACTACGATAGGCATTTCCCAGACTTCCATAGGCTGATCCCTCCCCATCCCTATTCCCTACTTCTTTTGCAATATTAAGATGTTTTTCGTGAAACTCTATGGCTTGTCTAAAATTACCTAGACTATGATAGACAGTTCCCAGATTTGCATATGCTGATCCCTCCCCAAGCCTATCCCCTACTTCTTTTGCAATACTAAGATGCTTTACGTGGTACTCAATGGCTTCTTTAAATTTACCTAGATTGCAATAGGCAATTCCCAGATTTCCATAGGCTGATCCCTCCCCATCCCTATCCCCTACTTCTTTAGCAATACTAAGATGTTTCTCGTAGTATTCAATGGCCTTTTTAAAATTACCTAAACTGAGATAGGCATTTCCCAGATTTCCATAGGCTGATCCCTCTCCAGCCCTATCCCCTACTTCTTTTGCAATACTAAGAAGTTTTTGGTGGTACTCAATGGATTGTTTAAAATTACCTAGACTATGATAGGCATTTCCTAGATTTCCATATGTTGATCCCTCCCCAGCCTTATCCTCTATTTCTTCTGCAATACTAAGACGTTTTTCGTGAAAGTTTATGGCTTGTTTAAAATTACCTAGACTAAGATAGACATTTCCCAGATTGCCATATGCTGATCCCTCCCCATCCGTATACCCTACTTCTTTTTCAATACTAAGATGTTTTTCGTGAAACTCTATGGCTTGTCTAAAATTACCTAGACTATGATAGACAATTCCCATATTTGCATATGCTGATCCCTCCCCAGCCCTATCCCCTACTTCTTTTGCAATACTAAGACGTTTTTCGTGAAACTCTATGGCTTGTTTAAAATTACCTAGAATGTGATAGTCATTTCCCAGATTTCCATAGGCTGATCCCTCCCCATCCTTATCCCCTACTTCTGTAGCAATACTAAGATTTTTTACGTGGTACTCAATGGCCTGCTTAAAATTACCTAGATTGCGATAGGCACTTCCCAGACATCCATAGGCTAATCCCTCCAGGGCCCTATCCCCTACTTCTTTTGCAATACTAAGACATTTTTCATAGTACTCAATGGATTGTTTAAAATTACCTAGACTAAGATAGGCATGTCCTAGATTTCCATAGGTTTTTCCCTCCCCAGCCCTATCCCCTCCTTTTTTAGCAAAACTAAGATGTTTTACGTAGAACTCAATGGCTTGTTTAAAATTACCTAGATTGCGATAGGCATTTCCCAGACATCCATAGGCTAATGCCTCCCGAGCCCTATTCCCTACTTCTTTTGCAATACTACGACATTTTTCATAGTACTCGATGGCTTGTTTAAAATTACCTAGACCAAGATAGCCATTTCCCAGATTTCCATAGGCTGATCCCTCCTCAGCCCTATCCCCTACTCCTTTTGCAATACTAACATGTTTTTCAAAGTACTCAATGGCTTGTTTAAAATTACCTAGCCTAAGATAGCCATTTCCCAGATTTCCATAGGTTGATCCCTCCCCAGCCCTATCCCCTACTTCTTTAGCCATACTAAGACGTTTTTCGTAGTACTCAATGGCTTGTTTAAAATCACCTAGACTGAAATAGGCAATGCCCAGGTTCCCATAGACTGCTCCCTCCTCAGCCCTGCAGCCTATTTCTATGAAAATACGTAATGCTTGTGCATAATGTTTTATGGCCTGTTGATAATCAGGTAGGTTGAGGTAAGCACCGCCGAGATGAAAATAAGCCCTTCCTTCACGGTGCCTGTCTCCTACACTTATCGCAATGGCAACCTCTAGCATTCGCTGTTCTACAGCTTCTAACTTCCCATCTACCATTCTTTAATAACTAAATGTCAATTAAAACTTTTTCGGTGAGATGATCCAATGTCAATTCAAGGATGAAGCTGGAAGGAAAGAAAAGTAAAAACGCTTGATGTTTAATCTGCGTTTTAAAGTAATAAAAGGTTATGGAATATCGTGCATTCTGTGTTACCTAGTCATTCTCTCGTAAAGGTGAAACCGACGGTACTGAAAACTGCCCATTGGTGTTCATTACGTATCTTACCACTCAGTCCTATTTTTTTTAAGTTTTCAAACCACTGTAGAATTTTTCCATGGGGAATTTTAACTCCGTAAATTTTCTTCCTTCCAATTTGTCTTCTCTTATTCTCCCCATAATAGCTTTAAGCCGAATATGAGAACTTCTTTCGGCCCTTAGCCTTGGAAAATTTCAGCGGGGAGCGAAAGCTGTTTGTTTTAAAATTAAAAGTGGCGGAATAGAGCATTTTACAGTTGTGTGCTTAGCATAGTTACCAGGCCTATCAATGAAAGTGAGGTTAGAGTTGACCTTCTTTTGTATAGAAACCTCACTGCTTTTCTTAGGTAAATTCCAACTTATTAGCAAGAGAACATCATTAACATAAGAAAAGCAGGGAAGTCCGTATCATGACAAGGTCAACTCCAACCTCACTTTCATTTAAAAGTCAGGTAACCAACCACATAATTGTAAACGAAATTCTATCATCGAGTTTTCGAATGGTCATAAAATCTCTTATTATTTTACATAATTCTTTTTACTTTTGTATGCCGATTGCGAGAAGCCCGGCGACCCAGAGTGGTGATCCGCCGAGTACATACTCATTATTTACTCAACAGAATATTAGGTTTCTTTTTTGTTAATGACGGAAGCATAAATAGGTTAAAGCAGGGATCGCGTTAACGCAGAAATCGTGCATTTTTACGCAAATAAAATTCAAAAAATGCATCGATGTGCCTTGCGTCCCAGGACGCAAGGCACTGACTTAAATAACTCACACAACTTGCTTTGATTTGTCTGTATATTCTGTTGTTTGTAAAACTGTTGGAGCAATCTGTGCTCATAATTGAAGTTCTAAGAAATGGGGTTTAAAACATCTAAAAAGGTTAAAACTAAATTTTCGACCGCCTTCTGCGGTCTTCTTCAGAGGAATGTACTCTGCAAGTTACTGAATACAAATATATAGCAAAAGACGTCACTGTTCGTTGCTCCTAAGGGAGAAAACCAGTGATGCGTAAACCCTTGGAAAGGGTGCTCTTTCATTAACAGAGTTCTTGTCCAGGAATGAATGTAACGGCTCTAGAAAAAGCCTTTGTCGGCCGGTCCTATGCATATGCGTCAATATTAATTCCAAGTTGGTTACTCTCTTTTTCTCATAATTTAAAACATACTCTTTTTCTCGCAGAGGGTCACCAAGATTTTGGGACCCCCAAAAAATGCTTGGGACCCCAATTTGGCCGAACATGCGGGTCCCAGGACCCAGATTGAAAAGTCCTAGTGCCATCCCTGGGTTAAAGGGGGAAACGGGATTCAGAGTGCAATACGGAACATGCTATGGCAACAAAGCGGTTGAGAGATTTTTTTGAGTATGCGATAAATAAAAACTTGTTTGAACTTGCTTCTGCATTTTGTGTTTGATGGTCACTCGTGATCGGAAAGTCCTCAAATTGCACTCGCCGGAGAACGTTCAACTTTCACACGTGTCCATAAGTTTGAGTTTTTGAGTTTGAGTGAGGCTCCAGCACTTGGCTAAGTAGCCTGACTTCTGGCTGTTACACACGATTGTGGTCTCATTCACACAGAAGCCCTTCAAGCTAATCCTGCGAAGTCGACCACATGCTGGAAAGGTCAGGCCACAACACCAGGAACTCCATGCCTTACTCTTTTCGAATAGTGTGTGCGGTCTTTAACGTCCCACAGAGCTAATGAACAAGGGCTGTGAGACGGGACCTCTGGCTTATCGTCCTTATCCGAGAAGACTTGAAAGTCTAACCGTTTGCAGATGTAGTTACAAAGGCAGCACTTTCTCTTCAGTTACTTAAAGACCCTGAGTGTTGGTCCGGCCGGAGTTGAACTCACGACTTCCCGCGTGACAGCCCGGTGCTCAACCAACTGAGCCACCGGTGCGCGGTGGTCACGAAAGTCAAGAAATGCATTCGTGTTCATACAATTTCCTATACATATACAAAAGAGCCTGCACTCTTGTCGCAAAGAGTAGGGCATGTAGGTTCCCAGTGTTGTGGTCTGTCTTCTGTAATGTATCGTGATTGGGAGGCTAAATGCTCAGAGATATTAGCTACACCAAGCTACTCTAAAAATCCGAGGGTAAATAAAGATATATGAAATGATATGATATGATATGATATATTACATTATTTATACACGGTAAAATCTTCATTATATATTACAGTGAAAAGTTTTGTTACCACTAGACTTTTTTACAACATTGTCATGTGGGAGCCCGACCGACAGCTGCTATAAAGTTGGTCAATTTCCCATTTGAAATATCCTAGGGAATCTAATTTCCGTAAGCCGACGAGCAAATGTATCCATAACAGTGCTCCGCTATAACAAAAAGCACGAGACCCAGAGTGGTGATTCCCCAAGAGATGGCATCTGGGTCCCACACTTTATACATCAGCTCATCCTCATTATTTACTCAACAGAATATTGGGTGTCTTTTTTCTTGATGACGAATGCATAAATAGGTTAAAGAGCAAGAGAGGTTTCAGAGTGCGATACGGAAGTTGCTATGGCAACAAAGCGATAAAAATTTGTATGAACTTGCTCCTACATTTTGTGTCTGATGGTCACTCGTGATCGGAAAGTCCTCAAATTGCACTCGCCGGAGAACTTTCAACTTTCACCCGTGCCCATAAGTCATGAAATGCACTCGTGTTCATACGTTTTCTATACATATAAATATTACATCCTTTATTTATATACGGTAAAATCTTCAGTATATATCACAATGAGACGTTTCATTACAACTAGACTGTTTTACTTGATTGTCACGTGGGAGTCCGACCGACAGCTGCTATAAAGTTGGTCAGTTTCCCATTTAAAATATCCTAAGGAATCAAATTTCCTTAAGCCGACGAACAAACGTATCCATAACAGTGCCCCGCTATAACAAAAAGCACACTTCCAATAATTTGTGCGTGGCATAGGCAACTCAAGTTTAGCCTCAGAGTCTCTTAAGTTATATTGTGTACTGCGGGCATAACAATTTTGGAGGTACGCTGGGGAGAGACCTTTGATTATTTTAAACATCGACATGGCTCTTAACATTAGATTATCCCAATTAACCAGACTTAAAAGGAAACTGGCACTTAACTCTTTGTAATAATTGGACTTGGTAATTGCCCTGGCAGCTCTGTTTTGAAGCTTTTGGAGTTCATCACTTAAAGTTCAGTTGCAATTGCCGTAAGTTAGATATCTCATTGGGTTCATTACGTTACCTTCGTTAAATAAAGAATGTTGTATTGTAATTGCCTCAAACGGAGCTACAATAATTACGGTGGGGTAAGAAGAACGATTGATAGATTTGGAGGGCAGTGCCTTGCTCTGAGATGAATGGTCTTATACGTTTAAGGGCGCGTATAGCTGTAGATATCATCATACAAATTTCACCTATATGTTTATACCATGAGAGGTGGTCTCATTGTTGAGGTTGAGCCAACCTTCGCTGTCAAGATCGTGCAAGGGAGGACCTTCAGTATTACTGTGTCCAGGTGAAGGGATTAAAACACGCATGGGTACCGGAAGCCGGGTTACAGCCGAGCTGTTCCTTTCGACACCATTCATCACTGGACTGAGTCGGGAAAGATAGCGGTTGTGTTTTTGACCCGCTCCTGTTTACGCTGATTTGGTCTCGTTGTTTGCGCTGGTTTTCGTCTAAACTTTAATAGTATTACTTCATTCTGACTAACAAGATGCCTGGCAAACGAAAAACCCAAAAGAAAGCCAACACGCCACCTCCAGAAAACGAAGATTTTGAAGTTCGTGATCTAGTGAATCCGGTGGAGTCTTCCGCCCAAGAGTATGATCATAGTATGATAAAGTCCTTTATGGACTCTGTTGTTACCATTATAAATCATTAGAAGAAACACATCGAGAAGACCGTCTACTTATAAAATCAAGGGAGACGAAACAATCTGCGCTTCGGAGGATTACTGGAATGGGATGAAACGGAAGCGAAAGTTAAGAATTTCCTCGTCGCTAAACTCGATTTTGAATCTGATCCAGAAATTTAACGTGCTCATTGCACAGGTCGTGCTAGGAGGAATGATGGAACTCCAAAACGTAGTTACTAAAACATGGAACGACCTAAAACCACCAAGAACCTCCTATAACCACATCAAAAACATCTACAACTACTCACAAAGAATCGAATACCATCTTGAACAAGCCATAATTGTCTAAAATAAGCGAGAAGACAATTTAGCCAAAAATTCTGGATGGAATGATCGTGGCATAAAGGTAAGCGATTTTCCGAATTTCTTCAAAACCAACCGGATGAGAATGGCGTTTTACCCTACATTCCATCCTGTAAGCCGCGCTAAAATCGTGAGAAAAGGCGTGGAAACGGAACGATCCTCAAAAACATTCCCGAATTCGGAGAAATAAAGTGGCACCGCCATTTCCCAGAATTCGGGAAATGCATGAGGTTCGTTCCGTTTCCAGGCCCTTTCTCACGATTTTTACGCGGTTTACAGGATGGAATGCAGGGTAAATCGCCATTCTCATCCGGTTTTGTTTTGAACAATTTCGGAAAATCGCTTACCTTTATGCCACTATTATTCCATCAGGATTTGTTGGCTAAATGACAACCGCATATTGTCGTCTCGCTTATTTTAGACAATTATGGCTTGTTGAAGATGGTATTCGATTCTTTTTGAGTGGTTGTAGATTTTTTTTAGGTGGTTCAAGGTGGTTTAGGGGGTTTTAGGTTGTTCCATGTTTTAGTAACTACGAACTCCAAAACCGCGAACGGTCGTTTGCAAGTTTACTCGTTATAAAGCCCAAAGAAGGCAAGGAGAATCAAACCCGAAGGTCTAAACATCTTTGAAGACCTAGCCGAGGAGACAATGAAGAAAGGAAGGGCACAACTGCCTCAGCTCAAACAAGCTAAAGCACAAGGTACACTTGCTTATTTTTCCCTCGATAAGCTCATTATCAGAGACAGACCGAACGGTTCAACTTATGGCTTAAATGTATGAACCTGTAGATTAGAGCCATTACTAACTTTGAAATATCTGAGAAAGCTGGATCGAGGAGAAAATAACGTCAAAGACTCGTGAGTTTAAGAATGCAATGCGTGTGTACGAGGCTTAATTAATATGCAGCATGGGAGTTTCGGGCTCTCAGACTTTTAAACTAGTGTTTTGCCTACCAAATGAACTGCATTTTAAGTTGGTGAATAAATGACGTCATTTTCCCTGGATCCAACTACTATGATCTAAGGTCCCTTCGGTCAGTTTTGAACGTGAGTATTGGCGGACCGTGAAATCCAGAATTTACACTCAAAGTAAGCAGCCTTCGGATTTATGTCCAAGCTCAAAATTTTGCCAGTGAGGTGTTGAGCAAACACACTGAAAATCTGAAGCAAAAAGGAAATTATTTTTTGATCATGGTAGTAGCACTTAAACTGTGGCGCGCCTGAAACTAACTTTTGTTCAATTCAAACAGACATTACGGTTGTTTTGAAAAGTCTGCAGGCCTAGGATATTGTTCATTCGTCCTGAATTTTAATCACAGCCGTTGGCGAACCGGTATAGTCAAACACACAGCGGTAGTTTCAGTATCTTAAGATAACTAGGACGAACTTGAAAATTACTGACCTTAGTTCGTGAGTCACTCAGAAAGACACGGCATAGTAATTAGAGCGCGACCAAAGAACGAAATCTGCAGTCTGACAAAAGAAAAGGAAAAAAAAGAAAAAAACACGAATAACGAAATGGAAATACTCTTTTTTCTTGGAATGATGCATGCCTCACAAATTACTTTCTTTGCCTCAATGTACTAGAAACATACACCTAGTTTTCGTTCCTATGTTAATGTCTAACACTAATCTAAAAGATTGAGCATGAATCAAATTCTATAACAAAAACTCAAAAACTATAACAAGCTGTAATGATGTCAAAAGCAAAACGCACGCATTGTTGATCTTTGATCGTCGAGTTCTAAAATATAGTGACACGACTCTTTTTTATAAGCTTAGCAAACAGAAGAGCATGTTTTGAGCCAACCTGATCTCGATTAACAATCTGACCATAAATACATTGTTTGAAAGTAGCGATGTTCGGATAGAATTGATCTTTCCTAAACTGTTCTATAATTTATGGAGCACTGAACCTACCTTTTGTAAATAATTTAAAGACTGTGTTTAAACAATACAGAGATTACAGCAGGACGAGAAGACAGCAGCTTGAAAGGATCCTGTTTACTTGGCGAAGGCGCGGAAACTGATTTATTCAGTTGCAGTTTTGAATGATTGCGGAAATCGTTCTATTATCAGCTCTGTGATGTCACGTTGTTTTGACTCCTGCATTATCACAAATAAACTGAGAATGAAATTACGCCCAGTAAAGATAAAAGAATAAAGGTCTCCGAAAATGAAGCACTCAAAACTCGAAAATGAAGCATCCTAAGTCGAAAACGAAGCACCCAATTTGCCATTAGAAGATCGCTTTGACCAGAGGCAAAAACCAAATTTGTTATTGTTAATCAGAATAAAAATCAACTTTTCACTAAAGATCGTTTTTCTGCTGTTTCTTACTATATCATTGAGTTGAGAAAGTTGGGTACGCAGTAGAAAACCACTATGATCTTTAAATCCTTAAATGGTCTTACACCCGAGTATTTAAGTGATGTATTATCAATCGATCTGACGTTACTAATTATTCACCGAGGGACACCGTGAACAAACTTGCTGTTCCAATACCATTTTTACTCGTGGATATATCCACGAGTTTTGGTGAGAATATTTATGCAAATTTGTCACTCCTGCGTAACCGGAAGTTCGATCAAATTAGCCAATCAGGATGGATAATCACAACACAGCTTCTAAAGACAGCTGTGACTTCCTGTTTGCTAGTTTGTACGCCGCCATTGCTGTTTGTGGCTTTTATACTAAAAGTGTTTGAGCACCTTCCGCTGCATTTAGAAGCAAGAAACTGAAGAATTAAATAAATGGCCTTCTTCGATGGTGAAGCAAAAGATTCTGAACAAATACACATTGGTGCAATTAATTGTACACCGCCTTTCACTCACCAACACGAAGACTTTAATACATGTTAAAATGGAATCGACCTGAATCGACAGACATGGTGAGAAGACAGTCTCTGTCGATCCCCTAGGCTCACCGAGGATTAATGAATTCCATTTGGAAGGTGACTTCCATTTGGAGAGGTACGGTGGCCCACAACTGTCACGGCAATAACAAATACCTCACGGCAAAACTAAAAGTGTCACGGCAATATCAAATTCCGCACGGCAAAACCAAAAAGGTCACGGCAAAACAAAAAACTCACGGCAAAAAGAGACCCTGTAGTCTCTGCCTATGGGAAAACTGTGACATTTCCAGTCAATCATATGGAAAAGGCTGAAGAGTTCGCACGCATCTTCCTAATGGCATATTGTAAGGGTCAGGCTTTTGGGAGACGATGAGTGGAAAGCTGAGAGTAACATTGGCCATACTTGTAGTGTTATGTGCCCTTGAAGATGACGCTGGCTTAGACCATGTTTTTACTTTTACTTATGGCATTTCTTTACATAGAAGGTTTTGTTTTACCACATTTGTACACTGCATAAAAAGTGATGTATTTGAGATGCCACCTTACCATTAATGTGACTGTTTTTATCATGTTAGAGTTGAGGAGAGAAGGGGCTGTGTTTTGTTCTGTCAATTAGTGCTTTGACACTGAAGTAACTCACCTGCAGATGCATGTGTAGTACAATTGCATCAATCAGTTTGGTTCCTGTTTTCATTAATAAATGTTGACTGTATAGTTAAATAACACAATACGAGTGAGCTTTACGTGGTTGACAACAGCATTTCGTAATGTAACTGCTGGATGTTAAGTTGTAAAATTTATAAAAATTGTTACCATTGATTTGAATTAAGAATAAATGACAGTTATATATTGAAGAAAGATTCTTTGCTTAGAGGACTTGGAGTTAAATGAAAAAAAGTTAAAATTTTAATTCTAAACCATGTACATCATCAGCTTTTTCCATGTATCAATTTCTTTTTAAGGGCTATTCTCATAAAGGGCATCGCTCTAGCACTTAGGCTAGTTTCCACTGTATACTAACTCTTCTCAAGTTATGTTATACAGTAATTTGTATGTCATCATCAGTATAAAAACTCCAAATCAAGAACATCGGGAAGGTACATTCTCTCATACAACATTCACAACCAATATCAACTCATCTTTGAAATACATGTGTAAAGATTGTTGACAATTGATCCAATTTATTAAGAGGTCTAATGTAGTCAAACAATGTTTACTTTCCTTGGATTGGTGCACAAATTTAAAATCCATTTTCAGCAATATGTGTCAACTTTTCGTATTGCTGAAAAGATTCTTTCCAGGTAGTGGCAGCTTCAATATTGAGACCTTCACAAACATACTCAAAATATTCTTGATATTCATCAGAGTCTTGCTTGACAATGATTTGTTGCGACACACACTCAATTTCACTGGGTTCCACACTTGACAAAAGATTCACCATGGCACCAGTGTTCCTTGACAGCATTGTAATCTGCTTGGAGCATGCCAGAGAAGCAATACCACAAAAATTTCTTATTCATGTCAGAAGTCATGTCAATTTTGCCTTCTGCTTCCAAATCTTGAGAAAAATTTCTCCATCATGATGATCGGTTCTTGGAATAGAATGACCACCAACCCTCAATCCGTTGATTACGTGGTGAAGAGACATAGCGATGGGCATCAGGGTTTTGTCGAAAATAGCTCTGTATAGATGCCAGTAAACCATTTTCAGTTCCCAAGTTGGTTACAACTTCAACAGGGCAACCTCCGAGGTCCTTGACTGCCTCTAAATAATACATTGCTGGGTACTCGGGTAGATTATTTGAACGTGCCACTTCCAACCACATAATATGTCTACTAAAACCATCAATTGGAAATCCCCAGGGCTTGAGCTTGTCATATCCATCTACATGCCAGGCATAGTTGGGACCTGGATTATGGTACTGCCTCCTTTTTAAACAACGTGACTTACGCAACTCTGTTACTTCAGGATCAAGCTCTCTAATGATTTCTTATACCACTATTCTTGGGACTCTGAATCCCTCTAATTCCAGTGTATGCCACACCGTCCGATACCCTCCCATTGACCCAGGTCCATCAATAATATCTTTAATACGTTTTCTAACTTCCTTAAGTACTTCTTCTGATGGTTGCTTCTGTCTAGAGACTCCATACTGTCTTAGCCGTCTCAGTAACGTACTGTAACTAATGTGATGGTTGTGATACTTGGCAAGAAAAAGAAGAATTTTATTGTACTCAAACCCACGGTTGAAATAATAAGTTATCATTGCTTCTTCATCAAAGTTGCAGTCTAAGTCTGAATCTGAATCATCACTATTATTATCTCTCAGGCCTGTTGAAAAATACAGAATTACTTTGAAAAGAATGTGTAGCTGTTACTACATGGCTTTGCTCTTGACTAACATTTTTTATTAAAAAGACAATACTTAGATTGAAACAATCTCAGGTCAAAAATTTGCAGAACCTTACCCTTTAACGATACCAATGAAAACAACGTTTAGTTCAAGTTATTTGGAAGTTTCAAGAGTGCGGGATCCCGCTTTATCAATCCGCAGGTAGTACGTGTATTTAATCAAGAAAACAACTACATTCCAACACAAGATCTTGAATACTTTTCCACAGTATTCCCCAGCGTTGAAGGTTAATTAACAATTATTCCATGAGCGCGCGTTGGATATGAGATGGTAAATAGCCAACGAGGCGCGTAGCGCCGAATTTGCTATAACCAGTCTCATATCCAACAAGCGCGTATGGAACAATTGTTTTATTAAATTCCTTAAACTGCTAAAGTTTAGAAAGTTCGTAATACGAACGCAAAAAGCACGCAAATCCGAGACGAATCGAAAAAACTTGATGACAACTGATGCGATGTCGTGTAACACCTTGTGGTCAGACAGACGCAGGCTCGTCACAGAAACATTTCTTACCTTTTCGCGTACTTCTAAACGTCGGAATTTAACCCAGCTGTCCATAAAAATATTGTTCTTGCTTTCTTCAGAGAGAAATTTCGCTTTCCGGCGGAAAATCTTTTAGCTTGGCAACACTTAGATCAATCATTTACCATATAAGGTCAAACCAAGGTATATGAGCTGATAACCGAGATTGAGTGAACCAATCAGAGTACGAGAATTGCATTATCCCAGGTTGAGAATTTAATAAATATCAATAAACCCAAAAAGCATCATGACTCGAATTAAGTAGCTGCAAAAAACTAATGAAGAGACTACAAAAATATTACAAAAAAGTGTAGCCTAAACCGTCTTGAGTAAAAACGCTGAAAAATACCCATTCTCCAATTACGGACACAGCTTGTGTTTCAAAGTTGCAACATGTCAAATAGTACTTCTAAAAACCATGACAGTTAAATATTTATTCATAAATTTATTTCTTCATTTTAACTCTGTTACCTTGACCACATCTGGTACAAAAGTTTGCCCTTAGAGCAGCTTCAGCCCCACAATTTGAGCAAAACATTTGAGAACTCGACGCAGCCATGTTGGATTTAACCCCAAGAACCTTTGCGCGCACAATTAGTGTCTAGATTATCGAAAGGCCTTTGACCTCATAGACCACAAGAGTTTGGTCAACAAATTGAAGCGGGTCAATATTCCTAATAGTGTAATCAAGTGGGTGATTGACTTCCTGTCAGGAAGATCTCAAAGAGTCAAACTTGGGAAGGACTGCCTTTCAGAGTGGAGCACAGTGCCGTCTGGAGTGCCACAGGGGACAAAGTTGGTTCCCTGGCTGTTTCTCTTGATGATTAATGACTTGACTGTTCCAAGCATCTTCAACATGTGGAAATATGTTGATGATACTACGGTATCAGAGAACATACCTAAAGGCCAACAGAGCAAGTCACAAGAAGCAGTAGATGCAATCTACGATTGGTCCAAGGAAAATTTGTTCCAGCTTAATGGCGAGAAGACTAAAGAGTTAGTTATATCCTTCAGTCGTGACTCCCCGCAACTCCCTAGGGTTTGCATAGACGGAACTCCTATCAAAACCATACAGAGCACAAAGCTACTCGGCTTGACAATCAATGATACGCTAACGTGGAACGACCATATAGAAGAACTTGTTAAAAAAGCGTCTAAGAAACTGTACTTTCTTATTCAACTTAAGCGTGCGCACGTTCCTACTTCAGATCTTGTAACATATTTTTGCGCATGTATCAGGTCTTCACTAGATTACGCTTGTCCTGTTTTCCATTACAGTTTACCAAAGTATCTACAAGTCGAGCTCGAAAGAGTGCAAAGGAGGGCCCTATCATGCATTTTTCCCAGGGTGCACTACTCGGACGCCCTTCAGTTAGCAGGGCTTGAGTCCATCAGGGCCCACCAGGAAAAGTTAACAGAACACCTTTTTAAGTCTATTGTTAATGATCCACGGAGTAAGATTACCAGCCTCCTGCCTCCCTCAGGTACTATCTCATATGAGCTGAGAAGGCAGAGGAGGTTTGCCACGCCTCTTGTAAAGACAAATAGATTTGCAAATTCATTCATAGTTAAGAGTGCGAGGGAAGCATTTAAGTAATTTCTGAGAGTAGTCGCTTTGTAATTTTATAATAGTAGTAGTTTTATATCATTTCTTATATTTCTTACTTGTAAAGAGGCGCAATTCAGTTTTTTTTTAACTGCAATGTTTTTCTTAATAGACACACAGTCTCTCAGTCTGAGGCACGCTGGGGAGAGACCTTTGGTCATTTTAAACATCAATATGGCTTTAGTCTATTGCCGGCGTGTATGATCCCAATTAACCAGATTCAAAAGGAAAATGGCAATTTGTGTCATAATTGGACCTAGTAATTGCCCTGGCAGCTCTATTTTGAAGCTTGTGCAGTTCATCACTTAAAGTTCAGTTGCAATTGCCACAAACTGAGCTACAATAATCAAAGTGGGGTAAGATGAACTCTTGATAGATTTGGAGGGCAGTGCCTTGTTCTGAAATTAATGGTCTTATACGTTTAAGGGCGCCTATAGCTGTAGATATCCTTGTACTAATTTCACCTATATGTTTAGACCACGTGAGGTGGTCTCATTGTCGAGGTTGAGCCAACCTTCGCTTTTAGATAGCGTAAGGGATGACCTGCAGTATTACCGTATCCAAGTGAAGGGGTTAAAACACGCATGGGTACCGGAAGCCGGGTTACAGCCGAACTGTGCCCTTCGACACCATTCACATTGTTTTTTTTTTCTGAAGTCTCATTTTAGAAGGTGGAAAGATGTTTCTATAAGCAACAAGCTTTTTAAAGACTTGACTGGAAGTTTTAACTTCCTGTAAGAACTAACATGGACGAATTTGCAATTAGGTTATTTGAGGGTAACAGAGATTAATTTAAGCAACATAAATAAAACTTACTTCTGCTTTAGTTTCTATCAATAACGGAATTGGCTTTGGTTTGAACAGCTTCAATGGTTGAGTAAGGTTGACTGTAGAAACGGGCGTATTAATGGAACCACAGAGCACTGAATAGTGAAAGAGGGAAAATTCCCTTTTCCGGGATGCAATTACAACAGGCCAATATCTACATATTTGAATTATGGATGACTGCAGTTTACTAATAACTCCGAATCACACCCTCCTTTTTTACTAAGTCAACCACTGAGTAATACAGTTCTGCTTTACTTGCTTAATCATCAAACAAAAAAAGTTGAAATAACTCATATCGAGTTCGGCAGTTGCAAAATTCCGGTCAGCATCGCGTTGCCAATGAAAACCGAGTGAGCTAGAATGCTGGGACAATAGTGAACTAACGCTTTGGAAAGAACAAGAGCTTTAAATATTCCTTCCGAAAAATTGCTTCTTGAATCTTTACACATTCATGCCACCTTGTTTTGCATTTGACTTACCAATTGCTGTATGACAAAACGCGTTTCATTTAATCAGAGAGGTCTAAACGTCACTCATCACTAAAAACCCAGCACAATCACAACTTTAGCAAAGAAAAACTTAAGGGAGAGGACTCGTCATAAAATGTCCTATTCATTTATTTGATCACAGTTGACTGGGTGCTTACAATAATTTATAAATGCACGCCAAGGATCAGCGGTTCATTGAGCAAGTTAGAGAATTTATTTATCAGCTATTCGAGCTTTAAAATTACAAACTGTAAAACACAAGTCCATCACATGTAGAATTGCATTGCGTTTGGGTAAGAACATGATACTTTATGTTCGAAGCTTCTTTGACGGAGAAGGGGCGGAAACATTGAGGTCTATTGGAGACTGCAACTCCCCCACCCCCCTTTCCCTAAAAAATCACCTAAAATCGCTTCTACAAACTGAATATCTGAACATTCCAAATACATTGTTGACGCAATCATGATGTGGACTAAACTTATTCATGTTACAGTCAGGTATTTGTGGACGCTTTGGTTGTGAATAACGCATATCGTCTAGTTGGTTTCTTCGACTTAAATGCCCCACCCCCCACCCCAAAAAAAAGTCGTCCCTAAGTAGTTGGTAATACATCGCAACAGAGGACTTCAGGTAGTTGAAAAGAGCGGAAAGAAAGATTTTGCTACCAAATGAATTATTATAATGAGTGGTATCGATAAGGCGGGACAGCTGTGAACTATCACGAGGAAAGAATAGCGGCAATTAAATATTCATGTATCGATGGAGTTTTTGAAGAAGTTCAAACAACAAGAAAGTCTGAGATAATTTCATTTTGACTCGTTTGTATATCGTGTTATCGTGTTAGACTAAATATGCCGGAAAGGCACACATTTCGTGTAACTCTAGAATAACGGCTGTGACGAGAATAAACATTTTTATAGATCTGCAAAAATCGGGTTTCTTTATCTAAACCTCAATTAGAAGATTGGACGCCCTAAAACCTAACAAAATCGGGAAAAACTCTGGAATCAAACAGGATGACAAGTTAGGAACTTCCTGCCTTTGGGCCATAACGCTTGACTGGTGACGCAAAATTGCCAGATACGAAAACTTAAAAGTAAATTAAGTCTAAGACGTAATATTATTATAAAAACTAAAGAGGTTTTTCACGAAGCAGGACTTAAGCTAATTTTCAAGTGCTACTATGACCAAAAAATCAATTCTCCTTTTTCTTTGGATTTCAAAACTATGTTAACTAAACACTATAAGTGACCCAACTTTTAAGCCTTGATTTCAAAAAGACACAAGTTTATTTTAGCTAGAATTTTCCTATTTAATGGTCCGGTATTACTAACTTTGAAATATTTGAGAGAGCTGGATCGAGGAGAAAATAACATTAAAAACCCATTAGTTTAAGAATGCAATGCGTGTGCACGAGGGAGTTTTGGGCTTTCAGACTTTTAAACTGGTGTTTTGCATGTAAGTGAACTGGATTTTAAGACGGTAAGTAAATGACAACACTTTCCCTAGATCCAACCCCCTGAGGTCCCATTGGTCAGTTTGGAACGTGAGAAATGGCGGACTGTGAAATCCAAAATTTACACTCAAAGCAAATAGCCTTTGGATAAATATCCATGCTCAAAATTTTGCCAGTGAGGTGTTGAGCAGACACACTGAAAATTTGAAGAAAAAAGGAAATTATTTTTTGATCATAGTAGCACTTTAACTGTAGCGCCCCTGAAACATTTGTTCAATTCAAACAGGCGTTGCGGTTGTTTTGTAAAGCCTGCAGGCCTAGGACATTGTTTATCCGTCCTGAATTTTAATCACAGCCGTTGGTGAACCGGTGTATTCAAGTACACAGCGCTAGTTTCAATAATCATTAGGACGAACTTGAAAATTACTTACCTTTTGTTCCTGAGTCACTCAGAAAGACACAGCATAGTAATTACAGCGCGACCAAAGAACGAAATGTGCACTCTGGTAAGAGAAAAGGAAAGAAAAGAGAAACACGTACGAATAACGAAATGGAAATACTCTTTTTTCTTGGAATGATCCGTGCCTCACAAATTACTTTCTTTGCCTCAATGCACTAGAAACATAAACTTAGTTTCCGTTCTTTTGTCACAGTGTGGAACTAATCTAAATGATTTAGCATGAATTAAGCTTTTAAAAAAACGTAACAAGCTGTAATGGTGCCAAAAGCAAATCTCTCGCATTTTTATCTTTAAATGGAGTTCTAAGATATAGTGACACGACTTTTTTTGATAAGCTTAGCAAACAGAAGAGCTGCATCTTTTCAGCCAACCTGATCTCAATTAACAATCTGACCATAAATGCATTGTTTCAAAGTAGCGATGTGCGGATAGAATTGATTGTTCCTGAACAATTCTATAATCTATGGATTATTTAACTTACCTTTTGCAAATAATTTAAAATACTGCTTTCAAACAATACAGAGATCACAGCAGGACGAGAAGACAGCAATTTAGAAGAATCGTGTTTTCTTGGCGAAGGCGCGGAAAGTGATTTGTTCAGTTGCAGTTTTCAATATATAGCGGAAATCGTTCTATTATCAGCTCTGTGATATCACGTTGTTTTGACTCCTGCATTATCAAAAATAAACGGAAAATGAAATTTCGCCCGGTAAAGATGAAAGAAAAAAAGTCTCCGGCTTTAAGAATACTCGACAACTTAGATATGAGCCTTACTGCCGGTAAGCATGTACAGGGTAATCGAAGTATGGAAAACCAAGCACTCGAAAACGAAGAACATAGCACGAAGCACCCAAAAGGTCGGAATCGAAATAAGCACCCTAAGTCGAAAACGAAGCCGAATTGCAACTCGAAAACGAAGTACTAAAAAGTCGAAAACGAAGCAGCTTTGACCATGGACAAAGACCAAATTTGTTACTGTTGATCAGAATAAAAATCACTTTTTACTAAATATCGTTTTTCTGCTGTTTCTTACTATATCCTTGAGTTGAGAAAGTTGGGTACGCAGCAAAAAACCACAATGGTCTTTAAATCCTTAAATGGTCTTAGACCCGACTATAGCGGAAATCGTTCTATTATCAGCTCTGTGATATCACGTTGTTTTGATTCCTGCATTATCACAAATAAACGGAAAATGAAATTACGTCCGGTTAAGATAAAAGAAAAAAGTCTCTGGATTTAAGAATACCCGACGATTTAGATATGAGCCTTACTGCCGGTAAACATGTACAGGGAAAGTATGGAAAACCATGCACTCGAAAACGAGGAACATAGCACGAAGCACCGAAAGGTCGAAATCGAACTATGCACCCTAAGTCGAAAACGAAGCCGAATCCCAACTCGAAAACGAAGCACTCAAAGCTCGAAAACGAAGCACCCTATTTGCCAGTAGAAGATCGCTTTGACCACAGGCCAAAACCAAATTTGTTATTGCTGATCAGAATAAAAATCATCTTTTTACTAAAGATCGTTTCTCTGCTGTTTCTTACTATATCCTTGAATTAAGAAAGTTGGGTACGCAGCAAAAACCCACTATGCTCTCTAAATCCTTAAATGGTCTTGAACCCGATTATTTAATAGATGTATTTATCAATCGATCTGACGTTACTAATTATTCACTGAGGGACTCCGTGAACAAACCTGCTGTTCCGGCGATGCCATTTTTTTTAGGAAAACAGTTTAAGCTATACCGGTTCGGTGCTTTGGAACAGCTCACCTTCTGAACTGTGGCAGGTAAAAATCACTGAATAACGTTAATATAAATACACATACATACATGGAGAAAAAATATAAAAAGAACCTTTGGAACATGTGCACAATCTTAAAATAGATTTCAAATAATTGTTATGGGGGTACAGGGATCCGCTCTCTTACCTCATATTCTCCTTGTCCTACCGACCCCTTCCATATGTAACCTTTTTGTTCTTGTTTTTGTTAAAGTTATACTTTAACAAAGTTATGTTTGTAACCGGAATTCACGCTGGTCGCCACTTAAATACATAAATACTTGATTTACCCTCGGGTTGACTGAGGTTGATTAGACCTCTAGCAATTAGATATGCTAATTTGTCGACAAGTAAATAACAACAATAAAAAAAAGGATGAATCATAAGGGCTATTTACAAGATGAAGAACGTATTACAAGATATGACTAACTAACTAGAATCTAATATAACGTACAGCTTCAGTTATAAACCCCTATTTGTCAGTAATAGGGTGTGGTCAATCTCGTACCCTGAGTCCTCGGGTGTTTTGGTCAGCGGGTGAGCGCTCCATTTTCTCAGAAAACGTGGGGTTTCGGTCTTATTGCGCATGCTTGAGTTTAAAGGAAACCGCTGGAAATAAATGATTAACTCAAAATGGACGGTTGAAATTGTTCGAAAAACAAAAACGTTAGGGCCTGTTCACATGGAGGTGGGGGACCCAGGTAGGTGAGGAACCCCGCCTACCCGTAGTCAAAAAAAAGCGAGCCTTCATATGCAATATAATTATTTATAGCCCCGGGGCGATGGGGTGAGGTTTCCAAATGCTTCGGCGGGATGTTCAAACTAAAGATAAATCACCTAGGCTCACCTCTCATGTGAACACAATAAAAAAAAGATAGAAATTGTATGGTTAGACTGGTTACCCCAGTGAGGTGGGGTACCTCACTTACCCAGCCTCCCCCACCTCCATGTGAACAGGCCCTTTGTCGCGTACCATAAAAGAAACTGATGAAATGTTCATTGGCTTGCTGTAACATGAAACTTCTGACCGTGGGCGATAACTGTATTTAGTCATTTTCAGCGTCGGACCCAGTTGTTCGAAAGCCGATTAACTTAATCCAGGATCAGCGTAAACTTTTGTTTGATTCATGTTTTTTCGGTGAAAGTTTCTTTTATTTATTTTTGTATTTCAAGATTGACTTCTTCGGATGCAAAGTTTTGCCGAAGATCAGTATTTGCCGAATATCAGCATTTGACAGTAGAGAAGGAAACTCCTTGGTTAATTTATAATCTGGGATTAGCGTTAAATTAATCGGCTCTTGAACAACCGGGCCTCAGTGGTTTCCCTCTGTAGAGGTATTAACCCAAGGTTGGAAACTCCGATGTAGCAGTCAAAAAGATAAGCTGCTGTAAATTCCACCAGAAAGCTCAAATCGACTCAAAATTCCACTCAGACCAAGGACGATAGTGCTACTGTATATTTCAATCCTCATATCAGACAAAGGTTCACGGAAAGGAAGTGAAAAGTCGCCAAAACTGGCTGATTTTGCTTTCTGGAAAAGCTTTCTTCGGAGGTTGCGTGCACGAAACGGTTGAAAAACACCTTACCGACCGGGCCCAAGTTCAATTTTGTTGCACGCCGGGTGGGTCACGGTGTCTTGGTCTCAGTAACAATTACACCCAGGAAAGCACTGAGCTGTCCGGACGCCGGAAGCTCAGGGAAATGCCAATGTATTAAAGATGTTTCGCAAACAAAACATAAACATTAAAAATAGATAAGAGTAACCAGGTTTTGGAAACATATTTGTGTAAAAAAGCGTTCTCTGTTTAAGATTTGTTATATTTGTCAGTGTCGCTCCCTTGTTTTGTTATTTTCGTTATTTTTGCTATAATTGTTACTTTCGATATGTTTTTTTGCACAGTTGTTATATTTGTTATTCTTGCGATTGGGTGCATTTCTGCACATAAGTGGAGACGGGGACTGTGAGATCTACGACAGCGACGTCGACAAAAACGTCACTTCAAAAGATGTGATGTGATGCAGAGTAGCGCAAAATATGCGCTAAAATGTGTGCTGCGCACCATTGTTTTTCATCTTTTTAAAAATTCCTCATTTTCCGGACTCGCTTTTTTTCAATTTTCCTGCCACATATCACAAAGAAGAAAACGCTACAAGTGCGGATAAACTACAGAATAGTTAGGCTCGATTTCGCCGCTCACTCGAGTTCAGGTATCCTCCCCAGGCGCTAGATCATATCCCGAAACAGTGGCTGGGAGTAGTCTGAGAGGTCCCCATTTGTCGGTAATGGCGGGTGCGGTTCGTCAGACATTGCTCCTCAATCCGAAGGTCGTGGGTTCAGGTCACTTCTTGGTCAGATATTGTTCTCTCTCCTGCCTTGCGTTGGCCCACTTCTATGACTTGCGTTCACGCTCAGACATACACATTTTTCGCCAGCTGGGAGGTCCGTGTAGCAAAAAACTGTTACCGAGGTCGTGAAAATGCTGCCCTCAATACCTCGGTCACAGTTTTTCTCTATACACACCGACGCTTAGCTGGTAAATAATCTTACCCGGGTTGGCGGGGAAGATAGAAAATTTATGCCCGCTCCCAGAGCCAATCAGATTATAGGATTCGCAGAATTCTGCCCGCTAGCTCATTGAGAAAAAAAATAAATGGGTTTGTTAACCGAGTTGATATGGTAAATTGACTCGAAAATTCTACAAGGTCAGACGGAGCATATCATTTACGTCAGTCAATTAATACCATATCAACTCAGCTTATACTGAACCCATTTCTGTGTTGTACCACCACCGAATCAGCAGCAGCACTGTTTCGAATTCTTTAGAAAGTAAACCCCTTCACGCTCAAATAGAACCTCCAGCGGATTCTCGCACTGTCTTTTTCCAGTTCCACTCGGGCAGCTCTCCCTTTCAATGGCCTTAAAGAGAACGTTACCTCATTCTATTTCATTCACTTTAACTAATGTTGTAACTGTTACTTGTAAAGACTGTAAATACTCTTTACATGTAACATATATTAAGTAATTTTTTAAACACATTAATTCGGTCACAAACTGCGAAACTTCATCTGCATGTTCATGTTCCAGTGCCCATCAAAGTTCCCTCGACTCATGGCTGTTTCTGCTAAAGGTGTCCTCATAAACCACAAGCCCTTTTGAGACTTTCTGAGACATCTCCGACAAGCTGGTCTCTTTTTGCCCGAAAGAATGATAGGACAGGGGGGGGGGGGGGGGGAAAGGGGGGCACTCCCTTTTATGGGCTATATAGGTATATGCGGGTCTTAAAGGGTGTTAGCGTGTGTCACCTTAACCTTGCTTTTTTGTCATGGTTTTTTAGCCGTTTTGGTCTGAAATAGGGTATCGATTTTGACCATTTTGGTCTGATGTATGTATGGTTTGTTCAGTCGAGTCTTGAATTAAATATATTTTTTTAGAAGAACTTGATAGCTTCTTCTTCATAATTAGGCGATAAGACTGTGAACAAAGCCCTTCTCAAATTATTAAGGGGGGTGGCACTTAACTACAGAAAGAAAATGGTTGCTAAGAAAGCTTTTTAGTCAAAGAGCCCTGCAAAAAACGTTCCATGGATGGTTCTATGAAGTAACGTTTTCAACAGAAATGTGACATCACTTCAATCAGAACGCGGATGCGCAACTAGTCCCAGTCCTCTGCCATGCGTTTCAGTGATTTCTTTGAAAATCAGATTTTGTGGTAGAATGTTCTCACACTTTTGCGTTAAGAATTTGTGGAAAACACATTTAACTCGCTAAGTTTTTAGGCATCTACCGTTTTGGTCACGTGATTTACCAAATGTGGTTGTTATTTGAACCAGACAAAGAAATGTTAAATAGAAAACACTTGGCAAGAAAGGATAACTGTAGAGTTAAAGGAATTAGAGAAATGGCTATTTGAAGGAGTCCAGAGCAACGGTTTGGTAGGTAAGAGCCATCCCCCTTTGAAAATAGTTCTGAAATAAGGTAATCAACTTTTTGGTCAGGTCTGAAAGTCAGGGCCGCACACCTCACCTCATTGCACCTCAGTGCAATAATAAACAGGGCTGTCAATAAATTTGAAAGTAGAAGGCTTATAATTCAAAGAAGGTAGCCATGAAAGTGAGCTTTGCCCACTTGACTGAGGCACATTTGCCAACCCTTTCAACTGGCGTAGCGAGCAGCGCAGCCACGCCCACGAGTGCCACAGGCGCAGGCCTCAAGGGGGTCTGGGGACATGCTCCCCGGGGAAAAAGTTTAAGACATGTGCCTCTAAGATGCCATTTTCTGCATTTCGAGATCACAGTCAATGGAAAATAACGGAGTTTTTAATAGGCAGTGAAAGCTAAGCATATTGGTCCCCATCACAATTTTTGATAATATTTGCTTGCATGGGGAACGTAGCATAAAAATAAAATTGGACAGGAGTTTGGTCAAGCTTTGTGCTTCATTTATTGACAATTTCAAGCTAATTTTAACACAGAGAAACCAGAGAGAATTGTGCTAAAAAGACTGGTTAAACAAAGAAAACGTGATCTTTCTTTGGCTATGAAGAGTTACAAAAACTGGGAGAATATTTAGCAAAAACGCCAGGCTGGGAATATTCGCCGAAAATGGGAGGTTTCCGGCCAAAACGGGAGGGTTGGAATCTCTGTTGAGGAAGGGAAAAATGTTCTTTCTTCAGTGCGGACGCCATGTTGTTTTGTCAGATTAGGCCCAAGATTGGGAACTATTCAGTTGCAGGCGTTCCACACCATTAGCACAAACGAGTTTTTTCGTAATCCTGTGGGACGTAAAAGAACCCACACACTATTCGTAAAGAGTAGGGCATGGAGCTCCCGGTGTTGTGGTCAGGCCTCATTTCATTCATCCATGTGCTGGGTGAGATCGCTAATGGACTGCCAGCGTCGCCTGTATATGCTGATGTCCGATCTCACCCATAGATCACTTGCTTGTAAAGCGCATTTGAAGATGTTAATAGAAAATGCACTATATAAATTCATTACCATTACCATTACCATTGTTTAATCTTCGTAAAATATGTCATCAATTCCGATGATGTTTTGAAGGTTTCTTCAATTTAATTTAACAAGTGCAATATTTTTCATCTTGACTGGTGATAAAATGAGATGAAAGTAGCCGGCTGAAGATGGCTTACTAGCCAGTGGTTTTGGCCGGCTACCTTACCTTATTGACAGCCTTTAATAAATATTTGAAAGATATTGTGCATGAAATGGAAACTCAGAAAAATCCTAGCCCCTGATGGGATTTGAACCTATGAACCTCTGTGATCTAGTCGGATTGGGATGCTCTAACCACTGAGCTATTGGAGACTGTGGTAAGGGTGAAATGTGGGTATAGACTATGACTGCATCACGCAGTCACATAGTCAATTTTTTTATAACCACAAATGACTCATTACTGCATTGTGCAGTCACATTAAGGCATATCGGCAATAACACCTTGCTAACTTCATCATGCAGGGCTACATGTATCAATAATGCAACCAACCACCTAAGCGAGTAATGTGAGAAATACATGAAAGATACTGTGCATCAAATGGAAGCTCAGAAAAATCCCCGCCCCCCTTCAATTATCTTGGGACATTGTTGTGTGTTGTCTGGGCAAGATAACTCATTAAAAGATGAATAAAGATGGTATGGTATACTTCTTCGAGGTCTAAGTATCCATATCCATACATCAGATGTTCTTGTACTGCTCTCAGACCTTTGTCGCTATAATTCCTCAGTGTCCCGTCTTTTGACTTTTGAAGAATAGACTCCAACAATAACCAAAACATCGTCATTACTGAGACACTGGAGTGACGATCTAAGGTACTTTCCCTTGGTCGATTTTTCTCGAACTTCCGAGCTTTTCTCCTGCCAATTCAGCGACGCCTTCACTTCAGTTACATCTTTGTATGATTTGGAAGTAGCCATATTGAATGCTATGTAACCAAGCCTCGTACCCAGGGCCTTATCAACAATACCCTAACTAGACCACCTACAAGTATATCAAATTTCAAAAAGCAAAAAAGACAACAATTTCATTCATAGACACAAACAGCTAAACTTTAATATTTTAAACAATGTAAAATAATACAAACAATAAACGAGATTCAGCGATTCAGAGTCTGACGGAGATATTGGTGGAAAGCACTAATGCAGCAAAGGGCAAACCGACGAAGGGGAAAGCCACTGCTATTAAACGGATAGGCAAAATGAGCGAGAGCTCCGTTCCCGCCAAAAAGCTCTGTCTTGACATCGGCTCCATGGAAGAGAACTCCAGCGACTCTGAGTGCGAAACTCTTTTGAACCAGGTGATGAATTCCCAACCACCTACCTCAGCTGACAGTTGAGATCGGCAAGAGAAACCCTCTCCTAATAGTGATAATGATGCAGATTTGCGTGAGCTGACTAAAGAATATGAGTCCGAGGACTCTGTTGGAGCTGCACTGATTAAATGAACAGCTCGCAAAGCTCCTAAAGAAGATGTTCAGGAGCAAAATGGGGGAGACAACCCTAAAAGAAAAACTGGAGAGACAGGTCCGCACAGAAAGCTGTGCTTATGCCAAGGTAACTCGCTGCAACACAGGCGTATGGAGGAAATTATGTGCGAGACAAAACGAGGAAACGTGACTTGCACATGGCAAAAATGCAGCAAGTCCTTGTGAAAGGTATTATTCCCATAGCTCAGGTTGCAGATACTGCTATGGGTGCAAAGTCACTGAATTTAGATGAGATTCAGCTTGTAAAAAAGAGATGGCTGGAAGCATTATCCTTGCTCACTCATGTGAATTATGAGCTCAATATCCAAAGAAGGTTTTTAATGAAACCTTACATTCGCTCACTCTCTTCTCCAATGGTTCCATTCACTGACTACTTGTTTGGGAATGACCTCCAAAAACGTCTTAAGGACATTGGGGATGAGAATAAAATTGGAGTCAAACTCCAGAGAGGTACAAAGGCAAAATACTCACCTGCCTCTGGCACTAGTTTTGGGAGAGCCTCTTACAACCAGAACAGGCCAAAAAACCAGCACAGCCGGGGCCCCCAGTACCCCGGCAAGAAGGAACCTCACAAAGGGAGCCAGTTTCGAGCTCCCAACAAAGGCAGTTGAGCAGAAAAACAGTTAACCATAGTGTGATAAGTAACCATGTCACTTGTTTCATGGCTGGAAATATAACTAATTTTATTGAAACCTGGAGAAAAATCACCTCTGATTCTAATATTCTTGACATGGTTAAGGGCTGCCATCTGGAGTTTGAGGCGGAGTCTGTCCAACATTATGTGCCAAAACATCTGATAAACTACACGCACAAAGGAAAGGGAATTATTGAAGTAGAGATAACTAAATTGCTTCAAAAAGGAGTTATCAGGAAGGCTTTTCCATGTACAGGGCAATTTATCTCTTCCTTGTTCATTCGGCCAAAAAAGATGGCTCCTTTCGAATGATCCTAAATCTGAAGCAATTGAATGCGTTTACTACATACCACCATTTTAAAATGGAGACACTCCAGTCTGCCCTTACCCTTATCAAGCCAGGTTCATACATGGCAGTCCTTGACTTGAAGGATGCTTATTATTCTGTAAGAACTGCTGAGGAGCACAGGCAATACTTGAGATTTGTGTTTATGAACCAACTGCTTGAATATGTTGCTTTGCCAAATGGTCTGGCTTCAGCTCCTAGACTATTTACTAAACTCATGAAGCCTGTTTATAGTACACCTAGATCCAAAGGCATTTGCTTAGTTGGGTACATAGATGAAATTCTAATTTTGGCCGACTCACCAGAGGAGCTCAATTCAGCTGTTAAAGAGACCATACTTCTCTCACAATCATTGGGATTCTTATTCACGAAACTAAGTCTAATCTTGAACCCTCACAGGAGGTAAAATTTTTGGGGTTCTTGATCAACTTAGTTAGGATGCATGTCAGTATGGCTTCTGACAAAAGGCTTGTTATGCATTAAGGAGAGTCCCTGTACCTATAAGAACAGTGGTCTCAGTGGTAGGGCTTATGATCTCAAGTTTTCCAGGGGTATCCTATGGCCCACTGTATTATCGGTAACTTGAGAAAAAACAGCAGCCTTAAAACTCGATAGACTCAACCTGGATGCCAAAATGGAGCTATCGTATTTGGCAAAGCTAGATCAGAGTGGTGGATAAAAACTCTGTGCTCGTATCCAGTACCTATCCTAATGCCAGCCGCCCAGGTCACTCGTAACTGCCATAGCTCTCTTTTAGGCTGGCCTTTTGTTACTGATGGATCTGATACCATAACTGGAGGAAGGTGGAGCCCAAGTGAGGCCCTCTTCCATATTAACTGTTTGGAGCTTAAAGCTATTAAGCTGGGCCTCCAGTCACTCTGTAGTCACTTGAACAACACGCATATAAAAGTGCTCTCTGACAATCAAACAACCGTTGCCTATATTCGAGCTATGGGGGGGTACACATTCAGTTACTTGCAATCAGATAACTAGAGATGGTGTAAGCAGAGACAAATCTGGCTTACAAGCTCTCACTTACCTGGCCGCTTAAATGTTGTGGCTGACCGGGCCAGTAGAGAGTTCACGGACAATACAGAGGGGTCCTTGGAGGCCAGTGCCTTTAACAAACTTGTAGACAAATTGGGTCAACCTGCTGTTGATATGTTTGCCTCACGGCTGAACTACAAAGTAAGAAACTATGTGGCATGGAAGCCTGACCCAAGCGCGTCAGCCATTGATGCATTTACAATAGACTGGGCTAACTATGATCTCATTTATTGCTTTCCTCCATTCAGCCTGATCGGGAGGGTTCTTCAAAAAATTCAAGCTTGTGAGGCCACTGCAACTGTTGTTGTTCCCCGTAGGAGCACCCAGTTCTGGTATCCAAACTTGCTGAAAATGATTCTCCAAGCTCCTGTCCAAATACCAGTAACGCCAAATACTTTGACATTGCCACACGACCCTCTGCTTGTTCACCCACTCTACCCAAAGTTGGAACTGATATGTTGTCTGCTGTCAGGGAAATGCTGATGGCTCAAGGGATTCAAGGTGAACCACTGGAAATCATTCTTAATTCCTAGAGAGAGGGTACCAAGAAAGAATACACAACTTATATCTCCCAGTGGGCTCAAATGTCGTAAGAAGAATGTGGATCAAACTAAACAATCTTTGGCCCAGGTTTTGGGGTTCCTTGCAAAACTCTTGTCAATTCTTGGATACAGTGCTGTAGCAACCGCAAGGAGCGCATTGTCCTCATTTATACAACTCGATGGTATGAAACTAGGGGCCCACCAACTTGTTACAAGATTTATGACAGGTCTGTTCTTGAAGCCAGTATTGCCAAGATATGTGGAGATTTGGAAGCCACAAACTGTTCTTGAGCACACGTTAGGAACTATCCTAACACCAGGGAACTGTCTCTTAAGCAGCTAACAGTTAAACTTACTTCTCTCTTAGCTTTGGTAATAGCACAGCGCCCACAAACACTACAAGGATTGTCGTTAGATGGAATGAGGGTCTCAGAGGATCAGTATACGTTTCGGGTGTTATCCTTATTGAAACAGTCATCAAGGCATGGGGGCACAAATAGACATCTTTCGCCAATTGTCTTAAAGAGATATCATGTCGACAACAAATTATGTGTGGTTACCCTTTAAAATGAATACTTGATAAGAACCTCTCAGACAAGGTCATCACAGCAACTGTTGTTATGTTACTGTAAGCCATATGGTCCTTCTTCGAGGGAATTCATCTCGAGATGGCTAAAGCAAGTCCCAAAGCAGCAGGTGTTAACACTGATGTGTTCAAGGCTTACAGTACACGCAGTGCTGCTACCTCTGCTGCCAAGGCAGCCGATGTTCCGATTGGGGATATAATGGCCGCAGCAGGCTGGAGATCGGACAGTACCTTTGCTAGATTTTATGATAGGCCTGTGCAAGCTTACGCATCCGTCAATGCTTTTGCTCTTGCAGTTCTCAGTACCACTTGAACATTTATTTTTAGTAGGCCTGTTCGTTTGCCAATTCATATTCTTAAAAAAAAAATAAACAAATAAAATAAAGGTTGCTGCTTACAGCACCCACTGTATTGTGCTAATATTTGGTGTCCATGCTGCTTTAAAATCTCACGGGATCTCTGATTGTATGCAAACGCGAGGTAGAATTTGAAAATTAAACGAGACTTACCTGGAAGTTGAAGTTTGATTAAGATTCTACCGTAGCATTTGCAGGAATGAAGAGGCCACACTCCACCTCTTCCTGATGCCCGCCCCACTATGTCATACATGTCCACCAAATTAATCTTCCTCTTAAAAGCCTGAGCTCGAAGTGCATGCTTGCTGTCTCACGTGAACTCTTCATTCATGCAAATGCTACAGTACAATCTTCAACTTGCAGGTAAGTCTCGTTTAATTTTCCAATTCTATACTCACGTTCGGTACACAACGCCAAACTTTGCCAAATGACGTTCTCGACGCGACTTGGCGCCACCGATAAAACGCCTTGGGCATGCGCACTATCCCCCCTGCCTGGATATTTTACCTCCGGTGGCGTCTTAGAGCCGTCGAGTCCTGGATCTTAAAGTCCCTAATAGCTGGGGTGTTCGACGCAGCTTCAACTTTATTGCGTCTGCGACCAAAGGAATTATTCTGTTTTCTAAAGGTGGATCTTCACGGACAGTTTAGTTTCTGTATGTTATGGTTTGTAAACCTCTGCAAAGTGTCTATTTTATTTTAAGTGCATAAAGAACGTATAATAGATCTCGGCATTGCCCGTTGACAGAGATAGTGCAGTTTGCTCGTTACCATGCAGGAAATATTTTATTATGCGAGGGAAATAGTTGTTGAGAAAAAAAAATGGCACCGGCTTAATAGGCCATTTTAAAAATATCAAATTTTCAGCTTGATAGTGAGGCAGTGAGGACAAAAACAACATAAACACGTTGGAATGAATGTGAAAAATATTTATACATCATCCACTTTAATTTCATTTTGTCTTTGTACTGTAAACCACTCTTTCAAGCTGAATTTTAATATATCGAGAAAGGCATATTTTAGCAAAGATGGGTCTGAACGCTTTTCTTTCTCGTTCCCAGATCCCATCGTTTCTCTTTACCGGTAGGGCATTCGCACGAGAAATCGAGGGGCTCTAGAGACATGGGATTTCTTCTAGGACTTTCGGAGTTCATTTATGAGTCGGCAATAGTGCTAAATATGGCGGCGTTTAGAAGTATTACATTAGAAGAGTTTCTGGGTGAAGTTTTAAGTGGCTTCAACTCAGAGAATGTGTCCCTTCGTGTCGAACAGAAAGAGGCAATAAGTCATATCGTAGTTTAAACAGGTTGTTTGTTTATCGACCTATCCAAGGCATTCGATTCTATCTGTCATTCTGGTCTTCTGAAAAACTTCCTTTTTATGGAATTCGTGGGATAGACCTTGAATGGCTCACTAATTATCTTTTCTTTAAATCACAAGATGTCCAATGTGTAGCACAACCAGTTTTTATAGGTGTAGCACAGGGAAGCATCTTGAGTCCAGTTTTATTTATAAGTTACTTCAACGACGTGCACACACCGCTGAATTTTCAAAGATTATCACTTATGCTGCTGATAATCACTTA